>NC_092052.1:16690673-17304423 GCF_003086295.3 Arachis hypogaea
CCAAAATATGAATTGGTAGTCCCGGGTCCTGAAGACCCGGTTTGTTTTGGAAGAGTCAATGAGGCGGCCCCTCATTTTTTCTTTATGTATGAGTGCATGATCACCCGTTTGGGTGTTTTTCTTCCTTTTTCAAATTTTGAGATATCTGTTTTGCGTCACTGTCAAGTCGCTCCCACCCAGCTTCACCCCAACTCTTGGGGTTTTTTGAAAATTTATCAATTCATCAGCTAGGCTTTAGAGTTTCCGACTTCTTTAAAGATTTTTTTCCATCTTTTTCATATGACAAAACCCTTCAGTGGGCTAAACAATAAACAACAGTGGGTGTCGTTCCGAGCCATACAAGGTCGGAGAATCTTCACCCTTTTTGACGAATCATTCCACGACTTCAAGAACTACTTTTTCAAAGTGCAAGCTGTAGAGGGTCACCACCCCTTTTTCCTGGATGATAATTCCTCTCCCCGATTTCCTTTATATTGGCTGGAGGCCTCCCCCTGCGAGAAATATGGTCTGGATGACCTAAATGAGGTAGAAGCAGCCATTGTGGGGTTCCTCCGAGAAGTGTGGGGGAGGGCCCCATACTTGGACACAAAAAAGTTTCTCCAGGGGTCTCCGACCTTTGTCCAGGCACAGCTAGGTAGCTTTTATTTGTTTGCTGGATTTCCGACTTGTCTTATCCGACTTGTCTAATCTATCATTTGTTGCTTTTTTCAGAGATGGTAAAGGCAAACGCTCAAGAATCTTACCAAAGGGTCCAGGAGGCTAAAGCAAGGTCTCGCGCCAGGACTGGTGGCGCCAGGGCAGTTATCTCTCCTCCTCCTCCTCCTCGGAATGTTGGGACTCCCTCTCAGCCCATTGTAATTTCTTCTTCAACTTTCTCTCAGCCACCCCCCTGCTCGACCTTCTTCTAAACCAGATAATAAGAAGCGCAAGACCTTAGAGTCTGGCTTTTCTGGTGAGGCGAAGGCGGATGCTCTTGCATTCGTCCGAAAGAACATCTATCCCAACGTTCGCATAAACATGGATGATATTTCTGTTCGGCGCCACTTTACCACTCTGGTTGAGGAGAGCCTGAAGGCGGTGGGGGTTTGTGGCAAACTCTTGGATATTTTCGAGAAGGCCCCTCTCAGCTCTTTAGGGATGACCTCGAGGGTCGAAGAGCTGGAAGGAAGGCTTCTCATATATCAGGAGCATGAGGGGAAGTTGAAGGAGGAAGTCGCCAAGCTGAGGGAGGAGAGAGATAATCTCCGGGAGAGTGGGAGGAAGTTGCAAGCCCAATGCAACATGGAGGTGGATTTGAGGAAGGCAGCGCAAGCCAGCTACAACAGTTTATTTGATGATCTTGTGTCTGTAAAGAATGACTTGCTGAATGCCCGGAAGGCCTATACCGAGTTAGAGGAATCTATTGCAGATGGTGCTGATGAGGCTTGGCGGGTTTTTAAGGAACAGGTCGGAGTCATTGCTCCTGACTTGGACCTTTCTCCTTTGGACCCTGATAAGATTGTTATTGATGGTGCCATCGTGGATCCTCCTGTCCCCTTGGTGGAGTCCGAGTCCGATTTGAAGACTCGGGGGCAGAGGATCATAGAGTCCCCTCCTCGCTCTAAGGACGCTCCGGGTTCTTCTACTGCTCCTCCGACTTCCTCTCCAGCCCTTGCTCTTGGCGTTCCTTCCGACTCTGCTGGTGGTGCTCCTTCTACTCCTCTTGCTAAGAAGTGATTTTGGCTATTGGGGCCCGGCCTGTGGGCCCCTCTTTTTAAACTCTTTTATATTTATTTGTTGATGTTTGCAACAATTTTTTGGCCTTTTAGGACCGTAAACAAAACAAATTTTCGATACCCTTTTTAATAAGGGTTTAATTTAGCGTTTAAATAAATTCCCTTTTTTGGATAAAGGTTTTGAGTTACCTTATGCGCGCATGCTTTTCTATTCGTGGTTCTTTTGACTTTTTGATCTTTTCTGGAAAAAACCTTTTCTTTGGGGCTTGCCTGCTCCCGAGTTTATCATGATCGACTTCTATAGCCTCTTTACGCCGACTTGTACCTCGTCATTTTATCCTGACGACCATCTAGGTCGGTTCATGGGATTTTCACGTTTTGTCGAGCTTAAATCGGCGCGTTTCGTAGAAAGAGAATAAAAAGGGAATTTAAAAGAGATATTTAAAATGAAAGAGATCTTTATTAATTGAGGAGGTACCTTCTTGCTACTAAGGGCTTTTGATAATTTATTTTCCCTTAGTCCCTACTATGATGCCTCGTTAAAAACCCTTCTCCAGAAAAAACCCTTTAATTTTGGGAAAAAATCATGAAGTTGGGAAAAGAGTGCATCAGGGAGTAGGGTTCGCTTTTTAGCTGTAGTACCTTTTCATATTACAAGCATGCCATGATCTTGGTAACTCGTTGCCGTCAAAGTCGGTTACCCTATAATAGCTTTTTCCTAAGACCTCGTTGATCTTGTATGGTCCTTTCCAATTTGCAGCGAGCTTTCCTTCCCCAGATTTGTTGACTCCAATGTCGTTTCTGATTAAGACCAAGTCGTTTGGGGTGAAACTCCTTTGAATGACTTTTTTGTTGTATCTCGCTGTCATCCTTTGCTTCAACGCTGCTTCTCTTATCTGGGCTTCTTCACGGATTTCGGGGAGCAAGTCGAGCTCCTCTTTGTGTCCCTGTATATTCCCGATCTCGTCGTGGAAAATCACTCTTGGGCTTTGCTCATTGACCTCTATTGGGATCATGGCTTCTACGCCATAAACTAGTCGGAAGGGTGTTTCTCCAGTGGCGGATTGGGGGGTTGTTCTGTAAGCCCATAATACTTGTGGGAGCTCTTCAGCCCAAGCTCCTTTCGCATCTTGTAATCTTTTCTTCAGCCCTGCCAGTATGACTTTGTTGGCTGCTTCGGCTTGCCCATTGGCTTGTGGGTGTTCCACTGAGGTGAACTGGTGTTTGATGTTCATACTGGCTATTAGGCCTATAAAAGTGGAGTCGGTGAACTGGGTTCCATTATCTGTGGTAATGGAATAAGGTATCCCATACCTTGTGATTATATTTTTGTAGAGGAACCTCCGACTTCTTTGTGCAGTGATGGTGGCCAGTGGTTCTGCTTCTATCCACTTTGTGAAATAATCTATTCCCACTATTAGGTATTTGACTTGTCCTGGCGCCTGGGGAAAAGGACCTAACAAATCCATTCCCCATTTTGCAAAGGGCCATGGGGAGGTGATACTAATGAGCTCCTCTGGGGGGGCCACGTGGAAATTTGCATGTATTTGACACGGTTGGCACTTTTTCACAAAGTTTGTGGCATCTTTTTGCAAGGTTGGCCAGTAGAATCCAGCTCGGATCACCTTTCTGGCTAATGATCTTACTCCGAGATGGTTCCCGCAGATTCCACTATGTACCTCCTCTAATACCTCGGGGGCTCTTGAGGTTGGTACACACTTTAACAATGGTGTTGATATTCCCCTTCTATAGAGAATATTTTTCACCAAGGTATAGTGTTGTGCTTCCCTTCGGATTTTCTTGGCCTCCTTTTCCTCCTTGGGGAGGATGTCGAATTTCAGGTATTCGACTAAGGGGTTCATCCATCCGAGGTTTAATCCGACCACTTCAAAGACTTCTTGTTTGTCTTCCATTTTTACCACTGAAGGTTCCTGGAGAGTCTCTTGAATCAGGCTTCTGTTATTTCCTCCTGGCTTGGTACTTGCTAACTTGGATAGGGCGTCTGCTCTGCTGTTTAGATCCCGAGTTATGTGTTTCACCTCGGTTTCTGCAAAGCGCCCCAGGTGCTCCAAAGTTTTTTCCAAGTACCTCTTCATGTTTGGGTCCTTTGCCTGATATTCTCCACTTATTTGGGAGGTCACCACTTGGGAGTCGCTGTATATCATCACCTTCGTAGCACCGACTTCTTCTGCCAGCTTCAATCCTGCGATCAAGGCTTCATACTCTGCCTGATTATTTGAAGCTGGGAATTCAAACTTGAGGAAAACCTCTATCTGGGTTCCCCTTTCATCTACCAATATTATGCCTGCACCGCTTCCTGTTTTGTTGGAGGATCCATCTACATAGAGTTCCCATGTAGTTGGTTTATCTCCTTGATCTCCTGCATATTCTGCAATGAAGTCGGCGAGGCACTGGGCTTTAATCGCCGTCCGAGTTTCGTACTTCAAGTCGAACTCGGAGAGCTCTATTGCCCATTGAACCATTCTTCCTGCAACATCCGTCTTTTGGAGGATTTGCTTCATGGGTTGGTTCGTGCGGACTCTTATTGTGTGAGCTTGAAAGTAAGGCCGTAGCCTTCGAGAGGCTACCACTAAGGAGTAGGCAAATTTCTCTAATTTGTGATACCTTAGTTCAGGGCCCTGTAGAACTTTACTGATGAAATAGATTGGGTGTTGACCGTCCTCGTCTTCTCTTATCAAGGCTGCTGAGACAGCCTTGTCTGCCACGGATAGGTATAGGACGAGGTCTTTTCCGGCTACAGGTCGGGTCAAAATAGGAGGTTGGCTCAAAAACTTTTTGAACTCCTGGAACGCCTCCTCGCATTCGGGAGTCCATTCAAACTGGTGTCCCTTTCTCAATAGGGAGAACAGTGGAAGGGATCTTAGTGCTGATCCTGCCAAAAATCTGGAGAGAGCTGCTAGCCGGCCATTCAGCTGTTGGACCTCTCTCAAACAAGTCGGGCTTTTCATTTCCAGGATAGCTCTACACTTGTCGGGATTGGCTTCGATCCCTCTTTGTGTTAGCATGAATCCTAGAAATTTTCCTGCCTCCACCGCGAAGGCGCACTTTGCAGGATTTAGTCTCATCCCGTGCAACCTTATGGTGTCAAAGACTCGTGAAAGGTCAGACAAGAGGTCGACTTCTTTCTTGGTCTTTACCAGCATATCGTTGACGTACGCCTCCATTAAGCTCCCTAGGTGAGGGGCAAACACCTTATTCATCAGCCTCTGATATGTGGCCCCTGCATTTTTCAATCCAAATGGCATGACCACGTAGCAAAAGTTAGCTCTGGGCGTGATGAATGATGTTTTTTCCTGGTCTGGTTCATACATCGGGATTTGGTTATACCCCGAGTAGGCATCCATGAACGACAAGTATTGATACCCCGAGCTAGAGTCTACTAGGGCGTCAATGCTTGGTAGTGGATAAGGGTCCTTGGGACATGCCTTATTTAAGTCGGTATAGTCGACGCACATTCTCCATTTACCATTTTGTTTTTTGACTAGCACTACATTGGCTAGCCATGTTGGATATTTGACTTCTCTGATGAAACCGGCTTCTAGGAGCGCTTGTACTTGCTCCTCTACTATTAGAGCTCGCTCTGGGCCGAGCTTGCGTCTTCTTTGTTGTACAGGTCGAGATCCCGAGTAGACCGAGAGCTTGTGGGACAGGAGCTCGGGATCTATCCCAGGCATGTCGGAGGCCTTCCAGGTGAAGAGATCGGAATTATCTCTTAGGAGCTTAGTCAACTCTTGTCTTAGGGTTTCCCCCAGGTTGGTTCCTATGTGAGTGTTTTTTCCTTCCTCTTCTCCGACCTGAATCTCCTCGGTTTTTCCTCCGGGTCGTGGTCGCAGTTCTTCTTTAATCCTTGCTCCACCGAGCTCTATTGTGTGAACTTCTTTGCCTTTTCCTCTCAGGTTTAGGCTTTCATTGTAGCTTTTCCTTGCCAACTTCTGATCTCCCCTCACCGTTGCTATCCCCGCTGAGGTCGGGAATTTCATGCAGAGGTGGGGTGTCGATACCACCGCTCCGAGTCGATTAAGGGTAGCTCTGCCGATTAAAGCATTATAAGCCAACCCCACGTCGATGACTATGAAGTCTATACTCAGAGTCTTTGATTTTTCTCCCTTTCCAAAGGTGGTGTGGAGGGGCAAAAATCCTAGTGGCTTTATTGGCGTGTCGCCTAATCCGTACAAGGTGTCGGGGTAGGCTCTTAACTCTTTCTCATCTAACCCTAGTTTGTCGAAAGCGGGCTTAAAGAGGATGTTCGCTGAGCTTCCTTGGTCTACTAGTGTTCTGTGGAGATGGGCATTTGCCAGGATCATGGTAATTACCACTGGGTCGTCGTGCCCAGGGATTATTCCTCGCCCATCTTCCTTTGTGAATGAAATGGTTGGAAGGTCGGATGACCCCTCTCCGACCTGGTAAACTCTCTTGAGATGTCTTTTGCGAGAAGATTTTGTGAGTCCCCCTCCCGCAAACCCTCCTGAGATCATATGGATATGTCTCTCCGGAGTTTGTGGTGGTGGATCTCTTCTCTCCACATCATCTCGCTTTCTTTTTCCATGACTGTCCGACCTTTCTATGAGATATCTGTCAAGCCGACCTTCTCTGGCCAGCTTTTCTATCACATTTTTAAGGTCGTAACAGTCGTTTGTGGAGTGTCCATATATCTTATGGTACTCACAGTAATCACCGCGGCTCCCCCCTCTTTTATTTTTAATGGGCCTGGGAGGAGGCAGCCTTTCGGTATTGTAAATTTCTCTGTATACATCCACTACAGGAACTTTCAGTGGAGTATAAGAGTGATATTTTCTTGGCCTATCGAGGCCGAGTTCTTCCTTCTTCTTAGCTTCCCTCTCCCTCTCTTTCATTGAAGGAGGGTGACCAGGTCGCCAACTCGGGTCTCTTAGCCTAGCATTTTCTTCCATATTGATGTACTTTTCAGCTCTTTCCTGTACATCACTTAAAGAGGCGGGGTGTCTTTTTGATATGGAGTGTGAGAAGGGACCTTCTCTAAGACCATTAACTAGCCCCATGATGACTGCCTCGGTAGGCAGGTCTTGAATCTCCAAACATGCTTTGTTGAACCTTTCCATATAGGCCCGTAAGGACTCCCTGACCTCCTGTTTTATTCCCAGGAGACTTGGTGCATGTTTTACTTTGTCTTTCTGGATGGAGAACCTCATCAAGAACTTTCTTGAGAGGTCTTCAGAACTGGTAATCGACCTCGGAGGGAGGCTGTCGAACCACTTCATCGCTGCTTTTGACAAGGTTGTCGGAAAAGCTTTGCATCGCGTAGCGTCAGAAGCGTCAGCCAGATACATCCGACTTTTAAAGTTGCTCAGATGATGCTTTGGATCAGTGGTTCCGTCGTAGAGGTCCATATCGGGGCTTCTAAAGTTTCTCGGAACTTTTGCCCTCATTATGTCCTCGCTAAAAGGATATTTCTCCCCTAAGGGCGAATCTTCTCTACCGTCGTGGGAGTTCTGACCTTTGAGGGAGGATTCTAACTTTAAGAGTTTTCTTTCTAACTCTTTTCGTCGCTCCATCTCCTCTTTTAGGTTCTTTTCGGTTTTCTTTTGTCGTTCCCGTTCCTGTTCTAGCTGCTCGAGGCGACTGTGGACTAATCCCATGAGCTCAATTGCGTGGGATGGTCCTTCTTTTTCTGATTCGCGCCCCTCCGAGGAATTTACCTTCGGGTTTTTGATTCCGGAGGTGCCTTCCCTGTGTTGATCATTGGCTTCCTGGTGAAGGGTCTGGTTTGCCTCATTGTTTCCAGTGTTCAGATTCTCTTGTTCAGAATCTGTCTCCACATGACCCTCTTCAGGGGATCTATCCGCCATCACTGGTTGATCTCTCGGGTCCCCGGCAACAGCGCCAATGTTACGGTGGGTAACCGGAGATTAATGGGCTGGATGGCATTGGTTGGCCCAAACGTATGAAGGAGGTGGCTTTCGAGTGAATCTGTTATTCGGTGTTCCTCCGTCCGACTTGTACGTGTGAAAGAATGGGGGGTGGTACCTGCAAAGACACTCTGATGCCTAAGTTAGCAAGGGTGTGAGCAGGTTAGAGAGTATTGGGACCTCGAGATACCTGAATGGTGTCAGTATATTTATAGTGGTGAACCAATAACCACCGCTGAAGTAGTGCCACCTTTTTAGGTGGATAACCGTTCCCATATCTTAGGGAGGTTAAGATATGGCTCTATGAAGTGGTTTGAGAGTTTCTAGGGGCAGTTACTCATTCGAATGAGTGTTATCTGCCAACTAACCCTCGTGTCCGACTTCTTTAGAGCAGGTCGTGTTTAGTACCGACTTCTTGGGATGAAGGCTGGTACTGGATGAAGGCCAACCCTTTGGGTTGGGCCTCTTTGTTTGGATCTTGGACCTTTATTATTGGGTTAGAGTATGAACAAGTATATTGTACAAAAATATTTTCAGATATATGAGATATATTTATATAATATGGGAAGAATATGTGATGCTTGTCGTAATAATCTCATTTATTTTTAATAAAAATATGACTATATTAAAGTGGGTTCCAATATATTTTAAGGGTATTCTTTTATATATTTTTACATACAAAAAATTTCGCTGAACAATATAAACATGTTTTATGTTCTCAACATTGATATTTGGTTTCATTTTTATTCATAACATTTGATTTTAACTATATCCCAATCGTTTTAATACGTTTCAAATATATTTTAAAAAATGTTGATACTCTGTGACATGGAAAGTATTTGCAGATATGTCACTAATGCGTCAATCTACAATTGACATGTATTATTACCACGTTAATTTAGGTTGTTATCATGTGTACATTGATATTCCCTTTAATCGCTTTTAACTCTTAGTGTGTGTAATTGAGAGAATTATAAATAATTTTTAAAATTTTAAGATGAAAATATTATATTTTTATATTTAGTTTAAAATTTTAAAAATTATTTTTAAGTAAGTTTGATTTTAAAAAATTAAAATATTATTATTTTAATTTTTATCTTTTTTCTGAGTATATTTGATTCTTATAGAAATAGAATTTGAATAATAAAATAATACTAAAATTACACACACTTTTAAAAATATAATTAAAATATTAAAAATATAATTGAAACAAATTAAATGTTAATAATATTTTTAAAATTTTGAAGATAAATATATATATAATTTATCTATTTTTATTATATTATTATTATTATTATTTGTTAGTTGGTAGTACTATATAATGTCTATCTCACAATGAAGATGTTATCAATACATGATGGCACAAAACAAGACAAAGTTACAGAAGATCACGGGGATTGCCATTGCTCCTATTAATTATGCATTTTCAAGAATATATATATAGTCACCTTCGGTCCACTTTTCATTATCCACTATTTGGCACCATACTCTAGATTCTGAGAAAGAAAAGTAGAGAGAGGCAACAAAAATATTAAATAATATGAATAATAAATATACCGAATATTCAGTTTATATTAGATATTATGTTTATTATTTTTATTAATTAGATAATTATTTTTTTATATTCGATTTATTCATATACAGTTAATAATAATAATTAGAGGATAAAGTACTAAATTGGTCCCCTAGGTTTGGGCGTAATTCTGTTTTGGTCCTTAAGGTTTAAAGTGTTCTATTTGAATCCAAAACGTTTTCATTTAGCATCAATTTAGTCGCACAGTGAGGTCAAAATTAAATAATTAACAAAATGTCCTACATAACAACAATTCAGGAACAAAATCGATAATTTGGAGAACAAGTACAAGCTCCAGAGGCATAAAATCAACCATTGATACATCAATACATTTATTTATTATTTTTTATAATATAAATAAAATATTTTCTATAAAACTAAAGAAAATGATAAATAAATGTATTGATGCATCAATGGTTGATTTTGTGCCTCTAGAGCTTGTACTTGTTCTTCAGATTATCGATTTTGTTCTTGAACTGTTGTTATGTAGGACATTTTGTTAATTATTTAATTTTGACCTCACTGTGGGACTAAATTGATGCTAAATGAAAACGTTTTGGATTCAAATAGAACACTTTAAACCTTAAGGACCAAAACAGAATTACACCCAAACCTAGGGAACCAATTTAGTACTTTACCCATAATTAGATATTCAATTCATCAGATGTACAGATAATTATTCTAATATTAAAATTTATAAAATAATTTAAAATAAAATATTTTTTTATTTTATTAAGTTAATACTAAAATTCATTGTTGACATTGTTTACAAAATCATCTTCTGCTTATCAAAACTGTTTTGAGAAGTAGGGGAGTTTCAAGTTTTGTTTTTTTTTTTTCTCTTAAAATAAAATAGTTTCATAGGCATTACTATTAACAGAAAAGGGAACTTGACACCTTCGTAAGCAAGATTTTTTATTTTTTAAAAAAGGCCATATACTTTGATTGAATCGAAAGTCATTTGTAGAAGACGAAGCCACAGCATTTGTAAAAAAGAAAAAAAAAAGATAGAGGTGTAAAGGGAAGGCAACACACACAACGATAGAAAAAGAAAAAGAGAAAAATATTGATTAAATTTTTTAATGTGAAGAATATGTATTAATATAGTATATTTAAAAAAAAAAAAGAATAAAACATTATAAAGGACACGTTTTTTTAAATCATGTGAATGATGTGATTGTGAGGGATTATGTGGAAGCAGTTAGTGTGTTTGGCGGTCCTTGAAGTTGAAGAAGCTGAGGTGTCCCTTCATTTTGTGGACCCCACTTCATTTCATTCCCTTCATTCGTAGAATCTTTTGCCACGATTGCATTCACAACCGCCGCTGCTGACTTTCCTTCCTTCTTGTTCCTGGTCTACACAGCATTTCTCTTTTTTTATATTTTTTATTTAATTAAAATTAATTGTTCTTCTAAGTGAAAATGAAAAAGAATGAAACATATATATTGGATGAATAGAGGCAGAGTTTGGGAGTAAAAATGAGGACAGATCCATACACTTGCAATATGTAAAGAAAGAGAGGAGAGGGGGTTGTATTTGTATTTTTCTTATTTTTTTTACTTTTTTTATAATAATTAATAAAAAATAAGATATAAAATATTTTAACTGAACATAATCCTTGCCGACTAAATTTTAGGCTTTTTTACTTAAATAAATTAAATAAGTTCTAAAATTACTCAAATCCCCTAAATCAATTTTTGATACGTAAATACCTTAATCCTAATATTATATAAATCGTGCTAGGGGAATGTGGTTTATATAATATGTTAACCATCATATCCTGTAACGATTTATACATGAATGACTTCTGAGTAATAACACATAAATCGTCCTAAGGTTACCAGCTTTATTAATTGTATGTAAATCGTTGCAGGTTAGGAGGATTTACGTGGTTTCAGGCAAAAACACAAGACCCTGCCACGATTTATGTGTAAGTTATAACCCCAGCACCCTACCACGATTTATTTGTCAGCTATAATCCCCAACATCCTGCCATGATTTATGTTCGAATATCACACCCTAAGACCCAACCATGAGTTACCCACAACTCTTAACGTTACACACAAAAACATACAAAAACCTCCATTTTCACCCTATCTAAGCATTTAGTGATAATGTTGGAGAGAAAGAGAGCCTGCAGCGATGAGAAAGAGGCATTGAGTAACCGCATCTGGCATACAGCAGTGAGAGAATGGGCATTAAAAATATCAAATTAAATAAAAACAATACTAAAAGAGAATACTAAAAAATTATAATTAAAATTTTGACACATAATTTTGTTTAATAATTTAAATTTTATATATTTTTTACTTAAATTTATATTACTCAAAAATATATGAATTTATATTAAGCAAAATTATATTTTTTTTCAACATTTTTTGCTCTTAATTAAAAAAAAATAAATTATATGTTAAAATTTAGTATTTTTTATTTAATTTGATCTTTCAATTGAAATAAATAATTTATATTATAAACAAATGACAATAGTAAGTAAAGTACATACTAATTTAAGAATACACAGTGAAAATATACAAAGTTAAAATAAAAAAATAACAAATTTTTGTTTATAGAAAATATGTATAAATAAAAATAATTAAAAAAAATTATATGAACAATGAGTGTTAAAAATTTTATATTAATTTTTTTTATAAATTTTAAATCCTAAATTCTCTCTTAATATTTTAATATTAAAAAATTTTAATTTTATATAATTTTAATATTCTCTTTTAATATTTTTTTATTTAATTTGATCTTTATAATGGAATAAGTAATTTATATTATAGCCAATGAGTTATAACTCAAATGGCATAGTCTCCTCATATTCAATTAAGAGGTTGCGAGAGTTCTGAGTCTCCTATCTTTGGTAAAAAAAAAAATAATTTATATTATAAATAAATAATAATAGTAAGTAAAGTACATATTAATTCAAGAATATACCGTAAAAATATACAAAGTCAAATAAAAAATAATAAATTTTTTTATAAAAAATTTGTATAAATAAAAATAATTAAAAAACTATATAAATAATGAATATTAAAAATTTTATATTATGCAAAATTATATTTTTTAACGACCTTTTGACTATTTTAAAAAAAATTAATCTATATATTAAAATTTAGTACTCTTTTGATTATAATTTGTCAGTACTATTTTTTTATTTAATTTGGTCTTTCTAATGGAATCAATAATTGAAATTATAAAAAAAGTATATTTTTATTTTTTAAGTTAAAATTTAAATAGATATAATTTAAATTAAAAAATTAATTAAAATTTTTAATTTAAAATTTAAATAGATATAATTTAATTAAATTTAAAATTTAAATTATCTCTATCTAAATTTTAACTTAAAAAATAAAAATATACCTTTTTTATAATTTCAATTGTTGATCCTATTAGGAAGACCTTTTTTATTTCAATTATTTTTATTTATACAAATTTTTTATAAAAAAAAATTGTTATTTTTTATTTGATTTTATATATTTTTACGGTATATTCTTGAATTATTTTTATTTAATTTGATATTCTTAATGCCCATTCTCCCACTGCTATATGCCAAATGCGGTCACTCAATGCCTCTTTCGCATCGCTGCGGGCTCTCTTTCTCTCCAACCTTATCACTAAATGCTTAGATATGGTGAAAATGGAGGTTTTTGTATGTTTTTGTGTGTAACAACGTTAAGAGTTGTGGGTAACTCATGGTTAAGTCTTAGGGTGTGATATTCGAACATAAATCATGGCAGGATGTTATTATAGATGACAAATAAATCGTGGTAGGGTGCTGGGGTTATAACTTACACATAAATCGTGGCAGGGTATTGTGTTTTTGCCTGAAACCACGTAAATCCTCCTAACCTGGAACGATTTACATACAATTAATAAAGCTGGCAACCTTAGGACGATTTATATGTTATTACTCAAAAGTCATTCATGCATAAATCGTTCCAGGGTGTAATGATTAACATATTATATAAATCACATTTCCCTAGCACGATTTATATAATATTAGGATTAGGATATTTACGTATCAAAAATTGATTTAGGAGATTTGAGTAATTTTAGAACTTGTTTAATTTATTTAAGTAAAAAAGCCTAAATTTTATGTCCTTATGCACCAGAATTATCTGAAATTGAATTATTTTTTAGTCTAAATATAAGGTTCAATTTTTTTTGGACAGTCTTTGATTTTGTTAGTGTTAAAATATTGTTGTCTGTATTTTTGTGAGGAGATAAAAATAATATTTATAAAAATTTGTAATAGATTGGATCCTGAATATACATAAAAATATTAATGTATTTATAATAGAATTGATAACTATCTTTTTGAATAATTTTATTTTTATTGATGAGTAATTATTCTCTTTTTTCTAAAAAAGTCATTAAAATTTTTATTCTAAATAAATAAAAAATATCTTAAGAGTCAATTATTTACTCAAGTAAATGAAATCAGACTCTTTATGTTTGTTTGAAGAAAAAATAGAAGAAAGAAAAGGGAGGAAAGAAAAGAGGAAGAAAAATTATTATTTTTTATTGTTTGGTTATGAAGAAAAATTGGAGAGAAATAAAAAAGAATAGAAAAAAATTGGTGAAACTACTAATTTTTTTTCTCTCCAATGTTAGAAAGAAGAGGAAGAAAAAACTTATTTTCTCTCACCACTTCCAATATTACCCCTTTATTTTTTTAATATATTTTATAATACAAGGATAAAATTATCTTTTTATAACATTTTTTTCTTTCTTATTTTCCTTTCATCCAAATACATTTAAAAAAAAATAAAAATCCACTCAATTTCTTTTCTTTTCTTTTTATTTCTTTCTTTTCTATTTCTTTCTTTCCAACCAAATATTTATTACGATATCCTACTTTTATAAAGTCAGATAAATATAAATTGAGTTATTAAATTTTTTAATTAGATTTTATTCCATTTAGACATGACCAACTTTTTTTAGACCAAAATAAATGTAGTCTAAAGATTATATACATGTACTTTGACAAAATATCTCTTGCTTGCTTGCTAAACACTTTGTTGGTGTAAAGTGATGAATTAATAGCTGAATTTATAGAAACATATTTTAGAAAAATGATATTTATGGTGAAAACTAGTTGTAGTTCAATAGATTTTAGATATTGATGATTTAAAATAAGGTAAGAAAAACTGGTATGTGGCCAACAATTGTCATTTGATTTTATCTTACATTTAAACTAATACTAACCAATTTTTCCTTTTTTTTAAACTAAAAATGTTGGTCTCCTAGTATTATCCAATAAGATACCTATCCAATATTCATTACCTTATAAATAAAGTTGTTTAATGCCAATGAGTAATAGTTCAAATGGCATAATCTCTCCATACTCAATTAAAAGATTGCGGGTTTGAGTTTCATATCTTTGGTAAAAAAAAAAAATTGTTTAATCTTTAATTTTTCAATATATGATTTTTATAATTATTTGAAGTAGAATTTTCATGTTTTAGTTATAAACTATTTATTTAGTCTATGTCTCTTTGTTACTATTAATCGCTTTAATTTTTCATAAAGTGAAGCAATTAACAATTCTTTTTAAAATATATTAAAGAACTATTAGAGTGATACTATTTATAAGGGTAAATTACTGAAATAAAATATTTGACTTTTAAAATTACAAAAATATAATTTTTGTAGTTTGAATATAAAAATATAACTTTCTATAAATTTATGTAAATCGTAAAAGGAGTCTCACGAATTCGAAATACACATAAATCGCTGGAGGAGTTCCACGTTTACGTTGATGAAGCATTTGGGAAGAAATCGTGGAAGGGGTCCAACGGTTTATGCACGCACCGAATTTTATTATATACACCAACCTAGAGTGAGTGGGATATATTTACATTTATTATTTGTATTGTCAACGAAATAAGACTATATTTTGTAGTACATTTTAAATTTATTTTAATTGTAAAAATAATATAATTTTAAACAATTTGGATAATATTGATTTGATTTATAATTTTCAATCTAATTCAATTTTATGCAAATAATTGATTTATACGGTGCTAATTGAATTTATTTTTCAAATTATTTTAATTTAATCTAATATAATTTGAATTAAATAGAATTATATTCTATTTAAATTTTAATTTTTTTATTTAAGTAAACTCATTCAAATTTTTAATACATATATTTAAATAATATTTTAAATTTTTAATACCTATATTTATATATATTTATTTAAATAATACTCTCAAATTTTTATTAATAATAACATATTTTATTCCAAAATATTTAAAATTTAAATAAATATAATTTAAAGAGGAGTGCTAGGAGGCCAGTAAATTTTATGTTTTGTAATCATCAATTGGTCATCAATAGTGTTTTTAATGGTGTGAGATTACATCCAATAGTAAAAGATCACTCACTTTTTTTTTATGGTTAAGTGCTGGCCAGATTGTTAAAAAAATGCTGCTACCCTAGACTTTTTCTAATTTAAATTTTTAAAATCTTAAACCTTATTATTTGGATGAGATATAATTCCATATATTTGTTAATAATTTTTTTAGTAATTAAGAAGGATAAATTCAAAATAAAGAAAAAAAAAAGTCCTACAACATTACTACGGACAAGCATTTTAAAGGTCTGACCATGTTAACAACCATTTAGTGTACTCAACTTTTCTTTTAACTAAGTTCAAATGTATTCTCTATTTTGGATTATTATTTTAAAAAATTTTCAATTTTTTAAGCGTAAAACAAATAAAAGTACAAATTATTAAGATAAAGATGACACTCTACCATCACACCACTCATTCAAGATTAGTATATATAGTAGAATTTGGTGTGTGCATAAACCGTTGAACTCCTTTTACAGTTTATGCATGTTTTCATTGATGTAAACTGAAAACCCTCCAGCGAATTTACATGTATTTCAAATTTGTGAGATTCCTTCCACAGTTTACATAAATTTATAGAAAATTATATTTTTGTATTCAAACCGTAAAAGTTACATTTTCGTAATTTTAAAAGCCAAATATTTTATTTAGATAATTTGTCCTTTTTATAACTTATAAGATATCATCATAAAGACCAAATTAAAAGTTCATTATTTTTCATCTTATTACTATCTATCTTATAAATGAGAATCTTATCCTTTTTTATTTTATGAAGAGGACGTTGTGGTGAAGTAAGCTTAGTTAGAAAGTCTAATCTACTAAAGCTAAGTGAACTAATAATTAATCATATGAGTCATATTCAATAGACTATAGAGACCTCAACTCAACTTTTCTTTTCTCCTTGTTTCGGTAACTGCCCCGATAAAGATATATACTTCTTCATAAATTCCGGTTCGTGTACAATAATGAATAGTTCCCCCCTTTGCTCCTGCCCACAATGATGCAATGCATCTAATTAAAATCTTATATATATAAAATGATTTTCCTGGTTGTAATTTTTTCAAATTCGTGATGGAAAATTCTGCCTTTTCCTTTTATTTGTTTTGAACTAGTTTCTTCTGAATAGGCTTATTCAATTGATGCAAAGATTGAAATCTTTCAACATGAATTGTTAATAAATAATTATTAAGTTGAATTAGTCAATTTCAACTTCTATCCCTCTCATTATTAATTTCAAGCTTATCCATTGCAAAGGAAAAGTGTATATACAACAAGGTGAATAAAAAAATATTTTTAGCAACTTTGTTAGAATAATTGCCGATAATATACACATATGTTAAAAGTGCAATAATATATGGTAGGATAACACTTGCTAATAGTAATATACAAGACAAGATTACAAGGCACAAGAAGGACATTGGTTTACATGTTATTTTCAAAGAAGTATTATATTATTATTATTATAATGTCACACATATTATTATATTATTGATATTGATATACCCTCCTATTCCTGATATATACATCATGTCATGAGTCTCACTCATAGATTATAGTGGTAATAATGTACACAATTTTATTATTGAGCTTTGACGCATCGTCTTTGCAAAGGCCTAAGAGCAAGGGAAGTGAAGACCCACAGCCTAGCGTCGGTCCAAAACGATTGACGTTTACTTGTACAATATCCAATCCAAGCACACAAACAGTTAACACCCACATTTCTTTTTCCTTCGCCCCTCCTCAACCGTACGATTTACAACCACCATGATCATGACGATCACACGTGTATGTTTCCTCTGTACAGTAACAGCCGAAAAAACACGACACCTATGTGTCCTATGTTCGAACGAATATAGTTAGTTACATAATTACATGCACCATTGCCCACTGTATCTCCATCACTTGGCTAATCTTGCACAATCGGCTTCACCGAAACCAAGTCTATGATTTGCAAGATCAAATTCTACCCATTGATTTTGTTGATGGATATTTCCTATTATGTTACTTGCCGCACCCAATCTCTCTGACCTCCCAATCCCCAAACAGTGGACCCCACCGCCCACGTCGGCAAGAACCCTTTCTTTGGGTATGACAATCTCCACTCCCTTCTCGAACTCAAATGCCATGTCCCCTATCAACCGTCCAATCTCAACGGCGTTTCCATCGAAACACATGTCCGCAGCATTGCCGTACACGTACCCCTTCTTGATTCTGGGACCCACCAGCCTCACCACTTCCTCACGCACCCTATTGTAAGCCGCGTCCACTAGATAAGTTAACTCGGATCCGGAGTCAACCATGGTTTGACCCGACCCTCCAGCGTCGGGCTTGAAAACCGAAGGAGGAATGTTCAGCTTTGTGGCCCCAATTCGAATACCTTGCATTGGAACAGTGTAAGCCAAGGGGTCCAGGTTCGGCATGGTTTGACTTTGAGGAAAAGTCAAAATGTCTACATAACGAAAGTGTGAAGAATCCGGGTTGTCCCCAAGGTAAAACGACCCGGTTACAGAACTGGAACGGTCCTGGCGGGTCGGGACGCAGTAACTAAATTTGGTTACTTGGGCCTGGGAAGGGAACGACAAGCGTCCACGATTCATTCCCAAAATGCCCCAGGGGTCTTTGGAGTCCTGAGCACAACCGAGGATTAAAGGAGGGGTAGATTGGGAATTTGAGAGGGCGAGTTTTTCTCGGACGAGTTTGCCCTCGGCGTAGGTGCCGTCTGCGTAGAAGTAGGAGTAGTGACAGATGCGATTCTGGTCGCAGCTAGTGGGGAGGGTAAAATCGGGAACTGGCGGCTTGCAGGCTGGGTGGGTGCAAGGTAGAAGAGAAAAAGAAGAAGAGAGAGAAGGATCAAACGACGTGGTAGGAGGACGTGGCGATGTCGTTTTGCTATTGGTCCTCTGTTTTGGGTTACACTGAATCCAAGAAAGCTGGCTTCCAGTGTCTAAAACCATTTGTTGAATTTGCGGTGGTGTTCCTATTGGAAGGGACACCACAAGCGCCATGGAATACTTGAAAGATGATTTGACGTTGTAGGAAGAGAGGATCCTGAGTCTTTGGTTCTTGTTGATGGAATTAGATACATGTTTGACGAGAGGTGTTTCTGTTAGTGTAAGAGGAAAAGAAAGAGAGTGGTTGTTGTTGAGTATGAAGGAGGATGAGAAAGGGAACGAGAAGAACAAGAGGAAGATAAGCATGCAGAGTGGCGGTGCCATTGTTTTCAGTTTGAAAAAGAAAGATAGAGAGAGAGTGAGTGGCAAGGGAAGGGTGTGGTTTAGGGGTTCTATTTATATAGCGAAAATCAGAAGCATGAATTGGTAAATAGTAGTTAGGAATTAGAAAATTACTATTCTGAATTTCTGAGTGAGTGGTAAGGGAAGGGTGTGGTTTAGGGGTTCTAGTTATATAGCGAAGATTATAATTTAGAAGCATGAATTGGGAAAGAGTCGTTAAGAAATAGAAAATTACTATTCTGATTTCCTATGTTTGCATCAATTATGAAGTCCACCATCTTCATTTTTTTGTTTTGCCTTCTTTTTCTTTGTCATCTCTTGTATACTCTTCAACATCAAAAGTATATTTATATATAGATATAAAAAAAGTATAGGTAATCAACAATATTTTTGAATAATATATGAATAATATAAATTAATAGGATTAAAAGAATAAATTATTCTTAAATTTAATTAGTAGCATTAAATTAGGATATAGTATATTTTTATTTAATTGATGGTTATTCATGTTATTTAAGATGGTCATTATTTACCTAACACTCTCCATATATATATATATATATATAGCACCATTGGGAAAAAGAAATAATAATTATAGATGTACCAGTACTACTCATTATGTATTTTACTTTATATGGTTTTAAAGTACTTTCGATACATATTCTGGAAGACTGGAATCATTATTATATTGTACATGAATGATTTTTTCCGTTCTAATATTTTTATAAAGGATTTTAGGAGGAGAAACACAAAACATCAGTAATAAACTAATAATAATATCTCATTTCGTATCTTCAAAAGCCAGCATTCCTCTTAGTAAATTATTATTATTATTATTATTATTATTATTATTATTATTATTATTATTATTATTATTATTATAAATAAAAAATAAAAAAATATTATTTACACACCAAAATCAGCTATTAAAATTAATTACCAATGTATTTATATATAAATATATGTGTGATTTAATTTATTTTTAATGTGTATTTATATTCCAACATATATTTTATACTGGTAGCTGATTTTAGTGTGCACGTAGCATAACCCTAAAAAATATTATATATACAAAAAAGTAATTGTTATATTTATATATATTAATATATATTATTTAATTTTTAATAAATATTTCATATTTTAATATACAATTAATTTGATAATTAATTTTTAACATATTTTTTATAGCATGGTAGTCATCACAGATATATTTATGAATATATATATAATTAAAGTGGATCGTCCTTAAATTTTAAGACTAAAATATTAGTACTTGATCTGTCGAATTGAAAAATATTGTAGGTAATTAAAAAAAATTTAATAATTAAAATAAATTAATAAAAAATAATAAAAATTTATTTTATTTAATATTTATTTATTATTATAATAATTAATAAATATTAAATAAAATATTTTTTTTCCTTCCTAAAATCACCGGAATAAGAATATAGAAAGATGAACGCGGTTTCTTTGGTTGGATTGGTGCGTGTTATTATATATTTTCTTGTTTGGCAGCAGCAAAGAGTAGTAGTAATCTAGCTTAGGATATGGGAGCTTCACATCTTAATGATATATGATGAATGCTACACATACAATTAAAGCGGGTTTTGGTGTGTAATCTATTTCATTGAATTTTCTCTATCTTTCCACTCGCCACTCCTTTTTGAATGCTTTCATTCATTGATTTTGGTTTTTTAATTAATTGGACGATGGCGTAACGAGTTTTTGTTCCAAACGTTTATGTGATGGCTGCTTTTGTCTTTCTCTTTCTTTTTCACTCTCTCTTTTTGTGACTAAAATCGTTTCTTCGTGACACTACTTCATTAATCAATGAACTAGTGTTGACGTGTGTGTACGTGTAAACCAGGACTAATTAATTAAGAAAAGAAAATTATAATTATAAATAAATTGTATGGTTGTGCAATGAAGTAGCAATTACGAATTTTTCATTGGAACAAAATTAATAAAATTCAAAGCTAAGCCACGAGAATAATGATGGGACGATTACTTACCTCATATACATTCATACATGTCACTTTTTTCTTTGTGTACAACATCACAGGTTACTTTATTATTAGTGTCTTTAATCACTGGATAGATGATGATGTTACGTAAGTATAGCTTTCATTGATCTTTTTTAAATTATTTTTTAAACTAATTGTGTGACCATAGAAGAGTACTTTCCAGTTTCCCCAGATCCTTGCTAACGTAAATTATAAAAGTTTGAGTTGGAAGTGTATTATGAATTCAGGCACTATATATAGTAGTCAACTAGTCACCGAGTTTATAGTCTTATTTATAACTATATGTATATTTTGATAAGGAAAAGTATATGAAGTTATGAACCAACAATAATCAGCTAATTTTTTAAACTATTTTATTTAATAATTAATTTTAAATTTTTTAAATTTAAATTTGAATAATTAAAAGCTGATTAAATAAATCCTAATTAAAAATGGTACAAATCCTTCTTTTTTTCTCTCTTATTTTCATAGCCATGGACAGAAATTTTTCTCCTTTTTTTCCTCTCTCACTTCCGTAGCCACACCGTCCACACTCCTCTCCAATTAGTACAGCCACCACGACACCCAGAACTGTACTGTTAGGCGACACCCCACAGTCGCTTCTCCTCCGTCGTGAAAGAAATTAGAAATAGCTCCAGAAGGAATGCCACCGACAACCACCGTCCAACAGCGCGGGCATCGTCCTCTCGTGCCGCAGCCACCTCCGCACACTACTCCCATCATGACTTCCTTCACCGTCACAGCAACCACCGACAACGTAGCAACTTCCGCCTTGACGTGTACCCCAGTCGATCAACCGCGTCTCCTCCCTAGCGACCTGGGTTTTTTTCCTTCCCATCTTAGAGTTTTAGTTTAACTTGTGTTTTTTATTATGAATGTTTTTTTTTTTTGAATGTTTTTAATCGATATTGTTCTGAGAATTAAACTCTTATAGTGTTGGATATTTCTTTTTGAGATAATTAGTAGTTTCTTTTTAGTGTTACTCTTTTTTTGTACAGTTTATTTCTTTTCTACCTAGGGTTCTCCATGCCTTCTTTATTAGGTTTTAGTAATAAGAATTTAGTTTAGAATAATTCATTCTTCTAAATTTGACTAATTATTAATTATGCATTTGTGAATGAAAGTGGATGTTGGGGATTTACTGAATACATTTAACCTTTGATTTCATAACTATTGATGGTTCTTACTTGGTTTCTATACTTTTTTATAGGCTCTGGGATATTCTTGATTGAATAATGTGTTTTTGCTTATGGCTGAATGCACCACCAAAGAGTGATGTACCAATCATTGAACCTGATATGCTCAATGGAGCTGATGGCCTTATCTTCGGCTTCCCCACGCAGTTCGGAATGAAGGCTGCCCAGTTCATGGATTTTTTTGACAAAACTGGACCTCTTTGATTGCAACAAGACCTTGTAGGCAAGCCTATTGGACTCTTCTACAGCATCAGTTTGCAAAGCGATGGACAAGAAACAACATCGTAAGAAAACAAGTTCTATATATATCTTAACCCTGTTCCTTATTAGATATCACTGTGTACTTATTAGTTGCTGATCTAACTTGTCATGATTTATGTATAGCCTCACTGCTATAACAATGCTAGAACATCATGGAATGATATATGTTCCCATCGGATACACGTTCGGCCATTGCATGTTCGAGATGAAAGAAGTGAAAGGTGGAAGCCCTTATGGAGCAGGGACTTATGCTGGTGACGGAACAAGACAGGTTTCTGAGATTGAATTGCTGCAAGTATTCCACCAGGAGAATATTCTTGCCACCATCACCAAGAAGCTCAAGGATGCTGCATAAAGCATATAATGTTTTTGCCTCAGTGAAAGGAACACTATACTACCACAATGATCGAAGGTTTTTGGCAATTTTTTCTTTTCAAGGTAATATTGATTTGTATGGAGTTCTATTCTAGTACTTCTTGTCATCTTTTGCATTCTGTGTTTATCAAGAACACAAATAGATTAAAGTTTTATTTTAGTCCATTAAGCTTTATGAATTAGTCACTTGTCATGGATGAGGTTGAGAATGAGGATTTTGTATTTATTTTGGAGACAGTTATGGCCAAATTTAGAGAAGAAATGACAGTATATGCATTGGGCTGCTTCTATAAATATTTACTATATTCAAATAGCTAGATTATTTTAGGTTGAATAATAATGTGTCTTTTATTTTTAAAAGTAGATGTTTCTTTGTATATGATTGTTGATGTTTCTTTATTTTTATAATTGTCATTAGATGGCTGTTTCTTTGTTTTTTAGATAGAATTTCTTTGCTTATGGATGCATATGTGTATTTGCTTGTGGTTGCAGATGGATGATTGCAGAAAGTCTATTTTAAAATGATTGATAAATTTGAACTGATTGAAGAGGAATTTGAAACAGTTGATGAATTGGATGAAGCGAAAGAGACGTGATCCAAGTATAGCAACTAGAAAGTTATTCTTTGTTTAGCTAGTTGTATAGTAATGATATACTCATTTTCTAACCGATGTAGCTTCACCACCTCTAACAAAATATAAAGTTTATTAAACGATGTAACTTCACTTTCTAGGGACACCCTGAAGAGGCGAAAGCAATATGCAAAAATCTACGTCAGATGTTTCTTTTGTTAAATAAATAGATGTTTTTTATACTAAATGGATTATTCTTTTTTTATTACTTTTGGTCATGATGAATTCCTGTATCAACAGTGTTGCAAATTGTATGGATAAGTTGAATGAATATCATGATTCCTTTCATTGCATTTTAACATGGTGACAAATTTATAGTTACTTATGTAGGATAAGCTTTTTTTATTTTTCATTCACATGGCTTCTGTTAAAGTAACATCTATTTAATATGAAAAAGGAACATCCTGATGCTTGACTGAAGTAACATCCACTTAGATCTTTGCAAAAATAATTAGGTACCTAACAGAAGTTACTTGTATTTATTCTTTACTGCAGAGATGATTCAATTGATAGTGAATACAAGTATTACAAAAGAAAGAATTTTTTTTTTGTCTTTATCCTGATGCTTGTTTAACAAAATTTAAAAAAGGAAAAAAAATAAAAAAAAAAGAACAACAACTGTATCTGGTTATTTGCTTTTTCAAGAGCATTCAAAGTATTTTGATAGTTTTTCTTTTACCCACTGTTTGCTTTATGCAGTTATTATACTTGAACTTTGGACTCCAGAGTTCACATACACAACATACTACTTAGTACTACTTAGTGATGAACTTATTAGACAAGTATTACTTTCATGATAAAATTTATTATATAGTGGTCAGGGTGTATACAACAAATGAATAGCCATCTATGTCTATTATATATTAACTATAGAAATGCTCATAAGTCACAACAATTGAATCAATAAATACAATATGCATTCAATTACATCAAAGTTAATTTCCACCTAAAATGATTATTCATTTCAAAGAATCATCCATTTAGTATAAAAAGAACTATCCATTTGTTTAACAAAAGAAACATCTGATGTAGATTTTTGTATATTGCGCTCGACTCTTCAGGATGCCCCTGCAAAAGAAAAGCAAAACAAAGTATTTATGGTCAATGTGTATGCAACAGATTAATAGCTATCTATGTCTATTATATATTAACTATAAAAATGTTCATAAGTCACAACAATTGAATTAATAAGTACAATATGAGTTCAATTACTTCAAAGTTAATTCCCTTTTTAAATGATGATTTTTTTTAAAAGAATCATTCATTTAGTATAAAAAAGAAGCATCTATTTGTTTAACAAAAAAAACATGTAAATTTTTGCCTAAACATTCAAGTTGCCTACAAAAAAAGATACTAAGCCATATAAAACCATCTTAAATTTTCTCCTCTGCCTCAAAAATGAAAAGCCAAATCTTTGTTCTACTTTTAACATTCATGTTTTCTTTACCATGCTTTTGCACTTGAAGAATTTATAGTAGTATAAACACTAACTTCAATATTGTTGCCTATGATGCTTTAGGAAATAGTCAAACCGATGATTCACGAGTATATGTTTTTAATTTATATGTTAATATATAAATAATATTATTTGAACCTTTTGCTTCTTTTTTTTTTTTAATTTCATTATTGTTTTATCTTTTTTCTTCTTATAATTCTAACTAATTGGCAATGTTTGAAGGAATTTTTAAAAGTATGGCAACAAGTGTGTGGAGCAACTCAAGAAACTCCAACACTCATTGTAAACTTAGTCCATTACTTGGCATGCTAACAATAAATCATCTCTATCACAATTACAAGTTTAGTTTTGTATCTCTTAAGTAGAGAAAGATTAATGTTGTTGTTGTGCTACCCAACCATAGATTAAGAAAACAATCACAAGAGTGAGTTTTTTTAGTTTAGAAAACTGATATCTGATAAGATTTTAAAAAACTAGATTCAAGTCAAGGCAAGTTGAGGCTAAACTGACAAGAACAAAGGAATTCTAGGACAAATTCTAAGGCAATAATTAAATCAATAGTTAGAACATATATTATAATTCAGTCAAAATTATTCAATGTGACAAAGCATATTGATATTACTAAGCCTATAAATTCACAGGACAAGCCCTATTGCAAATATCTAGTAGCTCAAGCCAATGAACCAGTGTTTATACCAAAAAGGAACAGCAAGATTCATACAAGTGATAACATATTTTCATCTTGTCTTACCTCAATAACAAGTGTTGTGTAGTCACCACACTCAACAAAGTGACACTTTTTTTTAAAAGGAACAGCCAACACCGACATGCAGGGGAATTCGAGGCTGGAGAAGGGGACGTCCTACTGCGTTCGGCAGAGCAGAGCAGGGAGGCTTCAATGGCACTGCCAACACCGACATGCAGCAGCAGCAGTCGCCCTGGGTGAGAAGAAGAAACACCTTGTTCCTCACACCTGGGTGGAACGACATCGCTGCGGCTGAGATTGGGGAAGCTCCGATTAATGCGCGAAGAAGCACGTCGAGGAGATGGGAGCATTGTGGTATTCTGGAGCGGTCTACGAAGGTCGACTGTTTCCCGCACGTAGTGGACGAAGGCGTGGCGTCCGATGAAGGTGGAGGAGAAGTTTACCCGATGATCCTTGTACTCTGGCGTGGCCGTGGATGGTTTTCAAATTCTACTGCGGTGAAACGGTGAAAGGAGATGATAGGGTTTGATTAGAGTGATTTTTGTTTACCTGGGTGAATTTTGGAATGTTGCTGAAGTGAGGTGGGCTTTGGAGACCCAGCCCAAGAAGAGTTGGCAGATTTTTTACTGGATTGGATAAGATAATTACATTAATTATCAATAACTTTAACATGTAAAAGATTTAAAAAATGAATCTTAGATATATATTAAATAAATTATACTACTTTACAAAAGTAGAGTTTAAAACGAACCTTTTTTAAATGATCAATAGAGCAAAGATACTAAGTTTACATTATTCTTGACTTTAGTTTTTATGTTAATATCTAATTATTTATTTTAATATCTAATTATTTATTTGCTACCATATAATCAAATTTACATTAATAATAACATAATTTAAAAATTAAACTCATCTTATTGATAAAAGGTTCAAAAGAGCTCTAGAAACTATTATTGTAGGTGAAGGAATTTCGTTTGGAGATAGTGAAAAGGAAGATATTTAATTATATTTCTATTATGATATCATTTTTTTAAGTTTAAACTAATATAAAGAGACAACATAAAAGATTATATCTTTAATACGTCTTTTAAATAAGAGTTTTTTCTGAGTTTGTTTGATTTTTTGTATAGATCTTTTTTCTTTTTATTTGCTTTATGTTATTTTTTCTTTTTTGAAGTTCACCAAGAATCGAACTCTAAATATTTTAGACATAGAACTTTGATACTATATGATGATACTACTTTTAAAAGTTTAAACTAACAGAAAGAGGCAACATGCATGAATTGTTATATCTCTAACAATTTCATAATGAAAAATTATTGTAGATACTTCAGATAATGAGATAATAATTGTTTCGAAGGTTGCCTGAAACGGTGATTTGGGTCTGAACGTGAGTTCCGGACTCCTTCTAAGGCAGCGTCCGACTTGTATGTGTTGGAGGCGAGATGCCGCCGTCCGAGTTCTTCGTGAGGAGGTAGGGGTGGTTCCTGTAAGAGGTTCCGATGCTTAAGTTAGCAAATGTTTTAGGCATGTTTTTAGTAGATTGGGTTCTGAATATACCTGATGGTGTTTATTATATTTATAGTAGAAAAGATAACCACCTTAGCTTTTGGAGTAGTTCCACTTTTAAATAGTGGATAACTGTTCCTTTTTTTAGGGAAGTTGTTCGAATCTTCCTTCTAGATATGTGGGAGATATCTTAGGAGTTAGTTACTTATTATATAAGTAAGGATGAACTTTTCGTCGTCGCGTAGAAATAGATGAGGTCCCTTTTGTTGGATAGGCTTTTAACCTTTTTGGTCTGACTTTATTTTGGGCCCCTGCTTGAGTCCGAATTTTTATGATGTCGAGCTCGAGCATTTGTAGGTTAGATTTTCCACATCGGGTATACCACCTTCGGTAGGTCGGATACTCGACGTATTTTCAAAAACTTTGAAAAATTGTGTTCCTTTATGGCATGGCGTACGTTACGTTGGTAGTTTCTTTGGGAATCGCGCACGTCATTAATGAGGGATACAAAATGACATCTTTGTCCTTAGTGTCTTATAAATATTCAATTCTGTTCTCTTTCTTCTTTTTTTTTTCTTTTCTTCTGAAACGTTTGTACCCTTTTCTCCTTCTTCAATCCCTTCAACCTTCCTTCGTGTACTTGCTTCTTGTGTTCAAGATTTCTTTATCTTGAGGTTAAGAGGACTTTTATTCACACTTGGAAGAGGAACATTCGTGTTTTGCTGTTTGAAGTTCTCTTTGTTTTGTACTTCTTAAATTTTGGTTTTTTTTTGTTATCAATTTTTTTGAGTTTTGTTGCTTTATTTCAGCGTTCTAGGTAATATTTGTTCTCCTTTTTAGTAATGACTCTGTGTTTGTTTCGGATGAACGGTGGTTTTGAAATGTTGCTATAGTTTTGAAAACTTCTTTCTTGGTCTTTAAACTTTATTGCCGCTGCGATCTTTAATGTGGTTTCTATGCTGTGTTGTCCTCAAATGGTGCCACTTTATATGTTTAAATATGGTGCCATTTCTATATCTGATAATGTGATGATAGTTTTTATGTATAAGAAATTCTAATCTTTTATTGGTGTTGTTGACGATGACCCGACTTTCCGTAATTGTTACCTGACTTCTTGTTGTGACGATTTTCTTATTTGTTGTATTGTAGGTATAGCTTGTATGTCTTGGTCAGTTATTCACAACATATCCTTAAAGTTTCATCCAACCTAATCTGGGTAGATATAGCTATTCTTACTCCTGTTCTTATTATTGATAAAGAGCATGTCGAGACCTTTCGTAGGCACCATAGGTTGTGTGCAAATCGAGAGGATGAGCGTAGGTATGAGATCATGTATGTGTATGATTGCTTTTTTACAAAATTAGGAGTTACCCTTCCCTTCTTTGATTTTGAGTCCGAGGTCCTTAAATTCTGCAATGTTGTCCTATCTAATTGCATCCCAATTCTTGGGGTTTTTTAAAAATGTACCAACTTATTTGTCGAAAACTTGATGACCGGCCGTCTTTTAAGATTTTCTTTTATCTTTTTGTCCTTACCTTTAGCTTCAAAAAGTAAGGTTGGGTCTCTTTTCGAGCTATTCATGTTAAGAAAGTTTTTGCCATTTTTAATGAGTCATTTCATGATTTTAAGAATTATTTTTTAAAGGTTCGTGCTGTAGAGAGTGTCCAACCTTTCTTTTTAGGTGAAAATGATGATCTCCTTTTTTCTTTGTACTAGGAAGAGAATCCTGTGATTGTTAAGTATAACCATTTTTCAAATCACCATTAATAGTGGATAACTGTTCCTTTTAACCAGAAAAGTTATTAAGATTTCTCTTCTAGATAAGTGGAAGATATCTTAAGAGTTAGTTGTAGGATTGAATTTTTCGTCGTCGCGCTCGACCTCTTTGAAGTCAGATATGAATAGATGAGGCCACTTTTGTTAGGTGAACTTTTAACCTTTTTGGGCATGGCTTTATTTTGGGTCAGGATATGAATGGTAATATAGAATAATAATTAAAGACAATTTTAGGCAAAATATTGATGTTGTTACAATGTGAAAAAAATATATTTTTTTGAATTTTGTCTTTGTGATAATGCTAAAGAGACATATGAGGAGAGTTTTCTTGTATCCTTTTACTTTTTTTGTTTTGATTTTTGTCTGTTTGCTAGTTTATAATTAAGCTGTTATGAACTTTTTTTTGTTAAAGATATAATTATTAATGTGTCTTCTTTTATCAATTTAAATTTAAAAAAAAAATAATTTCATAAAATGGCTAGTATCAAAACTTTTATAACCGAAAGGTTTATGATCCTAAAAGAAAAAATAAAGCAAATAAAAGAGAAAAATAATACTCATGTAAAAATTTAGTAAATTTAAAAGAGACTTTTGTTTGAGATGATATATTAGAGATATAACCATTATATTTACGAAGTTTAATTTTAATACATTGATTGATAGGTGTAAAACATTTTAACACAGTTGTGCAATTACAACCGTTTTCTTGGATGACCATTCACGTGATTAATAGAAAATAGAATTATTTTTACTAATGTGATATTATGTGATTAGATGTACGTATAAAATAGTTTTACGCTGGTAGTGCATCAAAATTAAATTCTATATTTACGTGCCAAAAAATTCTAGAGAGCCATAAGAATTTATTGTTTTTGATCATCACTTAGTCATTAACTCAATTTTTTTAGTCTAGTAATAATCATACAATATATTTTATCTCATACTTTTAAATATTAATAATTAAGTAATAATCAATTAAAATAATAATTTTTAATGATCTTCTAATATTTTTTATTATGTATCTCTTTTAATTTACTTAAATTTTTAGAAAAAAGTGATTTCATGATATTTTCTCTTATGATTAAAAAAGTCTACTAAATAAAAAAAGAGTTTCACAATGCAAATCAGTCATATTTCAACCTCTATACGCTCTTCAGTCTTGTTCACATAAAACCTTGTTCTACTTATATATATAATGATGAATCGTTAAAAATGTTAAATTAGTGGACAAATTAGAGTATTATTAAATAAAGTCCAAATAGATTGATGTTAAAAAATTAGTAGATGAGTTGTGGTTAAGAATAAAATGCCATTTGAATTTAGAGCTAACTGGTTCTTCTTAAAATACGTTGAGGCGTAGCAGTTGACTGCAAAGTTATTTATATTGATGGAAGTATATCTAAAGATTGAAAACCTCTAATAATTATTAGTGAACATTTCTAGAAACACCAAATAAAATTAATACGGTATTTTGTACATGTATATGTAGTTATTACATTAACTACTAATGCCTAATAAAGGGGTATGTGGGGGAGGTGGAGACCAAAAATAAAATCAAAGGTGCATGTCGTAAAACAAAATGACAAAAGCATATAATAGCATGCATGATATTTTTTGTTCTAAGTTGGAGTGCTACTTATTGTGGGGCAGTGAAATGTTGTAGTCAACTCCAGCTGGCTGTGCCAATGGAAGCTATAAGTGCCAGCCACCACCAACCATGAATGAATCTATGGATAGAAGTAGTCAAAACAATTTGAAATAAAATAGCCGTAAACCACACGGATATATATATAGTTTTTTAATTTAATATATCTATTTCCAAATATTGTGACACACTAACAAATCAAATGTTTATTTAAAGAATCTAAACAAACTTTGCTTGTTTGCTACGTATATATTTCTGTGGATAATTATGTTACTCAAGCTCCATGCAACGTTGTGTGTATATATTTAATTTTATTTTTTGATGGATTGTTGGGTTGGAAAATTATTATAGTACTTTTTTTTTTTTTTGTAAAATATATAGGTGTTGGACTAAATGGTTGATACTGAAAGACAAAGAAAAAGTGGTAGATACTGAAAATGGTTAAGTATGATTTTGGTTTTTAAAGTAGAGGTTAAAAATTTTTTTCGTCTCCAATCCCTTCTTTTGCATATAAAATTGTCCTTAAGGTCTAAAACCAAATTTTAAAATCGTCATTTTTACTTAAATATTAAAATTTTGGACCAAATTATCCATAACAAAAAATATAAAATAAAAAAAAAGAAAAAAAATAAGAAAAAGAGAGTATTTCTACTCTTCCGAAACAGAAAGAGAAGAAGAGGAAGAAAAAGAAGAAGTAAGGACAAGGAAAGAAGAAGAAGAAGCTGTCCACAATCCACTTCTGTCTCCGCTTCTGCCGCAACTTCCGTACGATTTTGGTCTCTAAGGTAAGGGCGATTTTAAAATCAAGTTAAATTTTACAGACAATTTTGTATGTAAAAAAAGTTAAAAACGAAAATAATTTTCAACCTATACTTTAGAGACCAAAATCATACTTAACTTATACTGAAAATAACCCCTTTGGTCAATTAACGCAAGCAATAATAATTAATATTCATAGTTTACTAACATAGAAATACGGAAATAGTAAAATTGAATAAGATTATGACAGGCTTCATAATAAGGATTATAAAATTTTGGCCACTTAAATTAATTAGAACTAGCTAATCCAAATCAATAATTGAACTAGTTGAGTCAATAATTTGATGATAGGGATAGATAAATTACAAGGAAATTTCGGAAAAAAAAAGTGAAAAAATATAATATAAATTAAAAAAAATATCATATAAAATTCAAAATACCTTGGCATTAAATTTATAAATTTTTTATTTTATAAGAATTTAATTTTAATATATTAATAGTATTATACAGTTGTGTAATCATATTTATTTTTTTAGATAATTATTCATGCAGTTATAATATAAAATATAATTATTTTTTATTAATATGATATTATATAGTTCGATATATATGTAAATTTATATATTTTACATTGATAACGTATTAAAATTAAATTTATTTTATAAGCTTTTTTCTCTTTAATTTTTTTTTCAATGTGAGACGTCTCTCGCACTTGCTAGCTAGCACGCTTTAATATGTACGCAAATGTAAGTAGTATGTATAAAAAAAAAAGTATGTATAAAAACTAAGATGTTGGTTCAATTATATAATGTGATACTGAACATAATTGATAATTCTGCGGAAGATGCTGATATTTAAATAGTTAGGTAAAAAACGACGTCACTATAAGATCCTATATACAATGCATGCGTTTGAAAACTTGTCCGACAAAACTTTCAATTTCATATAATATTTTGTCATGATTAATAATGTTATGCAAGTATTTTTTTTCTTTTTTTAATGGGCGGGCCTGTTGTTTATGTATATAAGTTAATTAATGACATATTATAAGAAGACAAATAGATATTATGTTACAGAAATATTTGATAACTAAAACAAATTAATAAAAAATAATTATAACTTATTTTATTTAATATTTATTAATTAATCAATAATTGTAACGTCAGAAAAATAACAACAAATTCGCAATTCAAATACTGCACGTGCAAAATTTATTTTAGTTCATTGTTGATTGATTTTTATTATTTTTTAAATTTATTGTATAATTAAATATAATTTAATATTAAAGAGAATAGTAGGAATTATGGTAGCATTTTAATATTCGATATGGATATATTATTTTATAACTATTTTATCTGAGTTGAAATCATTTTAGTTTTTGAAATTTTTGATTGGCTTCAATTTCGACCCCTAAATTTATAGTTACTCAATTAACACCCTCAAATATTAGATTATGTCCCACGTTTACTCCTGTAACTATTTTTGTTAACGGAAATCTGATGTGACACGTTAAATTGATAGAGTGTGTATCCACGTGGCACCCAACTTGGCAGAATAGATGTGTGATGAGTGAATGACGTGGCAAAAGTTGAATGAACTCAATTTCTCTAGCAAAGTCTCGAACATATTGGAAAAAGAGGGCCACAAATTGAGTTCATTCAATTTTTGCCAAATTATTCACTCATCACACATCCATTCTAGCAAGTTGAGTACCACGTGGATACACACTCTGTCAACTTAACGTGTCACATCAGATCTCCATTAACGAAGATAGTTATAAGGACAAACGTGGGGCACAATCCAATATTTAGGTGTGTTAATTGGGTAACTATAAATTTAGATGTCAAAATTAAAACCGGTCAAAAATTTCAAGGGCCAAAATGAATTTCAACTCTATTTTATCTATATGACTAGGACTCAGATCCCAACATAAACTGTTAGGGAGTGTCATAAAAGAGTACAACCCAATATACCTGTTCAATTTTTTTTCTCAAAAAAAAAAAAAAAAAAAACTATGAAACGTTACAATAAAAAAAGCTTATATAAATTTCATGTATTATAAATTTAATTGATATATTATTAAAAATATTAGCTTATATAACTTTATTTCTAATATTTTTGAATTTTTTTAAAATTAATCCTAACATTATTTAATTCTGATTCAATTTTATTCTCAATACTTAAAATTAGTTTCAATTTTGTTGTTATTGTTAATTTTTTGATAATTAATTAGTTAGTAATTAATAAATTTTATTTTTCAATTTTATCTCCTATTTTTATTATCAACACCACCACCGGTATCATCACTATTACTATCATCAGCCATCATCTCACTTATTCCATTGCACCACCATAAGAAATTATGAACATAACGATTGATTTTGGTAGTCGCTAAAATTTTGGTCGCTAAAGTTTAGCGACCAATTTTCAATCAAGGCCACCAAACATTATCGATCACTAAATCGATCGCTAATTAGCGATTAAAGTTTAGTGACCCCGTCCAAAAAAAGTTTAGTGACCAATTTTTCTATTCTTAATAACAACCAGTTTTTTTTATAGTTAAATTGGTCGTTGATCCTTATTTTTTAATTATAAATTTTTTTACTAAATTTCACATTTATTATTATTAAATCCTGATTTTTATATATAATTATAATTTAACAAAATATAAAATGATTTTTCAATAATTTTAAGGTTGGTCTGCTTTAAAGAAGCTTTAGATAAATATTTTGAATGATGTACATGCCAAAGCATCGTTTTTAAGTAAATTATGCAAAAGAAGTTTGAACTCCAAGAGTTGTAATAGACATAAAATAATAATTAACAAACACAGTAGTTCACATTTATTTTATAAACTATAGTTCAGTTTTATATTCTAACAAAATACATTGAAGATCTCTAATGAATTGGATAGGAACATATGACATGAAAAATAAAAAATTATAAATTTTCAACGTATAAACTACAAAGTACAAACTCCATATGTTCATACAGCTTTTCCTTTGTAGAGAATCATTTGATCAAAGTGCTACATATCTAAAAAGATCACCAACTAAAAGATGTTAGATATTTTATAAAACTAGTAATTTATATACCTTCAGCCATTGCCAATAAATTTTTTGATTTAATTTAAAATTTTCAATTTTTGAATCACAAAATCAGATAGAATCAAGGTGTATTTGTCGTTATGTGATTAGAATTGGGGACCAAATTTTTATAAAGTTTATGATGAACAGTCGTGTTCTTTCCATCAAAGAACAGATCAACTGCCAATATAATTAATGAATAATTACAACACCACCCAAACTAATTTCTATATTAATAAATTGGACCACAATTAGAATAAAAATTCTAACATTCCCCCACTTGGTCCAACATTTGTTACGTATAGTCTGTAATTACGTACTACATTTAAATAATTAAGACAAATTACATGAATCATAGCGGTAGTTCTCATTAATCGATATTACCTTCTATGTATTACAATGTAACATCTCCTAATTGAATAAACTCTTTATGTGGTATTTCTGTAGGAATAAGTCCAATGCTTATTCTAGGTCCTTCACTGAATTCTATTTGTCATTCTCAATCATGTATGCGTATATATACTAACCAAATGAAAAACAATAATAAGAATTTCATATCCAAATATGTCATATGATATAACATAAGTCATATAAGTGACGTTACAGAACATAAACACATACTAGTAACATGATCCTTAAACAATCCTGGTGGCATGCCTTTTGTCAAAGGATCAGCTGTCATCTGTTTAGTAGTAATATGCTCTATCTGTACCTCATTAGACCTAACTCGGTCTTTAATGGCTAAGTACTTAATATCGATGTGCTTACTTCAACTACTACTTCTATTATTCTTAGCCATAAATACAGCAGCTGAATTGTCACAATATATTCTCAATGGTCTAGAGATACAATCCATAATCTTAAGCCTAGAGATAAAATTCTTTAACCAAACACCTTGTGATGTAGCCTCAAAACAATCAATAAACTTGGCTTCCATGGTAGAAGTGGCTACAAGTGATTGTTTTGCACTCTTCCAAGATACTGCTCCATCAGCAAGCATAAAGATATATCCTGACGTTGACTTTCTAGAATCAACACATCCCGCCAAGTCTGAATCTGAGTATCCAACAATTTTTAAATTGTCGGTTCGTCTATATGTAAGCATAAATTCCTTGGTCCTTTAAAGATACCTTAAGACCTTTTTTGTAGCTCTCCAATGAATAATTCCTGGATTACTTTGATATCTTCCTAACATGCTAACAGCAAAAGCAATGTTAGGTCTTGTACAGACCTGAGCATACATTAGACTTTCAACGGCTGAAACATAAGGAATATTTTGCATCTATTTCTTTCAAAGTTCATTTTTGGGACATTGATCTAAGCAGAATTTGTCACCTTTCATAATAGGTGCAACACTTGGTGAACAATTTTGCATTTTAAACCTCTCAAGTACTTTATTAATATAGGCTTCTTGAGATAAATCTAAAATTCCTTTATGTTTATCTCTATGAATCTTTCTGCCAATGACATAAGATGTATCACCCATATCTTTCATATCGAAATGTCCAGAGAGAAATTGTTTCACTTCATGTAACAACCCTAAATCATTTGTTGCAAGAAAAATATTATCTACATATAAGAGAAATATGATCTTGCTCCCACTAACCTTGTGATATATACATTGATCAGAAACATTCTTAATGAACCCAAATGAAGAAATCACATTGTAAAACTTCAAATACCACTGTCGAGAAGCCTGCTTAAGATCATACATTGCTCTCTTAAACTTGTAAACTAACTCCTTACCAGCACTTGAGATAAACCCTTTGAATTGTCTCATATAAGACCTCTTCTTCCAAATCTTCATTAAGAAAGGCCAATTTCACATCCATTTGATGCAATTCCATGTTAAAGTGTGCTACCAATGCCATAATGATGCGAAAAGAGTATTTCTTTGAAACAGGAGAAAATGTTTCCCTGTAGTCAACTCCTTCCATTTGAGTAAATTCTTTAACAAGTCAAGCCTTGTAGCGCCCAATATTGCCTGATGAATCCTTCTTGGTCTTAAAGACCCATTTACAGCCAATGGCCTTTTTTTCATCAGGCAATTCTACAAGATCCCAAACTTGGTTATCCGCCATAAAATTTATTTCATCCTTCAAAGCATCTAGCCATAAATTAGAATTACGACTTTCCACTGCTTGTGAAAATGTCGTTGGGTCATTTTCATCACAAACATCATAGTCAGACTCAGAAGATACCCTACATAGTTACTAGAAATTGCAGGCTTTCTTATTCTTGTTGATCTTCTTAATGTTGCATCATCAACCTCTTGTAAAGGTGGTGGCATAACAGGTTCTCCCTCTTCTTGAAGTTGCTTTTGAGCAATATGTTCTTCAACAATATTTTCACTATGAAGAGTTTGATCCTCCACCATATGATCTACTTGAACATTATCTTCATGATGTGGAACATCAGTAATAGGTTGTTCTACATTGACCCTATCTGTATGGGCATTGTATTGAACAATCACTCTTGTACATGGAGATGTTTGACAAACATTATCATTCTCAACAACTTTAAGAGAATGATTTCTTCCACTTTTCACATTATGCTCTAAAAATCTTGCATTCCTAGATTCAACTATTTTACTTGAATGGGAGGGACAATAAAATATGTAACCCTTAGACTTTTCTGCATAGCCAATAAAATAGGCACTTATCGTCCTTGGGTCCAACTTCCTTTCTTGTGGATTATAAACCCGAACTTCAGCAGGACAATCCCAAATGCGTATATGATTCAAACTAGGTTTCCAACCTTTCCATAACTCAAATGGCGTTTTAGAAACTGTCTTTGTTAAAATTCTATTTAATATATACGCGGCTGTCTTAAGGGCTTCACTCCACAAGGATAAAGAAAGATTGGAGTTGCTAAGCATACTCCTCACCATATCCAGCAAAGTTCTATTTCTTCTTTCAGCTACACCATTTTGATCTGGTGTGTCAGGCATGGTGTATTGTGCCACAATATCATGCTCTTGAAGATACTTTGCAAATGGACCAGGTGCTTGTGCACTTCCAGTATATCTCCCGTAGAATTCTCCACCTCTATCTGATCTCACGATCTTAATTTGCTTTCCGCATTGTTTCTCTACTTCAGCTTTATAAACTTTAAAAGCGTCCAACGCCTCATATTTATTATGAAGCATATAGAGATACATATATCGTGAATAATCATTAATAAAGGAGATGAAGTATTTCTGACTATTTAAGGACATATCAGGATAACATATGTCAGTGTGAATTATTTCTAATATGTTATAACTTCTCTTAGCACCTTTTTGAGACTTTTTGGTTTGCTTTTCCTTAATGCAATCCACACAAGTATCAAAATTAGTAAAGTCTAGAGATTCAAGAATCTCATAACAGCAATAACCAAATGTTTTCAATGTCTCAACGAAACATTATTTAAAATACAGTATCAACCAGAAAAAGATAGGTTTACCTTGGGACTTATCCGCAATGAATTGATGGATGTTTCAATTAAGCATTTTTCAGCCATCATCCCACCTATTCCATCCCACTGCATCATACATTGCTGCGCTTTTTAAGTGATGCTATTTATGACTAAAGGCTACGTTTTTGAGCTTCCATGCTTATTAGAATATGCTACACTTATCTTTGCTACTGCATCACTTTTAAAACATAATCACATTATATACCATAACTACTATATATAAGTGTAATCTTATGTCCTTTAATTTTTTTATTTTCTATATATATAATATTCTAATAATTTTTTGTACAACTTAATATTTAATAATATGATTACATATATAATTCTGTATTTTTAATTAAATTAGTTAAATATTATGAAATAAAAAAAATACATAATAATACTAAATAATTTTTTAAAATAATAAAAATGGTTTTTAAATAAAATATATTTATAATGAACCAAAAGTATTAGAATTAACATAATTTTGAATATTCATACATCTCACACTAAATTAAACATACTCATATTAAAATATGTATGAGACCACTTAGAGTTTACTACTAATAAATTACGAAAAACCAAAATATTATATCCTACATAAGTATGTTCTAATAAAAGTCATTAGTCAACCAAACATCTATCGATTCTCAACACTATTCCATCTTTGCCAATAAACCATCATGATAAATAGCTTAATCTTCATTAACATCCTCAAAATTATCCTGCATAATTATAAAAAAAAAGTAATTTAAAAAATATTTATAATGATATAGTGTCAAAATTAAACAAGAGATGTGAAAATGATTAAACTGATTTGTAATTATAAAAATAAAAAATCAAAATAATTAATTAACGAGATAAAAATTCAGATATTAAACTATTACGGATAAGCTCCTCAAACTCAAAGATAAAAGAATAATGATTGAATCAAATGTGAGAGACATATAACAAATAAGCCATGCAAGGTCACGTTAAATTGTCAATATACATAGCCAACAACAAATGATTTCCAGCCATAGCAATACAAGACAATAATAAATGTAAAACAATGTCATTAATGTAGCACAACAGTTACTCATATCATACAATTCAAAACAACAAAAATAAATGAAATTAAAAACTATGGAATAAAGAAAAGATGGTCATACCATATCTATGCTCGGAACATGAGTTGATCCATAAACGTTATTCGCATCAACTGGAGAGTGTTGGGTATCTTGTAACAAAGTTTCGATTTCTTATAGCCTCATTTTAGGTTTAAAGCCTAACACAATAATGAAAGAGTACCAATCACCAAAAAAGGGCATATAAGACAACATAAAGAAGCAAAAAAAGAGGCAGCATTCTAGCATTCGCTTTTCATTTTAAAAATTGGACAACGTGGTGTCGCAAACTCGCAGGATTTACCTTAGAAGTGATCGATCAAATTCACTAGGCAACTCTCTGCAGATATCCAATCCACTGAGTGATAACATAAATTCTCGAGTATATGTTATTTTCCCCTTCCTAAACCACCAAACAAGATGAGTGTCTCATCATGACCGTAATTCGAAGAAAACAAGTTACAACAAAGCAGAAATACTTATCAACAAAGGAAGAAAAATTTATTTTTTGCAATCCATGATCAGTTGCATGGTCTAAAAATATTTTATCTTCACTTTCCATGCTCAATTTTTTTTCTCTCCAAGCAAGAGCTACGCCAAACGAAGCTGACAAATAATGACAACTACCTCAACTGATGAACAATGCAAAATTATCAACTACCAAGAAGAGTACTAGTCACTACCAATCACTTATCCAATTCAATAACACAATCTCACACTCATTGAGAACCTAAACAACAACAACAACAACAACAACAACAACAAAGTCTTGTCCCACTAGGTGGGGTTGACTACATGGATCAAACAATGTCATTGAGCTTTATCATGTATCATGGCTACAGAGAGACTGTTTACATGTAGATCTCATTTGACCACCTCATAGATGGTCTTCCTAGGTCTTTTTCTACCTTTCACCCCTTGTCTATCTTCTATCTCATCCACCCTTCTGACTGGGTGTTCTGTCGGTCTTCTTCTCACATGTCCAAACCACCTAAGATACGATTCTATCATCTTTTCCACAATAGGTGCTACTCCAACTCTCTCTTATATCTTCGTTCCTTATTCCATCCAAACACCTTATGCTCCCAACTCCAACACCAGCACCAACACTAAAACAGAATTAAGTACAAAGATTAATCACACGTAATTGTTGTTCTTCTAATGCAAAAAAGGAAGTTCACCTGTGATTAGGGAAAAATTAAGACTTCAAAAATTTTTACAGCGGGCTTTTCTATTTTTTGCAAAAACTGGTATAAGAGTGATAATGTGCATTATAGCCAATTTATACAGATTTATAAGCAATGTAAAAAGATAATATACCGAGCACAGAATATAACATTGAAGACAGTTGGTTAGTTAAAAAGATGGATTGTACCATGACGGATAAGCTCAAATCTTGGATGACCAATCTAATGTTTGATGTTCTCCTTCAATCCAATGAAGTAGTTATCAGCAACAATGACCTGATTAGAAGATGGTAGTTAGTAGAATTAAATAGGAGGGTGACGAATTTATTGCCAAATCTGACGGTAAATTCGACGAAAAACTTGCCGCTAATGTCCGACGGTAAATCCGACAGTTCTTAACGTTTTTCTTGTAGTGTCCTCATCGGCGGCTATGTCGGCACAATGGTGACCTCTAATGACGATGGGATAGTGCTAGTAGCGCTCTTTCAGTGGAGATATGGCAGAGGTTTTTTGTTACGAAGACTTCAGCAGTAGTGGTGGCGACATGCTTCACTGTGCCGATGACAACAGAGTAGTGGCAGCGGCAGCGACAAGGGTGGGTGGCACACCTTCCTTCAGAGAGAGAGAGAGAGAGAGAGACAAATAGAGAGAGACAGTGAGAGACAGAGAATTCGCAGTGAGAGGGAGGGATGTTGCGTTTGAAATTTACAATTTACCATTAAATTTATTAGCAAAAAATTCGATGGTGATGAGTTGATGGTTGCCAAAATGATGTGCTTTAATTTTTGGTGTTATCATTGAATTTTTCTGTCGAAAAAATCTGACAATAAATTTGACGCCACTTTAAAGCTGATTTGTGTCTAAATTTATTGTCGAATTTATCGATGGATTTTTAAATCTAATGGTAAATATTTAAGGAAAAAAATTTATTAATGTAAACTCCTAGAATATATCAGACGGTAATGTTCCATGCAAAATCTGATAATAAATTTAATAAAAATCTGTGAATTTCTTGTAGGTCTTTGCTTATTTTTATGTATGTTTATTTTTTATGGATCATTATTTGCGTTTGTTAAAGATGCTTGTGGCATAACATTTGGAATTATATATTCATTTTGTCTCAAGAAGAGGGTGTGGGATGCGGGTGTTGGCAGTAATGTGATTGCTGTGTGGTGGTGGCAACAGTGAGGTAGGTGACGACCTGTGACGGATGGAGAAAGAGGGAGGAAGGTAGAGAGGTGAATGGTGAGAGTAGAGTAGTAATAGTAATGGTGATAATAGCAGTAATGATAATAATGATAAAAATAAAATTAAAAAAAATAAAATTAATTAATAATTAACCATAAAAAATTATGGTCATAAGTAAAATTAAAATTAATTTTAAATAGTTAGAATTAAAATTGAAATAAAAATAAACGTTACGAATAATTAAATTTTTCTTTTGAAAAAACATATTTTTTATTTTTTATTTAAAATATATAATTTGCTAATAAATAATGTTTATGCTTATCCACATCTTTCCACTGTGTTAGATTGTCCATAGGCCATGTGTGGCATAAACAAAATTAAAATACTAAAATACTAATATACTAGTACACTTGAAAGTTTTCTAACCTTAAATGCTGCTGAGTCATGTTATTAGCATTCTGCTTACCAGCTGAGCACTTACACAGCACAGACTCACCTATATTTTACCACACCAGAAGTTAGTTACACTTAACCAAATAACTAACACCTTACAAGTAACTCTAACATTTCTCCTAACATACACAATTATGTATATTATTAATAAATTAGTAAGTTGTATATGCCAATACTTTTTTCATTATTATCCTTTCTTTTGTTTGTTTTTCTTTAACTAATATAATCAACTACTTTTAAATAAATAAACTAAATCTATCATAATGAGTGTTGAACTATTTTTTTTCCAAAAAAAAAAAATTCTTTGCAGGTATTTTTAATTTTTTATTTTTATAAAAAATGATAAAAAAAAATATAAATCATCACGATATTTTTCATCTGAGACAAGCGTTGTGCAAGAGTTAATTAGACAATTAGAATGAGCAGAATATCAAACAAATTAAACTACTGATGTTGGATCATCCCATTTTCTGACATAAATTAAAGAATCAATTCACGGGTGCCACAAATTAAACATATTTAGTAGCTGGTATATCAATTCCGGGATTAAAAACAGACAAAATTATAGTGTCGGTAATGTTGCAACATTTTAATCAAGAATTGGTATAAATAACGAGAACAAGTTGAACTACTTTGCGGCTTCTTTGGATAAATAAATTGTTCCCAATATTTAAAGAAAAGCTCTTATTCTCCACTCCAATCCTTAGCTTACACCACAGTATATACATATTTATTATTATATTGGATGGTTCTTAGCTATGTGCCAATGGTTACTAACATATTAAATTGGTGATCTCATCTATTATTATATACACACGCTTCTTTTCTTTTTAAAAATTCGTTTGGACTTATCCCCGAACCACTGCCATTATATATATTTTTTTTCCTTTATGCTTTTGCTAATTAAGTAGATTAATTAATAATAGAATAAGCACGATATAATAAATTGGTAGAAATAATTTATCAAAACTCAGATTCTCCTTGAGCATTTGGTGCGGTTTGCTCGATGGATAGGTGATTGATCTCAATTTAAATAGCCATTAAAGCAACAGCACAATGACAAGATAATATATATTACCATAATTTAGGTAAGAAAATGAGAGTGTAGCATGCAATGAGTCAAGACTAATGAATAATGATGAAGCTCTCATTTTATATAACTAGTTCCTCTTTATTTTAGGGTGGTCTACCTAGCTTGCATACTTGCTTTGGAGGTAAACAATAAAAGTATGTATGGTTATAAATTTTTGCAAATTTGTACGTCCACTAATAAAGCTACACTACCAGCAAAATCATTGAGACTTTTTTTTTATTTTATTAATTAAACGGTACTTTTTTTTTCTTCTAGCTAGGTTGAAGTTGGAATTTTTTTTTTCACGAAGGCGTCTTTTTTAGTTAACTTTCTCACTTAATTAAGTAGTCATTATTGATAGAAAAATTCTAAAGGAAAAGTATAAGTAGACACTGAAAATATTAAACAATGTAAACAATAGATATATCGGAGGTTCAATTCACTAAGTATGCGGATGGTTATTCTAATATTAAGATTTAAGTGAGTAATTTGAGGATGTAGTGTGTTTTATTTGGATTGGGCCAATTTTAAGATCCGTTATTCATATTGTTCAAAAAATTCATTGGTTATCTAGCATAACTCTATTATAAAATTATTATAATAAGGACAGATCACTACACAACAGCCAGGTGATTGACGCAGCCATTTAGTGGCGGTTTTCGTAATTGCTGCTAAATGAAAGCATTGCGACGGTTGTTTTTAAATATATATGCACCGAATTAGGGTTGGCAATCTATACCCTACCTGCGGGTACCCAACTCGAACCAACTTGTTCGGATAGGATTGTCTACCCTACCCGCTGCGGGTAGGATAGGGTGCGGTACGAGTTCACCTACGGGTAGGGTAAGGTACAGGTTCAGGGTATACCCTACCCTACCCTATCCGCACCACTAATATATGTAAAAGTTATGTAGGTAGTGAAGAAAGTGAGTGTTGAGCCCACAATATTTCTCTTATAAAAACTTGAAATAACCACTAAACTAATTGATGATCATATTATTTGTAATTTTATGTTAGATTTCTTTAAGATTTTATTATTTTTAATTTTAATTTGAACTTAGTTTTTTATTTTCTATTTTATTAATATGTATGAAATTTGGAATAGTTGAATTTTATATTTACTTGAAATTTTTTTATTTTTTTGCGGGTAGGGTTAGGTAGGGTAGGGTTTAAAACTTTAGGATGCAGGTAGGGTTATGGTTGAGAAATTCTCAACCCGCAGGTAGGATATGGTAGAATTTTGAAAAAGTTTTTAACCCGCGGATAGAGTTAGGGTAGAGTCCAAACCCTGCTCTATCTTACCCATTGCCAATCCAAACTAAAATCTCATAAATTAGCAGTGGTTTGTGGTTAACAGCCGCTAAAGCACAATTTTAATTTTAAAGTTTGTATTTATTTATTTTGGCTGAGACTATAAGAGAGGTAATGTAATCCGAGTTTGGAATTTTGGATACATTAATTTTATAATTTTTTTATATAAAAAAGTTAGTTATGTAGTTATTAAAATTACACAAATTCATTCATAAAATAAAATATTTCGCTCAACTTTAATTTAATCACAAAATAAAATGAAGGCGCATTAAGAAAGGACACCGGCCTTTATTTAGGTTTCATTTAGGCCCTTCCTTAGCTTGTGCAATTAAATTCTTATTATGAAAATATTGGAGTTAGGTACAGTGTATACTATATACTATAGTATAGTATGGTATAATTAATATTAAACAAAAATGATTGCTCTAGACAATAATTGAAAGAACAAGCTAAGCTATAAGTATGCGTGTGTATATATATGTATCATCAACATTTAATCTTGTTTTTGTCAACATGATTGTGACCCTAGACAAGACCTATCATTTAAGAGTGGCCATAGGTTGAATATCGATCTCTTAGACAATCGTTATTACCATTATAAACAGGGATCATCACAATAATGATGAATATAATCGATGATTAACATACAAATAGTATTTTCTTCAAAATTCTAGTATTAGTGTGTTATCTCATAATGGCCGTAATATATATATATAATGTTTTTAACTCATAATATTGTAACAAATAGACTCCGCAATTAAGTATAAGATAATAAATAATTAAATGATGGTACGAGAATATATACTAGAAATATTAGATATTATTCGGTTTTTCGGGTTTCGGACGGGTCGGTGGAGTTCTGAAAGTAGAATCATAGGAACCAGCTTTGGTCTGGGTCCAGCTGAAGGAAAGCGGAGACTTTGCGACTTTCCGAGTTACTGCGGTATGAAGAGGGGGTGCCACCTGCAATGACACTCTGATACCCAAGTCAGAAATGGTGCAAATGGTGGTAAGAGAGTAAAGGAGATAGTGACGTACCGTAGGGGAGGGGTAGGCCCCTTCCCATATATACCCTGTCAGTGGGGTAGGCTCCACGAGGACAGACCCACCTTCCTGAAAGTTTCCTTACTCCAGCTGTCAGGTAGCTGGATTCTTAGAGGAGAGGTGTCCGAGTCGGGGTCCGGACGTGCGACGCCCAGCCGACCGGCCGCTCGGGTCGAGTAGTCCCGCACACCGGGTTGGACTGGGTAGAGTGCTAGCTGGACTGGGCCGTAACAGATATATAACTATTTATGTATGTTCTTTTATTAACTTAAATTTTTGGAAAAAATAATTTTATAATGACATGATATCAAAGTTTTTATAATCGAAAGGTTGAGAGTCTGATATTTTATTAATTAGATACCAAAAGAAAAAGAATTTAGTATAAGACAAATTAAAAAGATAAAGAAAGCCTATGTAAAAATTTAAACAAATCCAAAAGAGATTTTTGTTTAAGGAGGTGTGTTAGAGATATAACTATTTATGTGCCTCTTTCTATCAGTTCAAGCTTTTAAGATAAGTGATTTCATGATATGATATTAGAGTTTTTATAATCGAAAAATCTGGAGTTTGATCCTTAAAAGAATTTAAGCATAAGACAAAATAAAAATATAAACTTTTAAGAGAAGTTGTTTTATAAAAGAAAAGAAAATCTTGCTAACTAGGACACTTGTTAAGGTGTTTAATAAAAAGGAATTTTATGAAAACAATTAAATAGATGAAATTTTATATTCATTTATAATACTTGTTAGCAAAAATCTTTTTTTAAAAAAATTTAATTATGTTATTAGTCTTTATTATTTTATTAATTTTTAATTAAATTTTTATAGTTTAAAAATTTATAATTAAATCTTATATTAAATAAAAATTTATAATTAAATACTTATTAGTTGTTATTTTTTAAAAAAATGCAATAATTTTAAAATATTTACTTTTAGAATATTCTACAATTAATACTACTTTAAAAAAAGTTTGTATTTCTTAACAAAAAATAGTTAGAAAGGACCTAAATGAAATTTTAATTTAGTGTAGGGATTTAATTATACACTTTTGAAATATAGGGATAAAATTTAAAATTTGATAAAATTATAAAAACTAATAAATTAATTAAATCTAAAATTTATATTTAACTATGTTGAAAATGTAGAGAGAAGAACAATATAACCATAAATTAAATTTTTATTATTTTGAATTAATATTTTTTTATATATAGTTATAATATTCTTTTTAGACATGTATTTATATAATTCCAGTTTTAATAAGTGGTTAATATATCAACAAATATATAAATAAACTATTCCACCTTTATGAGAATTTATTTTTAAATAAATAAAATAAATATTGTAATTACAAATATATGTTAATTTGAGAATATTTACATATTTTTATTAAGTGATTTATCTCGTTTATAGTGTAAAGAAGATAAGACATAAACACTTGGCAACGTATCACGTTTACAAACGTGATACGTGAGAAATAGATGTTTAGTCACCGTAAACGAGATATGTGGGAGTAAAAAATATTTACACAGTAAACGAGATAGAATAGAACAAAAATCAACCCCTTATAAAAAGATCAAGAAGCCATTGGTATTTCTCAGAAATCTCTCAATTCTTATTTCTCTTCTGTTTTTCTTCGAAAAACTTAGCAAAAATGTCTAGTGGCAGGGGTTTCTTTGTTGTGATGGTGTATTCCAACTGTTATATGAGAAACAGTGACAGCGGAGTTATATTTGAGTGTGAGAGTCCTGCGTTTTTCCAAACTCGAAGAGCAAGAGTATGATATTGACGCACGTCGGCGGGGTGAGAGAAAAGAGGTTGGTAGAATTGGGTATAGGATCCTAGTATCGATGGGGAATGATGTATTTCGATTTCGTCTATTCTGACTCGATGGCGATGAGCATGTACGCCTAATGTTTGACGTGCATGGCAGAATTATAGTTGAACAAGTGATGGAGCTTTCTGCGAAGGTTCGTGATGTTGGTAGTGGTGCTACTGGCAACTTGAATTTCGTACCGGATGACCCTCCGCTCGCACCATGACCATTTCACTGTGCTAGTCCAGTGTAGGACACAGACGTGAAGGATGAGAAATCCGATAAAGAGTACGTTGCCGATAGTCACGAAAGTGGTTCCTTTGACGATGACGACGATGATGAGTTCATACTTGAGACTCCTTTTGATGGATCAGTTTGACACCTTTTGCCTGCTCCGCGTCCAATTTCAAAGTTATCATCTGTACCTAGCCACTACCACACATTGGATTTGGATGCGATGCACGAGAAAACTCGGTATTCGAATATGGGGGCCGATGATTACAACACCGACGGGGTGTAGAGTTTCAGGTTAATCATAGATTCAGGAGTAGAGAGGTAGTGTTGCACGGTGTGAAGAATTATAACATTTGGAGAAGTGCCGAGTATCGAGTAGTCGAGTCAGATCGATTAAAGTACTACGTACGTTGACGGCAATTTTCGGAAGGTTGTCCTTAGAGTTTTTATGTCGCCCTCCGACAGAATCTGGGATATTGGTGAGTGTTATTGTATTTTAATTCTTTGTCTTCTTCGTCGTCGTTCTTATTTTAGTTAGATTTTAATTCGACTATATTTAAAATGGTTACAGAGGTGCATAAATTCGGCGGACTACACACGTGTCTGGCCCCCACCATGTCATAGGATCACCGACAGCTGGATAGCGACCTCATATGTAGAATCATCCTGTCACTCATACAGTCCAGTCCATTAGTGACCATTCCTGTTCTACAGAGTACAGTGAGACAGAGCTATCACTTCAAGCCATCGTACAGGAAGGTTTAGGTGGCAAAACAAAAAGCAATTGCGCAGATATATGGTGATTGGGAGGAGTCGTACAAGAAGGTGCCACGGTTGCTCCAAGTGTTGCAGACTTGTCTCCCTGGCATGGTATGTGACATCAGTGCGGTGCCGTATTATGATGGCCAATTGATGGTGCGCGACTGCGGTCAGTTCGACAAGGTGTTTTAGTCATACGCTCCCTGCATTGAAGTTTTCAAGCATTGTAAGTCGTTCGTCTCTGTAGATGGCACGCATTTGTATAGCAAATATGGTGGAGTGTTGCTAATTGCAGTTGCACAGGATGGTAACAGTAACATCCTTCCTGTGGCCCTTTGCCATTGTTGAGTCTGAGAGTAGGGAGTCATGGTCCTCATTTCTTACCAATTTGTGACGCCATGTGACATCGCAAGAAGGGATACTGATTATATCTGATAGATCCCAAGCAATCAACACTGCACTTAGAGATGATGATAACCTTTGAAAGCCTTATAGGACGTTCTATGCGTATTGTGTTAGGCACATGGCTGCAAACTTCATGCCTCGGTTCAAGTCAGCCGAGGACAAGCGATATCTCATTAATGCTGTATACAATCCTAGCAATGTTGGGTACGAGTGGTACGTGGATGCTTTGAGAATGTTATCGCGTGATATGGTTGACTGAGCTAGTAGATTTAATAAGGAAATATGGTTGCAACATTGTGATGGTGGACATCGGTTTGGGCATATGACAACTAACCTATCCGAGTGCATCAACGCAGTTCTGAAGGGTACAAGATATCTACCCATTTAAGCTATTATTAGATGCACGAACGAGAGCTTGCAGTAGTTGTTCGTTTAGAAGGATAGGGAGGCACAGGCTGAAATGGCCGCGGGTAATCAGTATTCACAGTGGGAGGGAGTCGTCCGTATCCTCGGGTATGTCGCCGACATCCTCCTGCCAGGTATATTCTGCCTCCTCCTCGGACTCAACATCTAGCCCCTCCCTGCGGGGTCTGATGCGCTCTCGTTAAGGCATTGCAGCTCCTCCGGGGTCCTTCCCACCCCTCTCCCTCCGGGAAGGTCTCACCTCATTGGCATGCCTACGGCGATCAAGTACATCTCGTGGAAGGTATAGGACATCCCTGGGATGACTAGGTGTGGGCTGCACGTCGTCAGGGAAGGTTGAAATCTGGGGTCATCAAGCACATCCTCACCGGACAGATGTCTGACCCGGCAGGCCTGCTGGTACCAGACCCAATACTCTTGTGTCGGCCTGTTGTCAGCAGTAGGTTGAATGGAGATCATGTGGTCCACCTCAAACTAGACTCTGAAACCATCATACCACTCCTGAAGGTGAGTAGGCTTCAACACATACTCTCCCCGTCCAGTAGTGGTCAGAAACTTGTCGACATTAACTGGATCGCTAGAAACTGGCTGCTCACCTCCGAACTGCCATTTCACTCGATGGCCTAGTGAAACTCCACAATATTGAAGCATACCAGGAGAACAATAGACAACCAAGTCCTCCACTTTCCTTCGGACTTCACCCAGTCCGGAGTAATGTCATGCAGTCTAGGGTCAGCATACGGCGTCCACCGAAACTGCATAACCAAGTGTCATAGGCTCATCAGAAGCAATTTATACGATAATCATACTCAAACGTTTTATATTCAAGTAAATAAAATATAAGGGTATACCTCGTCCAAATGCAACCGATCTGTGCCATACTCCAATGGAGGACTCTCTGTGCATGGTGGTCCCTAGTCTGCTGCGTCATCCCGATCAACCTGTTAACATACGCAGTAATCAAATTGTGTCGATCCGTGCAGGTAAAACTTGAATTGAATAAATAGAAATTGACAAGAACATTAAACGATAATAATTATCTCACTGCTAGGAGAAAGGTCGGAATCTGCCTCTCCGACGGACATCACTTGTGGAATCCTGTGGTGTCACGATGTGTGCATGGCACAAAGAGTGGTACGTCCATGCAAGCCCAGCGGACTCCCACGACAGACCGTTGCACCTCCCGAAGTCAGCCAACAGTAGCAACCATCTGATATGCATCTGATTGTTGGACATGTCGGTCATCAGGTAACCACCGATCAGCAACATGATGTAACACCTAGTGTATTGTCGGAGGGTGACTGGATCTGTCTTACTCGGAGGCATGTGGCAGACTCTGTCCTGAAGCCATGTTATCTTGATGCTAAATGACTCTTTCCTCTGGGCACCCTGCTGCGGACCGTGTGGGGGGTCTGGCACCCAAGAGCTCCTCCACGTACTCCGATGTCGGTCGTTGGAACCAAGCCTGGAAGTAACGCAGGCACCTACCCACTGGCTCCCCATGTGTGCGTAACCCGAGGTGGTACGCAACGTCCTGTAGGGTGATGGTGCACTCACCTTATGGCAGGTGGAAAGAGTGGGTCTCCGGACGCCAACGCTCTACGAATGCAGTAATCAAGAAGTTGTCAAACATAAAGTTCCTGAGCTGCACCGTGTCGCCGACCCCAGCCTCCCTCAGATAAGGGTTGATGGTGTTCGGAGGTGCAAGTGTGTAACTAACCCACCTAGATAGTAGCAACCGAGGCCTCTGTTTAAAAGAAAAACTTTTATAGAGATTCGATTCCAAACTAAGTTCTCTAGCATGTCCAAATCTATTCTAACAAATCTAAAATGCAACTCAAATAAGAATCACAACATAATAAACAGGATACAAAACCAATACTTAAAAATCCTCTCTGAATTTAAAGAAAATGTTAACTAACAAAAATATTTAATTAACTAATCAAATCAAAGTAATTACTTATCTAACTTTCACTATGAGTAAATTATACATATAACTCATGTTACTAACTTGCCAACTATTCTAAACTATGTTACCTCAATATCATCCGGTCTACTCATGTGTTAAAACACTAACTCTATAAAAGTTCTCGAAATAAAATCGCATACACTTATTAATTTAAACAATAAAGATAACACTAACTTCAAAGTTGATAGCTTCTACAATGTGCCAACTAGCGTTGAGGCGGTTGATGTCAGGGTCCTATGCGTCCGTACATGCCACAACGTCCGGAAAACTAATAAATATCAAGAAAACAGTGCAAGAAAGAGAGAAATAAGAGAAATGTGGGAGAAATGTGGAGTCAGGAGCGCAGTGAATGACTTCCATTTATAATCGCTCTAGACTTATCTCGTTTACAGTGTAAAGGAGATAAATTTAACCATATCTCGTTTACACTGTAAAAGAGATAAGGCTCGTGCCAAACGTGATATGTTGCTATGTGTTCGTGCCTTATCTCGTTTACAGTGTAAACGAAATACGACCAAACTTATTTCGTACTGTAAATAAGATAAGTTACTTAATAAAAATCTATAAATATTCTCAAATTAAGTATATTCGTAATTAAAATATTTATTTTATTTATTTAAAAAAAAAACTTTGAGTATCGATTAGACGATTATCATCAATCGATGGATAAAGAAAGAATAGTTTATCACAGTTCCATGAAAGTTATGTAGTCATTTGGTTTTTATGCAAAATTCATGAAAACTACTTTCAAATGTTTCCATTTTTATTTAAACAGCGACCTTGCAGTATTGGATAACCTTGAACATTGAAATCATCCATTTAAGCCTTTGCATGGTGTGACACGTAGCATCATCAATCAATCAATCATCGAGAAAAGTAAAATTCATATGTTATTTAAGAGTAAAAAGAATTTAGGTATTGAAAAATGCTAGTAAACGAAGATATAGATATTATTAATACCAATTTGTAGGGTTATTAGACGGAAAATTTTATCATGTTACAGTTACATATGAATTAGTTTAATCGCAAAAATGAACATATTTTGAGAGTAGCTACCTCCATTATCATATTTCAAAATCAAAATATCTAAAGACTAGGCCGGAAAAAATTTAAAAACAATATAAAAAATAAAAAGCAGAGTAGCAGACCCATTATTAAATAGTGGACCAAGGTCAACCGGGATTCCAGCCCAGTGGATTTCTATTCTCATTGGCACTTTCTTTTTTAAATTTCCTCCTTGAAAGAGAAATTGTCTTTTTATTTATTTAATTTTATGATGGTAAACCTTAGGTTTTTTTCGCTTCATATTATTATATATATTCAAGAAAGGTAAATACATTTATACTCTTTCTTAAATAAAGAAAAAATGTTAGAAACTTACACAAAACGAATAAAACATTAAGAATAAAAGGGAGGTATAATATTGATTTTATTTTTTAATTTTGACTGAAATACATAAATAGAACAAAAATGAAACTACACAAAAGGTTTAAAATGTAAATATGATGAAAAACATGTTAAAAGATTATTTTAAGGCTAATTCTAAATATTGCGAACAAAAAATAGGTTTTTGTCCAATGTGGTAATGACAAGATCAAGTGGTGGTGATAGACTGATAGTGACAATAATGAAAATGAGTCAACTATAGTACAGATTTTTTAACTGTTGAAAAAAAAAGGTTTTTTTCTTAACTTCTTTTAAAAGAATTTGTTAATTTATATAATAAAGAAAAAAACCTAAGGTTTTCAGCCAGCATATTTTCTTTCAATAAATGATATAGAAGTATTTTTTTAATAATCAATTTATTAAAAAAAATTTAAATTTATTTTTAAAACTACATACTGCTAACTTAAAATAAAAATACTTTTTTCTTCATCGCATGAAATTAAAATATATTAAAAAAACCACACCAAACACACTTAAAATTCTATAGAATTTTTTTTTTTCTATAAAAGCCAATCCGAATGCAAATTTAAGACAATTACTTTTAATTGTTTAAATGATATAAGACAATTTCGTGGGATTTCCACTCAAACTAGAGGTTAAACCAAAACAAAAAACTTAATGTTGATTAAATAACTAAAAAAGGTTTCAATGCATTAAATAAATATCAAATATATTTTTTGTCCTAAATGTGTATTCCAACTAAAACGAAAAGAAAAAGAAGCCATAATAAGGTTGATAAAGTAAAAGAGAAATAACAATTACAAGATTTTTAATATTACATTGTTGATCTTGTTACATACTTCTATTCATAGAGCAACATGTAACAAGTTCCCTCTCTTGATTAAATTAAAGTAACAAGAAAAGCAGTATTAATGTGCGTAGCCAAAGTCAATTTCAGCTCGTTTTAACACTGCATTTACACTGTTGTAGAATTCAGGTTCCTTTTCCTTTATATCATCCAATGTTCTAGATTCATGCTCATCAACCTGAATTAACAAAGAATTATATTATCTTACAATGGAAACTTTACTAAAATAAATTAAAATTTTATAGTGGAGCATAACAAGGAAAACGAATTGTATTCATTCCAATACCAATGAATCTGAGAGTAAGGGAATTATTCTCATTCAATTACCATATAAGTTACTTGTTGCTGATTTTTATTAGTTGTTAAGGTATTGAGTTGTCTTGATTAAAAGGAGAGTTAGGAAAACTTATGATTACACAGTACAGGCAAAAACAGAAGTAGAAAATATGCTGACTGAAAAAAAAACATTTTAAAAAAAAAATAATAATTAAAGAATTATCTGGTTATGGATGTTTCTTTTTATGCCTCTTGTTAGTCTTGTGTCATTAGTTATCGATATACATAAAATAAATAGAATTCTTGAGACAAAAAGCTTTTGTCTAATACAATGGAGAAGCTAGATTACCTCTTTGAATTTCAAAAGAATTAAATTTGATATAGAAGCCGGCTTTTCGCAATCCCACCTAAACAAAAGAAACGCATAGAAGAATCAAGTGAGAAAATTTTCAATGAGAGAAAGAAGGATTATGTTGACATATTCTAATCAATGTCATTTAATTCATTAGAGAAAGAAAAAAAAAGCAACATCAGATGAAAACACATTTCAGTAAAACTCTCTTTAGTCCTAAGTGCCAGTTTTGTGAACCTCTCTAGTTTTGTGAAACTTCTACTACTGAACTAAGCACAGGGCAACAAAAGCCAGTTTCAAATTATTATTAACAAATAAATAAATTTTGAAGAACTTGAGGGGCGCACCAATATACACTGGAACAATCAAATGTTAAATTTAAATGGTCGAATGTAACCAAGAAATAGCTTGATAATGAGAACTAAGTAAATGATAATGGAGACAAAAAAGCTAACTGTATACCTTACAAGCATTAATTCATTAACTGATCGCCACATTCCTCGTCCAACTTCTTTCACAAGCTGGTCTCTAGCACTTCTTCCATGCCATAATTCTTTTACAATATACATCACTTCTTCAACATCTACCTGTAGAAGAGAAATAAACACAATAAGTAGAAGAAAATATGCTTTTTCAATATTTCATATATATGTCAAAATATCGCAGAAAACTTCATAATAAAATTTTTCTTACAGGCATGCCTTTGTATGGTCCTTTAAATTATGATGTGGGAAACCACAGAAAATAGAGAAGATAAAGGAAGAATTGGGATATTGGTGAATAAAGCAAGGCCACAGCCCAAAATTCTCCCAAGACTAACATCAGTGCGAAATCAAGCATTGAAAAAGAAGAAAACAGCGTAGGAAATGCAGAAAATGAAAGAAACAAGTTTCTGAGCATTAGAGTCTCAGGCTCTTGAAAAGTCAAGATATCACAGTTTATGGATAAGGAAGTTGAAATGAAACAAAAGGTTAAAGGGGTAGAGTTTTACCTGCACTTGCTGTGATGTTCCATATACTAACTCCTCATGCTCAATAAGGCGTTGATGGAGAGTATGGTAATGATCGGTATCAAAATTGACTATCGGTTCTGTTTGAACTTGAAATCCTGCTAATTCCGTCACAACATAGGATGCCATAACTTGTCCAAATATTGCAGGGATTGTGCCTAACACCGGTATGATACGGACCCTGAAGCCTGGTACTATCTGACAAGAGGACCAACAAATTAGAATGGATATGGCCAATGCCACTAAATATTGTGACAATCAATGAGAAGTAGCTGCAAAACAATGAACCTTTATGAATATGATAACTAAAAAGTAAAATATTCTATATGTTAAAAATACATAGTTTATTGCAAAGTCACATCAGGCATCTTACTACAGCAAGCATACAAAGAAGCCACCGAGATGAGCTGATGTTGATCTAAATATGATAACCATGAAAGAATGTTTATTAACCATGCTATTAAAGAATCACAAGTTGGACAGTGGCAGAATCTACTAGTGACTAAAACTGATTAAATAAATAACCTCACCTGGTAGTCTGAAGGATTTTCCTCTTCACCATTTGGACCCTTAAATGGAAGCAACTTAGCTTTGGGTTTTTCTAAAGAAAATACAACCGGGATGCCACCTTCAATGCCATGATCTTTCCTCAAACGGTGTCTCACCTATACAAAATTTCCATGAGTGAGTTGTATAACTTGTGCTAATAATAATAATAATAATTAATTACAGTATACCTGTTTTTTTACCCCCAAAAGAAAAAGAAAAAGGAATTACAAACAAAGAAAATCAAGACTAACAGACAAATGAAATCTGTTTTGGACAATTGACATCTAGCTGGAATTGATGGACATAAAAATCATATTTGTCAATCTTTTAAGCACACAAGTGCACCTTTTCATAAGCAATGTACATATATTTTTCATAATCGTAAGTAGTAACTAGCATATGGAATGGAAGGGCAATAATTAGTTTACTTTCATGATAATTGGGATTTTAGGGTGTAATCTACTAGACAGAGTGAAAAATAATGTTCAATTGTAACAAAAATTAACATATAAAGTTTATATTCTGAATTTCTAGGAAAAACATTGAAAAGAAACATAAATGGGAACATTACAGATCGAGACAATGGATCATTAGTTGACTCTCTTAAATCAGCAATGCGGATTCTAGTTGGATCGGCTCTAGCACCAGCCCCAGTGGCAGATAACACCTTCAAGCCCCTCCGTACACAAGCAGCAAGAAGTGCCACCTATTACACATGAACAAATTAGGCAACTGAAAGGTAAATTCAAAACCAAGATATCTTAAAAGGAAAGATTTCCAATGATAACAGCTTAGGCAAAATACATAATTTTTTGTATCAACAAAATACAGATATAAATGACTGAGCAAGTGAAATTAATAAATACATCTCAAATTTTATTAACTTTTGCAGCTTAGAATCTAAAAGAGTTGCAACATAAGTAACAGGAAACTGATGACTAAGAACCTCGAGCAGTATAGCAAACCAGGCCACGTATCTAGGGTGTGTGCGGTATGTACATACATGGGAAAGAAATAATAAGAGGCAGTATGAACCTACATCAATAAAATTTAACAGGGAGTAAACTTTAAGAGATACCTTAGTATCAATGTTATCAATACAATCCAAGACAAAGTCAGGGTGGCCTGACAAAATTTCTTCTTCGGTAGATGAATCATATAGCAGTACTTTTGCATCTACTTGGCACTCAGGAAAGATAGATGAGAAATGCTCCTTAAGGCACTGCGCTTTTGGGATACCAACATCTGCTCTTGTTGCAACAGCGTGTCGATTTAATGATGAAAGAGAAACCTTCTCATTAATAAATAAATAAGTATAAATATTGTATGGAAAATCTATGAAGTTCTAAAACCAGGGAAACTTTTAACATTGATTGCATAACCACTTTATCTTCTTATTACTTTGTTTTAAACCAAACCCTGCTTATTAATATTGTAACGATAATAGCATTCACAATGTAACACATTTGGAATCTTGCTGCTAGTTACAGATGTCAAAATCTTCAATGATTCATATTTAGGAGTTCCATTTTTAAATTGTGATAACCATTGGGAATTTGGGAGAATTTTGGACAAGAATAGGTAGGTTAAGACGTGATAGTACAGTACGGCAGTACCAATCAGACCAAGAAAGAAGGAATCACAAAGAGAAGTAGAGAACACAACTCAGACTTAACAATCAAACATGGGCAAGCGGAGAATCAATCACAGAAAATACCTGATCAAAGTCCACAAGAAGAAGCTTGCCGACCCCTGATCTCAAGAGCATAGATGCAGCATGACTGCCAACCCCTCCAAGACCAATGACCACAACATATGATGCACTCACTTTCTGCTGAGACTCAAAGCCAAAAAACTGAATGTTCCTAATAACAGAACGAAATTCCACCCCAGATAAAAACTGATTAGTTGAAATTGAAGAAAATGAATTGCCCTTATACATCCAATCAATAAAAGGTTTATATGAAAAATAAATCATACAAAATGGTTTTAGACATAGTGGGTAATGTGCTGGTGGTACTTCTCGCAAGAAAACTTTGCAAAAGCTCCAACAACCAAATACATTAACCAATTATATATGCATTAACCAATGATCCTTAAGCTAAAAGTTCATTCTTCTAAATTGTATTAAGGTGATAACATTTCATTGACTATACAATCTAGTCATGCGCCATTTAAATTGTAGACATTCATTAATATACAGGGAGGATATTTCATGCCCCATTCATTCTAGAATTAACAGCCAAGCGCCCAAGACATTCACACTATCATAATTAGCTAAGAAAGGATGAAGACCAAGTATATTGATGGACAAGTGCTAATGTGTCTCAAACTAAATCGTCTTAAAAAAAAGTGCATCATGCATGTCTTACCAATTAATTATTCAGCAAAGAAAGAAATAAAGCAATTGGCAATAACATGAAATACCTAGTTAGATGTTCAGAAACAATCTCATCCTTCAGAAGATCTTCATTAACTGCCTTATCATTCTTCTTTCCAGCAATAGTGCAAGTCTCAAGACCTGCATGAGGCACAAAGTCCAGATGGAGGGCATGTTAAGATTATCATAATTAAACTAGGATTTAGGCAGAAACTTGTCAGGTATCAAAAGTTGTTTATCAGTGATAACATATTTGCGGTTAATATATCTATTTTGATCGCACTGCAAAAGGTAAGGGTAGAATGTGATTGCATCTTGTATAACAAGTAGTTAAAACCCTGTCCGTTCAATCCTCCAATCACCTCAAGAACTAACTCTTAATAGGAATAGCCGAATATAGCACACTATATTTAAGAAGTGATCTTATGCAATGATGTTATGCATGCAGGTTATTGTTCTTTCCTCGTTCGGTAACCATGTAGTGGCAGCATAAACATCACACTATACAGGTAACGGAACACATTAGAAGGGTTCAATATATCACATATTCCAGTATTCCAATTCACCCCCATAACACTACATCCCAGCTTGCTCTTCAGCATTGAAAAGTGGTGACTATGTATGACTTCAACTTGCTTTACTTGCCAATATCAGGGAGCATATGATTGTAACTAAATAACTTCTTCTTTTGTAGCTTTTGTAAACAACATTACATGCATTCACTTCACATGTTTAGTTCAAAGCCACTTACCATTTAACTCAGTAGCATTCTTATTATACTGCCGCACCACTTTTCTGAAAACATAAAAAATATACTTTCAGATTTCAGCAGCGTTCAAATAATGTTCAAGCCCCCCCCCCCCCCCCCCACAAAAAAAAAAAAACATAAATAAAAAATTAGTGACTCTCAACAGTATTAGTTGATCAAACTAAACCCAGAAGCTAATCTAACGCAAACCTTAGTGTGAATCAACCACTTCACTTGGTTGGGTTATTAAGACAAACAGGTTATATGCAAGAGATGATTGAGTCAATAAAGGTGCAAACATTTATCATTGAAGAAGAAGAAAGAAAGAAAGAAAGAACTCACTTATGGTTTTGAAGGAGCCTAAGAAAGAAGATGGTAGATACAGAGCCAAAAAGAGCACCGGTTCCAACCAATGCTAAGTATTTACCTTTCTCCATTTTTCTCTTTCTTTCTCAAACGCAGACACGATTATGAAACACAAAAAACTTAAAAAAGCATCAAATTTTTTTTTATTTTTTTAGAAAAAATTTTTTTTGATGGGGAACACCGTGCGCCGTCGTGCTAATCGGAGGTTTTCTGGTTGTGTTGGTTTTGAGGGCCGAATTAGACAGTTCGTAATTGGTTGCATTTTTGGGGGTAAAAGCGGGTTTTTAATTTTTGGGTTGGTGTGTAAGCCCAGCATGCTTAACGCCCTAAAAATGTCTTAAATCTTTACAAACTTTTCCTAAGGTTATGTACCAAAAACAAAAGACTTTTTTTGTTTGATTTTTCATAGTATTTTTCGATAGGACAAATTAAAGACGGATTTAAGGTAGCGTTTGTTTTCGGGACAGGACACGGAGACATTGACAACACTTGTTTAAAAAGTGTTTGGAAGTAGAGACAATGGATAGTAGACATATTGTCTCCGAGACAGTTTTTTATATTTTTGTGTCCACTTGTAGACAATGATGGACACGGGATTTGGAAGAGTGGACACGGACAATTTTATAAATTTTATTTTTCTTTTTTTCCACTATTACCCCTTTTTACTTTTTCTATTGTGTTGTTCAGAGATACTTTTTTCTTCTTATTCTTCCTCTATCTCTTTCTTTTTCAGGTACTCTCTCCTTTCTGTATAATTTTTTATTGGGGATAGATAATTCTTTTTTTATCGTTTTACTTCCATACCATTTTAACTTTATATTATATTATTTGATTTGTAATAAAAATAATAACAAAAATAATTAATCTTAAAATTTTTAAAAGATAAATATTAGCAAAAGTAAAATTGATCTTTTAAAATGCTAAAAAATAATTTATAAATTGTAATTGATTTTATATAATTTAAAGAAAAATCAGTTTTTTATAAAGAAAAATCAGTTTTTAGATAAAAAAATTAGTTTTTTTATATAAAAATAGATTTTTATATGCAAAAACTAATTATTTTTTAATGTAAAAATGGATTTTTTTAAAAATTAATTTTTTATTTAAAATTAATTTGGCTTATTAACTTAAACAAAATTTTTTATTAATCAAACTCAAATTTATTTTTTTTGTTAATCTTAACTATATGTATTCCTACATATTAATAATAAATTTTAAAATAAAATAATTATATTTATAAATTTTATTTTAATATAAATACTAATATATTTTTTTATTAAAATTTTTTGCCTCTTCAAATATTTTTTTCAAGTTCCGTCTATACTCCTACGTACTCTCATTTTTTATTAAATTAATTTGTATTGATGTAGAAAATTTGGAATCACAGGGCTATTTTAGTCTTTTCATATAATATTTTAGTTTTGTCCATGTGTATCCAAACATAATACTAGACATTACATTAGTGTCTTGTCTATAGTATCTGTTCATACACTAGCCCAACACTAAGGCCCAGGTCCAAATACACCAAAAGGCCTAATCCAAAGATTGGTCTTCCTTATTCACCGACCTCTTTAGAAGAGGTCGGACTCAACACAGACTTCTTTCCAAAGAAGTCGGGTTCAAAAGATAGCTGGCAGATAACACTTATTCAAATAAGTAACTGCCTCTAAAATCTCTCAACCCACTTCTAGAAGCCATATCCCAACAATCCCTAAATAAAGGGACGGTTATCCACCTAAAAAGGTGGCACTACTCCAACGGTGGTTATTGGATCACCACTATAAATACCCTGACACCCCTCAGGTATCTCTAAGTTCCAATACACTTAAACCTGCTTAACCCCATGCTGACTTAGGCATCGGAGTGTCTTTGCAGGTACCACCCCCATCTCTTGGAATACACAACTCGGAGGCGGCTCCCAGACGTAAACCAAGTCGGAGACCACACTCCTCCAGCGCTTGGGCCTCACAAACAAGCCCAACCACCGTCCGGTTCTAAGTAAGCCCCGGAACATTGGCGCCGTTGCCGGGGAGCTGGAGCTCAACTCTTGATAATGGCGGATGATCAACAACATAATCAGACAACCACTCGACATGAATAAGATGCAAGCATGTTAAAAAGAAGCTGGAATACAGTTTCTATGGATACCAGAAATTTCGTAAAAACTTCTACCAATGGGCAGATGTTAAGTTGGATTAAACAAAAGAGAAGAAAGCACCATCCCAAGGCCATTGTAGAAAGCAAACCAAGACGAACTCGAAAGCCAATTGAATAAAAGAATTTTCAATTCAGAAAATTCAATTGGTAAAAGAAGTTACGTGAAAAAAAAGACGAACTCGAAAGCCAATTGAATAAAAGAATTTTCAATTCAGAAAATTCAATTGGAAAAAAAAAGTTACGTGAAAAAAAAATGAACTCCAAAGCCAATTGAATAAAAGAATTTTCAATTCAGAAAATTCAATTGGCAAAAGAAGTTACGTGAAAAAAAAATGAACTCGAAAGCCAATTGAATAAAAGAATTTTCAATTCAGAAAATTCAATTGGCAAAAGAAGTTACGTGAAAAAAAAAAAGAGGAAAATGGAACGTGACTAATCCCAACCTCTTCGTGAAATAGGATGGACAATGACATTTGTGCCAACTTACAATCTCGGAAAAATCCATAATACCCACTCATGGAATGGAGCAGTTGCATGTTTCAAATACACAGCATCAGCCAATTTGAATGCAACCCAATCCGACAACGGAGTGATGAATCCAGTTTTTTCTTCCGTGGATTCACATGTCAATTACAACAGTGAATAACACAAAAAATTCTCATGCTACATCTTTCGTTGGTTGCTCACAAATTACATCACTGTCAATGAATATGGAAAGAAATATTCCTGTGGTAGAATTTGATGTTGTTTGCACACTAATAAAGATGGATGCCTTTCAGGAAGAAAACTGGAATCTGATCCAAAGAAAAAAGAAAGTCGGGGTGATAAAGGCCCAGTCTTCATTGGAGGGGATGATGGTCAGACTTTTCTTCAAAGGTCAGATGAGCTGGGAGCTCACAAAGAAAATCCGACCTCTTTTAGAGAGCTCATGAAAAAAAGTCCGACCTCTTTTAAAGGTCAGACTTTACAACAAGGTTGGATGAGCCGAAAGCTCAAAAAGAAAATCTGACCTCTTTAGAGAGCTCATGAAGAAAAGTCCGACCTCTTTTAAAGGTCAGACTTTACAATAAGGTCGGATGAGCCGGGAGCTCAAAAAGAAAATTCAACTTCTTTTAGAGAGCTCATGAAGAAAAGTCCGACCTCTTTTAAAGGTCAGACTTTACAACAAGGTCGGATGAGCTGGGAGCTCACCAAAGAAAATCCGACCTCTATTAGAGAGCTCATGAAGAAAAGTCCGACCTCTTTTAAAGGTTAGACTTTACAACAAGGTCGGATGAGCTGGGAGCTCACAAAGAAAATCCGACCTCTTTTAGATCCCACGAAGAAAGTCCGACCTCTTTTAAAGGTTAGACTACAATGAGGTCTAAAACCTCATTGCTCAGAAGAACCCGACCTCTTTAGAGCCGACAAGTAAAAAATCCGACCTCTTTCATGATCAACTCTACAATGAGGTCAAAAATCTCGAAGATTACCAAAAAGAAATTCCGACTTCTTTTAAAGATCAGAGTCTACAATGAGGTCGAAAACCTCCAAGCTTAGAAAGAAAGTCCGACCTCTTTCCAAGCTTAAAAAGAAAAATCCGACCTCTTCTAAGGATCCAAGCTTATGAAGAAAATCTGACCTCTTCTGGGGATTCAAGTCTACAAATAAAAATCCGACTTCCTTTAAGAGCTTACGAAGAAAATCCGACCTCCTTTAGAGGTCAGACTACAATGAGGTCAAAATCTCTGAATTTATAAAGAAAAATCCGACCTCTTTTAGAGCTCACAAAGAAAAGTCTGACCTCTTTTAAAGGTCAGACTTTACAACAAGGTCAGACAGGCTTAGAGCTTATAAAGAAAAGTCCGACTTCTTTCTTGAGGTACAACTTTGAGAACCAGATCCCAAGCATAAATGGCCATGAGAAGGTCATACGAAGAAATTTCTCAACTGACAACCTCGTCTTGATCCAAAATGACATCGGACGAAGAAAAGCCAACACCAAAATGAAAAGATCCAACAAAGTCACTTAAGACTTGAAAAAGAACTACTACAACATACTCGACTTACTCGAAAACAATCTACCTAGATTGTGCCATATCTACAACAAAAGGGATACTACAGCTAGAAAGCGCACCTTACTTCCTAATGCACACTTTTTCTGACTTGAAGTGACGAGATCCAAAGTGGTGTAAGAAGTTATAAATGCAAATCGTGGTCCGACCTCATTAAGCCACTTGTACTAAATCAAGCTGGCAAGGGGCAAACCTAAAACGAATTGCACAAATAACTTAAGGACAGCGTGATCATAATCAAACATCAACACGAAGAGGACGTAAACCTGACCTCACAACAATTTGTTTAAAACAAATTGAAAAAGGGTGATGATTTATTATAAGAATGCCTCCTCAAGCCAAGCGATAAGTATCCGACCTTACTAAGTTAACACAACACGTATAAAACAAGTTATTCGACCTCCCAAAAAGAGAGTCCAAAATAACTTGTAAAAGTCACATAACAACAAATAGCAAGATTCAAGAATGGCATGACTGAATACTCGAGTCCGACTTTATGAAGCTCGACCTCGAGTAGGGGCACTGGCTTATTATGAGAGCCAAGTCCAAAATTATTAACCAAAGACAACATTCTACAATGATGCTAGAGCATGAAAGAAGAACGTGACTCCCTTCCAGAAATCTGAGAGCAAACTCAGATAAGGAAAGAGCTCTTGAGACAAAGGATGGCTACGAGATTCGCCGCAAAAGACCTCATCTTGATAAGAAAAAATATCAGGCTACTGAGTTCGGGCGAATGAAAGCTGACAACAAAAAGGACAGGACCCTACAAGATTACTGAGATCTTAGGAAAAGGTTACCGACTTAAACGGCACCGAGTTACCAAGGTCGTGGCATGCTTGTAACATAAAAAGGTACTATAGTTAAAAGCAAACTCTACTCACTGATGTACTCTTTTCCCAACTGCATGATTTTTTTTCCAAAAGGAAATGGTTTTTCTGAAGGGGGATTTTTTAATGAGGCATCACAGTAGAGACTAAGGGATCATAGATAGTGAAAAACCCTTAGTAGCAGTAAAAGTACCTTCGCAAATAAATAAAGATCTTTGATCTCTTATAAATTCCTTCTCGTTTTTCTTTCTTTCTACGAAACGCGCCGACTTAAGCTCGACAAAGCGTGAAAATCCCATGAACCGACCTAGATGGTCGTCAGGATAAAACGACGAGGTACAAGTCGGTGTAAAGAGGTTATAAAAGTCGATCGTAATAAAACTCGGAAATTATCTGACTTACAAGTCGGAAAAACCGGGAAACAAGGAAACGCATCGCAAAAATAACCTAAATCATAAGAGCTCAATAAATCAAAAATTGAGTATAAGGAATACCAAAAAGAGATCAGGAAATCTATTGAAAGAACTAAGGCAAAAGGCTATCCCGAGTTGTTAAGGAAAACTTAACTTAAAGAAAGAGACAGTCAGCCAAGAAAAAGGTTTTTCAAAACAAAGATCAAAAAGGTTTTTTCTAAGATTACTGAAATCTTAAAAAAGGGCTACTACAAAGTGTCTAACTTCGAGGGTGAAAAACTGCCAAGGTCGCGACACACCTCCAATATAAGGAGATACCACAATTTCTTATGGAAATTGATTTTCTACAATTAACACACACCAACTGAAGCTCGATAAACCGTAAAAATCACAGGCCGATCATATAGAAATCGCCTGGATGAAGCGACGAGGAACCAATTGGTGGAAAGAAGTTACATATGCGAATTGGAAAGAAAACACCTCAAAACAGCTCAAGCCAAACGGGTTGAAAAAGTTGTGTTTAGAACAAGTCGCAAAAGTAACTTAACTAAATATGCCCCTCGAGGCATAAATACGATTTAACAACTCGACCCACACGAATGAATCGTACAAAATCTCAAGCCCCCGATCTCATCTCTACAAGTTCTAAAAATAAACGACCTAGTCGTATAAAATAGAACAATTTCACAAAAACAAGTTGTTCAAAGAAAACTTATTCTAGCATTCACAACAACATAAGGACAACTCGGATTAAACGAGTTGAGTCAGTCAACCATATTTTCAATGAAATTGTGTTAAGCACAAGTCGTGTCTACCTAAAAGCAAAGCTTTAAAAGTGATTTGTATCAAAACAAATCATTAAAGCAAAGCATTAAAAAGTGATTTGTATCAAAATGAATCACTTCAACCAAATGACTCGTATAGAAACGAGTTAAAAAGGAAGGATTGTAAACGTTTTTGACTAAAATCGAAACGTAAAAACTATCTTCCAAAACAACTTGGATAAAACAAGTTGTATCATACACAAGGATGATAACCTTGTAAAAACTAGAAAGGGGAGGGAATAAGCATATAATCTCTTCACCTAAGGCACCAATTTATACTCGACAAAGCGCAAAAATCACGAGCTGACCTTTTCAATGGTCGCTCGGATAAAGCGACGAGGTACAAATTGGTGTCCAATGGTTATAATACGGTTTGATGATTTAAAACAACTCAAGTCCATAAGTTGAACAAAATCGAGTAAAAAAATAACCATATGATCTAAGTAATTTGTATTAAAACAAATTGCGCAAAACAACTTGATATATAACGAGTTGTGCTTCGAAAAAAGTGACTTGTATAAAAAACAAGTCATCTAGAAAACTCAGAATGAATGAGTTCAACAAAAAAAGGCTTCATTCAAAAATCCTTTCTGCTTGATTGCTCGAGTCCGACTTCATAAAGCTCGACCTCGAGCAGGGGCATAATGGATAAAGCAACGAAGTCCGATGGTTATAAAGATGATCTGATACTTTAAAAGGACTCAAAATAAACAATTTGTACTTGAAACAAGTTGTGAAGTCCTAAAAAACAGCTCAAATTTAAATGAGTTGTATGAAATTAGATCAAGAAATAGCCACGTTTTAATTAAACGATTTGAAATGAAACAAATCGTAAGACCTTAAAAACTACTCGAACGAGCTAGATGAGGTTATACTAAAAAATAATTACGAGTTTTGAAATAAACGATTTGTATCAAAACAAGTCGTAAGAATTCAGAATAAGTTTCAGAAGGGTGATTTGTATTAAAACAAGTCATGTATCCTCAAAACAACTCGAATTGAATGAGTTGTATGAAACTAGGACAAGAAATATTCTTTGGTTAAGCAAGATATGCTAAAACCAATCATACAGAGCCTACAAGCCCGAGTTCAAATACTCGAATCCAACTCTTAAGAAAAAGAGATTGAACTCGAGTAGGGGCACTGTTCATACACTAGCCCAACACTAAGGCCCAGGTCCAAATACACCAAAAGGCCTAATCCAAAGATTGGCCTTCGTTATTCACCGACCTCTTTAGAAGAGGTCGGACTCAACACAGACTTCTTTCCAAAGAAGTCGGGTTCAAAAGATAGCTGGCAGATAACACTTATTCAAATAAGTAACTGCCCCTAAAATCTCTCAACCCACTTCTAGAAGCCATATCCCAACAATCCCTAAATAAAGGGACGGTTATCCACCTAAAAATGTGGCACTACTCCAACGGTGGTTATTGGATCACCACTATAAATACCCTGACACCCCTCAGGTATCTCTAAGTTCCAATACACTTAAACCTGCTTAACCCCATGCTGACTTAGGCATCGGAGTGTCTTTGCAGGTACCACCCCCATCTCTTGGAATACACAACTCGGAGGCGGCTCCCAGACGTAAACCAAGTCGGAGACCACACTCCTCCAGCGCTTGGGCCTCACAAACAAGCCCAACCACCGTCCGGTTCTAAGTAAGCCCCGGAACAGTATCCAAACACAATACACAAAAGATAATTTTTAGTGTCTCCGTCCTATTGTCTCCGTATCAGTGTCATGTTCTGTCCTGTCTCTAAAAAGCAAGGTTGCGAGAACCGGACCGGTCATCGAACCGGTCGAGTTACTGGTTCAATGGTTCAATCAGGGTTGAACCGTAGTTAAACCAGTTTAATTAAATATAGAGTAAAATCATAAAAAATTCAATACATAATTTTAAAAATTTAAATTCAATCATTTCTAAACTAATAAAATTCAAAATTTAACAATTTCACAAAATAAATTATTCATAATTTATCATTAAAAGTCACCATCACTTCACAAAATTAAAGCATTCTGTCTATGAAATCACCTAAATTGCAAGAAGTTTGAGCATTTCACTCATTTAGGTGTTTTCATAACAAAAATAACATCAACCACAAGCATGAAGAGCTACCATGAGCAATGGATAAACATGAGTTTCATAACTTAAACAAGCATCAAGAGACAACCCAAAGTGCATTATTCTTGAACAATTTGCCTAAACAAAGAGTGGTTCAAACTATATGGTAACTACAACATATAATTCAAACTCAAAGCATCACAGAGGCATTTAATCGAACACCTAGCACGCAATGTACAAATTTAGCATAAACAAACAAACTTCAGCTACAATGCTTATCCATTCAACAACTTCCACACTTAATACAGCCAAACACAATAACAAATAGAAGTAACCAAGCTTATATAAGCAAGCAAAGCATCAGCCAACCGAGAAATTTCCAATTCTCAAAACTTGCAACAAACCTAGAATCTACAAACTGAACTACCTTATTCCAACAACCTAGAATCCACTAACGAAAATAAAAAATCCAACTAAACTAATGTAGAACAAACTATAGACTGGCAGAGCGTTAATGGATTCTATTGAGGCTCCTCTGTTTGGTGAAAAATCCTCAGGAATGCCGAAGACAGAAATTATGCAAGGTAGGCAGCAGCAAATTGTTGCACACAGTATAAAGGGCATGGCATATCCGATAAAGCTGAAGGTAAGGAAGACTATACATAACCTGCACAGATAGAAACCTATATTGTTAGAAGACCTGAGAAAGTGAAAAATAAAGTGAAAATAAACTGTTTGAGTTATGACATTACCTAAGCATCAGATCCAAATCAAACACCAAATGCAAGAAGCAATAAGAACAAAATGGCAAAAAAATAGAAGCAAACAATGGATGAATCATAAATTACCCCTATACTCGTCACTGAAGCAAACAGAAGCAACAAAACTGGATTGAAAAACAGATTCATGAAGCACAGAAGCAGCAAAAACAGATTGAAGATTCATGAAGCAGCAAAAACAGAGGAACTAGGAAGCATGTTCAAACAGAACAGGCGAGCTCAGAAAATCAGTCTTACCGGCGAATGAGAGGCGGGCTCGGCGAGCTGGGCGAGGAGGAGGCGGCCTCAACGCGGTGGTGGTCGCGGCTGCTGTGCAGTGGTTTCGGTGGCTAATGACGAGCGCTTCTGGGTGGCGAGTGGCGACTGACGAGCGCTGCTGGGTGGCGACGGAGGAGCGCTCTGGAATCTGGTCTCTGGAGCTTGGTCGGCGGTGGCGCTGCTGGCCTTGGTGAATGGTGGGTGAGGGGGGAAGAAAGGGGAGGCTGGGTGCTGGGAGCTTGGGGTTGCTGAGTGAGTGAGTGTCGAGTGATTAGGGTTAGGTTAGGTCTTCCGCCAGTTTCTCTTTTTTTTTTTTTTTTAAAAAAAAAAATAGCCAAAACGACGTCGTTTTGCTTTTGAATTTCCAAACCACTGAACCGCCAAAAAATCGGACGGTTCTTCCGGTTTATCGGTTAACTGCCGGTTCGATCGGTTTTTTAAGTTGTCCGGACCAGTTAAGTAACCGGTTTCCGATTTTTCCGGTTGAACTGGCCGGTCCGGTCCGGTTTTCAGAACCATGCTAAAAAGTAAAAACAAACGCAGCCTAAGTTCTATTTATAAATTTATTGTTGCTTAATGAATTGTTGTACGAAAAACATAGAATTTAAATTTTTGATACTTACCTAAAAAAACTTGTGCTGATCACTAGTTGAAAATAAAAGTATTCTAAAGGCAGGTAAAATAAATAAAACCCAAACAAAAAATTTCTTTTGTACCAAAAACGAAATATTACCTTATTCGGTCCTGTTTGGCGAAAGAACAAAATTGAAAATGAGTTAACCAAACCCTACTTAAAAAGGCTTAAAGCTATATCTAGCCAAAAAAGAAAGAGAGGGGGGCTTAAAGCCATTGTGATCAATGTTTTCCAGTAATACGACAAAAAAACAAGTGTTTTCCAATAATAAAATTGAATGAATTCAGCTAGTATATATTTTTAATAGAAGTTATCAATATATTTTTTTTGGTGACTAGAAGTTATCAATATATTTGTTATATAGTTATTAAAATTAAAAAATTTTGTTTTTAAAAATTTTATTTTAATACACTATCAGTATAAAACTATTTTACACATGTATTTTTATCACATAATATGCCATTAACAAAATAGTTATTTTTTATATTGATTGCGAGAACCATTGTTATGAAAATCAAATCGGACCGGTCAGTTTAACCGAATTAATTGAAAATTGATCACTTAGTCGATCCGGTTAAATTATAAATCGTCGGAAAAAATTGGTTATAGAACCGGTCGAATTCATAATTAACCGGCGAACCAGAAGAACTGACCGGTTTTTTTTGGAGGGTTTTCGATTCGAAAACAAACCCTCCAAAACGGTGCCGTTTTATTTAAAAAAAAAAAGCTGGCAAAACTGAATTGAAACCGTAGTCCCTTTCATTGTTACTCCCCGACCCGTAAACCCATCTCCTCTCCTCTCTTCTCTGAACGTGAACGAAATCAACGAACCATAGAGCTACCGCAGCCCCCAATCCGCGCAGCCACCGCAGCGACAGTTTTGACAAACGCAGCCCCACAGACCCCACCGCGTCGTTGTGTTCGCCAAGCTCGCTTTCTTTGTGTTAGTCGGTGTCGCGTCGTCTGTGTTCGCCGTCGCTCGCCCTCCTCCTCGCCGACCTCGCCTTCTCTTGTGTTAACCGGTAAGCACTGATTAGCCATCTCCTCGGCGTCTGCTTGCTGGTTTAGTGTTTAGGCGTTTAGCACTTGATTTTGATAATACTTGTTAGTAATTAATTTGCTGATTAACTGGATTTTCTGAGGTTATTGTTTGCTGGTTTAGTAATTGTTTGCTGAGTTTATTGATTTATCATTTATTTGTTATTTCTGATTTTCTGTTCATGATTTTTTCCTGAGGTTATTGTTTGTTGAGGAACCCGCGCTTCTCGATGGAACTTGGTGTTGTTGTAAGTCTGAGCTGAATTTTATTCAACTATGCTTTTTTCCTGAAACTGAATTGTTGTACAACTCACTCATTAATATTGTGTCGATTGATCAGATCTTTAAGGCTGATGGATCAAGCAGCCATGTGGGACTCACTTATTGAGGAACTCTGCATCTATCATGTGAGATGACCCCCACTTCTTTCCTAATTAGCTACCCACACATGCAGAACATCAAATATTTCTGGCCTCTAATGACATCACAAGGGAATGCACATTCCATATGATTATACAAAAGTCAGAATTTACATTCTAAGGAAATTTATTTGAGAAGAACTCTGAGGACTAATAAGGAGGATCAAACTAACAAACTTATGAATACTGCAAAATCTTTCTTTTATTTTTTTACCTCTCTAATCTTCCTTGCTTGAGTGGAAAAAGAGGTGGCAAGGCACTGTTTTTGACCTGGGTGCAAATTGGAACATTAATTATTGGTCCAATTCTAATAGTAGCTGACCTTGTTCTCTCGAACCCTTTCTTGATCCTCTTCACATGCTGCTCCTTATGATTATTATTATTATTGTTCCTGATGATCCTTCACATGCACTTCACATTATTCAACATGTTTGTTAATGCATATTTAGTTATGAATAGTTGCAGCTCAAGTGAACTATGCTTCTCGTTGAGTAATAAAACTTTTATTTTGATTTTGATTGATATGATCGTTGCATGTTGTTGTGTAAATGGAATCAATTTGAGTCATGCCTTGGGGATATGGTTGTTTTTTCGTTATGAACTTTGATGATTGAAGTTGTTTGTGAACTTTTAATATTAAATTATGGATAATTTATGATGTGAAATTGTGAAATCTTGAATTTTATTAAGTTAAAAATTATTGAATATATATTCAAAATTATATATAGGTTTTTTAATAATTTTATTTAATATTTAATTAAACCGGTTAAACCCCGGTTGAATCCCAATCGAACTAATGAACCATTGAACTAGTGACTTCATCGGTTTATTGATCGGTCTGGTTCTCGCAACCTTGGTGAGAACTATCGTAATTATAGGAAAAGTCTAGGGGACTAGCAATTTTATCAAATTCTAGCCAGCATGTAACCAGCAAAGAAAAGTAAACCATTGGATGAAATCTCACACCAATCTCATACCATTAAAATCATCATTGATGGCTATTTGATAGCTACAAATCACAAAAGTTGCTGGCTCCCTAGCACTTCTCCAATATGATTGTGTAAAATATTATCAAAATTAAACTATTAAAGTAGTAATAACTTCTTAAAAAAAAAATTCTATTATTTTCAGTAAAACATATCAACCTGTCTGATCGACCGAACCCATTCCCCCCAAAACCACTCTGCGCATCCACCATCCACAGAGCCTACGTCGCTGCCACACGCCTCGCCGTCGACGCTGTTGTTAGTCACCGGCAGCGAGTATCTTCTGTTTCGTGAGTTTCTTTGTGCATTTCTCTGTTATTGCCTCTCTGTTGCTGCATCACATGAAAAACTCTATTTGTGGGTTTAAGGTGTCGTTGTCGTATTTGTGAATTGATGCATAAGATGAAAATATGAAGAATCTTAGTTGTATTGCTTTGTTATATATGAAACAAAGAAAGAAAAGCTCTGTTTCCACTGCAATATTGAGGGGGAAAATAGAGGGTTCCCAATTGGAAAATCAATTTTGCAGTGCAAAGGGAGGAAAGTTAAATTCAAAAGATTGTAATGAAAGAACTAATGAGAAGGGTGAAAGAAAGAAGCATTATTGTTATTAAGAGAGCTGAACTTTGATTTCGTGAAAATGTTGACACTGAGATAAGATAAATGGAGGGGAAGATTAGTTTGTAACTTTGTAAAACTTTATTGCTGTTTTTCAAAGGGTTTTCATTATATAAACCTACATGAAAGTTGGGTATGAAGTTCAAATTCTTATATGAGCAAGCATCTGAAATGGAGATTGATAACTAGCTTTATTTTTCAAAAGAATTGGATCACATCCTAATAACAGATTATTGTAAAATTTCTGAGCCAGTATGACATTTGTTCCATGACCCCTCTAATACGTGACATCGTTGAATTGACATTATTGAATTGTTTTTAGTCTCCTTAAAGAATAGGATCATTAATCATGGATGCACAAGCTAAGAAAAAGGCAGCTTTTCGTGCTAAATTGGCCCAGAAGAAGGAAAAGCGTATAGATTCTCCCCTTGTAAGGTTTGTTCACTTAAATTTGCTCTTTTATCGCTCACTAACATCAGCTGTCTTGATTGCTATGCACATTATGCGTCTTAGGGTTGTTTAGCTTGTTACACAAAATGCTGCTATTGTTACGGACTCGATGCTATGAATGGATTCATTTATTATTCTTTTAGAAAAATGTTGACACTATAATCCTTAGACACCTTATGCTCATGAATTGAGTTCTGCCCATGTTGTTGATTTATTTAATTTTCTGTTTATTGTAAATGCTGGCAGCTATGTTTTTGTTTGCAACTATGTGGAAAGACACACATACACTCCGATTATGACTTGCTTATCTTGTTATAGCTACTCGTGTAGTCATGTACTTTGTTTTGTGCTTGTCAAGATATTCCCCTTTCTTGAGCTCACCAGAAAAGATTATTTATATCTTTCCTGTTTATTGTTGCTATTGATTTTGTTATTATTTTTACCGGTTTGTCTTCATGTGCGCATGCATATAGGTATAATGAATTCAATCAACCTGTTTGTCGGGTTTGTGATGTTGTTCTGAAGTCTGAATCTATATGGGATGCACACCAAATCTCCCGTAAGCATCGCGAGGTGATTATGTTTATGATTTGTGGCATTTATTTTTGGGGGGGGGGGGGTGGTGTGTTAGTATGGTTTTGGTTCCCTTTCTGCTTGTTTTGCAGCCTCCCCTGCTTCCCAACATGTGCTTCGTGCAATGGTTTTGACAGTGTGGTTAATACCTGCAGGCGATTGATAATCTTAAAGCTAATGCAGCTGGATTAACGCAGCAAAACAATGCAAAGCCTGCTGTTGGTAACAGATTTCCCAAAGCCAAACCTGAACAACCTTCCGAACCACTATCCAAAAAGCCTGAACCTTCACAAGAAGTACCTAAAGCCCAGTCGTCGTCTGTGCTTCCACCAAATTTTTTTGATGACAGTGCAAGGAAAACCGGTAAGTATTGGTTTAGAAAAGTAACATTGTACGTGTATATACTATAATTAATCAGGTTTCACTTTCAAAACGTAGAGACTTGCACATATGTTGTTCATTGACATTTAACATGAGGATATTCATTGGGAATTTATAATGCTTTGCTTAAAGTGAAATGAGAACTACCTTTCGTCATTACAAATCCCCTTTGTAAGTATAAATCTCTCTATAAGGTCTAATCCCTTATTTGGACTAAGGTGATTGCTAGAGTTAATAATAGTAATATGTCATAACTTATGTAGCCACTAAAGTTTGTCCTAACGTGCATGCTATATGTGGTGCTTGTTTAATATTGGTCCCTCATTGGTTTTTACATTGTTTCACTTTTGTTTACTGATGGAATCGCTGCTCTACATCCTTGAACCAACTTTTGGATTACCACTAATTAGTGGTTTTGATAGAAGGCAGACAGAGAATTTTTATGTCATGTTCAATCCACGCTACTACTTGCTACATTTGGCTAGGGCATGCGCTCTAATTTTTGAAGATTGTACTTTAGTGCAGCAACTAATACTCAATGAACAATGAACAGATGTTATTCTTCATAAACTTATACTGAATATGTCTGTGGTTCTTTATCATATCTTTAGATATGCTACCACCACACCTTTGTTGCAAACTAATGTTAGCCTCTGTTTCATGGATATCTTGTCTTCCAGAAAAGAAATCATCTGATTCAGGAAGAAATGTGGGAGTTTCTGCTCAAAGTCAGGTGTCAAAGTTGGAGGAAAGAGGTAATTTTCGTGGTCATGATGCTGCGCCGTCAAAGGTTAGTCAAGCAACAACAGAGACTAGGCAGACCTCAGCCAAAACTTCTGATGCAGAGGACAACCAAACAAAAGGATCTCTGCCTGAAGGCTTTTTTGACAATAAGGATGCGGATTTGCGGGCACGTGGCATTAAGCCTGTGAAGCCAGATGTCAAGTAGGTTCTCACTTCCCACGTCATGTTGATTTGCACATTTACTACTGCTTCATTTTATAGTCGGGAGTTTTGTTGCATGGAAGTCAAAAGATAGGAGAAATATTTGGAGTGTTGTTGTGCCCAAATAGACTAAGAAGAATCCACATAAGTTTTTATCGGATTTTGTCAATCACACTTCAATTTTCAAATACTCCAAAAAGGGAACAGAAACAAGAATAACTCATAGCATTAGATGATTGTAGATTGACCTCGTTTGTTCTTTGCATAATCACATCTAATACTGTTGTTATAGCTGTGTCCGTTAATGACCTCTCTTGATTTCTTATTAGACTATAATCAGATCAATAAAGTTATAATGGCTGAGTCCATGTGCATGGTACTTAGATTGTTTGTACATAACTGAGAACCTCCAAGTTAATTATTAGTTCTGTGAAAACTTATGTTGTTTTAAATTGCGTTGAAGATTTTCAAATTTGGTTAAGTGGATCAGACGTAGAATGATTGACTTTTTATATTTTTATTTTTTTCCCCTGTTTGGAATAAATTCTCTATTAGGGATGAGTACAAGGAGTTTGAGAAGCTGATTCAAGAGGACTTGAAGGAGGTGGATGACCGATTGGAAGAAGAAGAGGTGAGGATCGTGATTTTCTTTTTGCTATATATACACACCCTATATGTGGCTAGGAACATATCTTTTATTGTTAATAGACAAAAAATCCTTGAAATTTTTAATTCGGTAGATCCTACGATACTATGGACGATTAAGGGTTTTGTATTAAGCCGTATGACGTAACAACCTTTAAGATATGTATGCATTACAAACATGAGATATGATCTAATGTTTGTTTTCTCCAGATTGATGCTGCTGAAATGATAGAAGAAGCTGAATCCGTTGAACAAAAGTATGTTTATCTGCATTATACTTAAAAGTCTTTGACTTCCGTGGTTTGTTTTGTTCTTCTACCGATACTTAAATTACATAACCACCCCTCAACAGGATCTTCAGGGAGAGAGTGGAAATGTTGAAGAAAAAGAGACTGGAGCTGAAAGCAGCAAAGTCAGCAAAGCGAGGTAAAACTTGTGAGGGTGAAACCAAGGAGGAGTCAAGGCATGAAGAAGAGTCATCCAGTGATGATGAAAGTGGTGAAAATTTTGCTGTGGACTGGAGAGCACAACACTTGTGAATGCTAATTGATAACTAACACTTGATATTTGTTTAATTCCATATACTATGTACACTAACACCACAGTTTGTATGTAGAACAATTTACTCAACACTAGGCATTACACCTATTTACCCAGCCCCAATCCTAGGCATTACACCCATGTTTCACACACACACAACACACTCACACACTATCATGGGTATCATGGGTTCTTAAACCAACAACCAGCCTCAGCTGGGATTAGAACCCGGATGCAGCGTTGTATGAGGCAGATAGATATGTCATCTGTGCTGGGCCTCTGCTGCCCCCAACATGAGAGTCTATGTCTCACATGATTCACTTTTGGGCTTTTGGTCTTCTACTTGGAAGGCTATTGAAGCCCATTTTGCTGTAATCAGGTCCAGCCAGGTGTGTTCGTTCTTTTCGGGCTTAAGAAAACACATACCCACATACTGATACATTTAATTGAAGATTAAGATGCGTTCGTATTCCGATAAGTAGCATCTCATTGGCCGACTGCAAATCCAGAAACTCCAATTTGCGGCAGAGTTCTTAGTCTGTCGGACCGTGGAAAACCAAAGTTTAACTTATTGGTTTTCACAGAAAGGAATTGAATTAAAAAAAAGGACTAGATTAGTTTAGTTTGGATTATATTATCCCTTGAAATATATATTCGCCTCAGCTCTTGCAAGGTATGCACACAAGAAGGTTCTAGAACTTCAAAAGTTCTAAAATTATATCTTTGGCAAAATGCATTACATTGTCAATATAATACCTATTTACTCTATTCTCAAATTATATTTGGTATGACGCAATTTTTGTGTATATTTTTGACACTAAAAAAGTGATAATTCTCTTAATTAACTAGTGGCTTAACACAATAATCATAATAAACTTCTGAATTTTATCTTTTAAGCATTTATAATTACAAATAAATGTTCAACAAAAAATACTGAGTAAAATTTTAATGGAAAAAAAAAACGTAAAAACAACAAACAACTATATATAATATATGGAGAACACAAAGTTGCTCATCATGGATAATGATAGTAATACAAAAATGTTATATACACATAAAAAATTAATCATTATAATAATAATAATAATAATAATAATAATAGTGGTAAACGTGGTTAATTTAAAAGGGATGTATATACCAATAAAAAGTGGTAAGAAAATTATTGTACATACTTTTTGGTAGATAAATATTGAATAGATGCCAATAAACCTATCATTTTCTAACAGTGAAGATGTATCACGTTGCCACAAGTCAATGACACCCAACTAATCTTATTGACTTAATCAAATGTATATCTATCTGCTATTCTGCTCACACACCCAAATCAAATACATTTTTAATTTAATTTATTAGTTATTACAAATTAAATAATTTGCTTCGACGGTTCGACATAACTTGGAAGTCTTTGTCGTACTTGTTTTACGCAAGATGAAAACAACATGCGGATTTCTTAATTAATTAATTCAACATTTGTTGAAGTTTGCAAGGATTCAAATAAATCCAGGTTGTGATTATTATTCTTGATGAGTAGTCCTCTTCCCCTATCATCAATAATCTTCTGTCATATGATATAACATTTTAAGCTTAATTTATTACCAGTGATGAGGGATGACATTTTTCTTTAGGATAACTATAAGTTTAATTTTAATGTATTATAGTATAAAACAATTTGTATAATTGTCTAATAATATATGATTTATACAGTCATTTAATTTGCCATAATCGTTCTTTTGAATGATAATTTATACTATTTTATTTTTAATAAAATAATATTATATAATTAAATAAACATATAAAACTGTTTTATATTATTAGTGTGTTAACATTAAATTATAATTAATATAATATAATATTCAAAACCATGCACAATGTTTGGAATGAGGTTGCATGCAGTACAAGCCGCCCCATAAACAGCTGTTGATTATAGAAATAAAGTAACATGAGAAACTAATAATATTCTGACCAAAATTTTGTGAGCTAAGACTATGGTGATGTCTTAATTAGTATAAACTTTAATTTTATGAGAAAGAATGAGACAGAGAGAAGTATTCAATGGTATGCATGTGATTTGTGTTGTTTACGTAAATTTAAAGGTTGTGTTTGTGTAACCAAATTATTAGATAGATGGTATAGTAGTTAGCTCGTTAGGCCGTTTAAGTAATTATTTAAGATTTAAATTTTCGTCTTGCATAAATAATTTATTAGTTAGTAATGAATTAGTAATTGATTTGTTAGATTAGACAATACTCTACAGTCTACAAAATCATGTAATTTATAGGTCAAAAATATATTAATTAATTTAATTTTTCATATTATGCCCTACAATAAAATAGATTGAATATTATGACTAATTTTAATATACAGATAATATTTTTTATCATTATATATATATATATATATATATATATATATATATATATATATATATATATAATTGTATCTCAATTCACACACAGATAAATTCATATTCTATTCTTTAAAAAAAATATAATATAATATATGCATTGTTTAAAAAAAATATTAGGACTAAATTGACAAAAATAAAATTTACTGATTTCAGTATCATATGGATATGTAATAAGGAAAAGTATATGGAATCAAGAGGTTACCAGCAAAAAATTAAACAAAACTACATTAATTTATATTAATAATTAATTTTAAATTTTTTAAATTTAAAATTTAAAAAATTTAAAATTCATTAAGTAAACCTAATTAAACCTATAAAAACATTCCTCTTCTCTTTCACATTAACCTACCCACCTCCAACAATCACACACACAGACCTCTCTCTCTCACCGTCAAACCCTCTCCGCCTCCCCACTGCGACCCATTTCTCTTCTATCACCGACATCTGACTCGTCGGATTCGCCACCATCGATAAGAACCGCTTCCCTTTTGTGAACCAGATGTGTTATCACCGATATCTGGCTCAAACTTAATTGATTACACCTTCAACTAAGAAGACATACCTCAACAGGATCCAGATGTAAACCATCCTTTAGAAAAAAAGTTGACAGCCAGCCTTGCAAGGCCTAAAACACCTTGAACAAAGTATACCATAACGACGGTGATGTTATCCGGGATAAGTCTACACCAAACAATGTAATGTTTCTCATACGGTATTTATTTTTTCTAGGAACACTTGTTTTACTATTGGAGCAAGCTTCCAGATCTGCCTCGGTTGTTAATGTATCCCCTTTTCCTGCACCTGCATCAATCGTGCACAAACAAGCACAAGCAGAGTACACTAATTAAAACAAGCAATCATAACAATTCAATCAACCGATAAGTGTTAGCTAATCCTTGAAATTCAACATAATCTAAATACTAATATTGGTTGGTAGAAATGGTTGAACTAAGAACTGTATTCAACGACCACAATTACAGAAATATAAAAAAAACATTCATTTAATATGAAAAAAACATTCTAACACTTAACAAAAGAAATATTCAGTTATGTTTTAGCAAAAATAATTAAATATTTATAAAATTTAAAAAAATATAAAATTATTAAAGAAATAAAGACATTCACATTTGCAATACAAAAAAATTCGAAAAATATATAAAAGAACATCCATTTAGTATGAAAAAGAAACATTTTGATATTTAGCAGAAGAAACGTCCATATATATTAACTCGTAGAAATTTTGAATTCACCCAAATATATTTGACTAATTTTTGTCTAATACCCTTTTGGTTCCCTAACATTATTCATGTAATAATAAATAGGACATTTATACTCGGGTTTAGCAGTTCAAACCCACGCAACAGGTAAATAAATAACTATTGAAACTTCAAATGTGTAGTTTAAACACAGGTTGCAAACGATCCACCGAATTGAACTCTACAGTGGTGCTTGAAGCCGTTTGCACCAAAAAGACTCCTAAGGCTCTAATTATACCATAAATATTCTCGAAATTAAAAAAATTATACTATATTAGTTTATATTATCTTTTTATTTTATATTATTTTTTATTCTGTGAGTGATCTGACACATATCATTTTATGTTAAACTAGATAAAATGACGTCATTTTAATTTTGATATTAAATAATAAGTTACAAAACATCTTATCTCCACACAAAAAATACATAACCATTAAGATTAAATATTATTATTTTAATAAGTATTTAACGCTAAAACTAAAACAATATTATTTAGTTTAGTATAGAAATATATGTACCACTCATAGTATGAGGAATAACTCAACGAAAAAAAACTAAAGGCAGAGATTAGCATAGTGCAATTTTTCAATCTCAAAAACGTTTATGATATGATTATGGTAAAATATAAGTTAGAGATCAAAGTTTAAAGATATGCTACGTGGCAAAATATAAACCATACATTTTAAAGTCACACTTTTCACTTAAAACTGTAACTCTTCACAAAGAAAAGCGTCACCTAATAGAAAAAAGTAAATTAGAAGATTTAAGAGAAGAAATAATTAAATTATCAAAATTAATAGATCAAAAATTAATGATTTTAACCAATGTTAATTGTAATGACACCAAATTCTTAAAATCAATACAAAACGATTTTTCTCAAAATCTTTATTTTACTATAAGTTTTATTGAAGGACTTCAAAAACCTGAAAAAACTTATTTTTCACACGGAACTTCTAAAAAATGCTACCATGGAAATGATTCCCCACATCTTTATCATACTTTTAACCCACAATTAAATTCTATAGTAGATATGCTTGAAGAAATATTAATATCCATAAAATTTCAAAAAAATAAGGAAAAAGAGAATCCCAAAGAAGAAAAATTCCAAAATATAATCAACATAACAGACTTAAAAGTAAAACCACCATTGAAATTATGAATATTGAAGAAAAATTAGAAGAAGTTACAATGCTTTTTAAACAATTAAAAATGGCTCAAGAAAATAATATTATGGAATATGGTTTTTAAATAGAAGAAGAATTAGTAAATTCTGAAAATATAGAAAATGAAGAACACATTTAGATTATTCAAGTGACGAAGAACCAGCAATTCCAATACAAGTAAAAAATGAAGCTGGAACATCTAAAGATAATCAATCTCAATTTAAATGGGAAACATGTTTTGATAATTATGCTTTTAAAAAAGGGTTTACAAATAAAGATTCAAAATATACAAAAATACCATCAAAATATGTTCCTAAAATCCAGGAAATGGAAGGAGAAAGAATGCTCGATTTAGACTGTAAAAAGAACGAAAAAGAAATTTTCGAATCCAAAACTTAGTGATTTGTCTGGAAGAGATATTTGGAATTACATAGGGTTTCATACTATATGACATCAATAGAAAACCAAATAATAGAAGAATTAGCAACAAAAACTACAGCTTATGATAAGATATTATATATAATGATGATTCTATATAAAGAATTTTTTGGAAAAAATATTATAGATCATAGACAAGAAGTTTATAATAAAGAATATCAAGAAGCAAAAAACCATTTAGCTAATATTCAGATATATGATCTATGTAATGTGGAGTCTTTTATATGTGAATATAGAATACATTATTACAAATTAAAAGAAGAAGATAAAAATCATTATCTTAGTATGTATATAACAAAACTTCCATATCCTGCTAATGAATTTATAATGGGAAGATTTATAAGAGAAATAAATAGAGGAAGAATTGAAAATAACTTTGGTGGAGCAACCTCTGCAATAAGAGAGGAAATAAAAGAACGTTGTATGCAAGAAGCAACTCAAAAAAGATTTACAAATATAATTAGAATTTGCTGTCAAGATAATGAAGAGATACCTCAAAAATATGGTCTTAATAAAAATTTTCAAAGAAAAAGAAAATATCAATTTAGAAAAAGAAAATACTATCCAAACTGGAGAAAAAAGAGATATTTTAGAAAGGAAAATAATAATAAAAACAAAAGACAAAGAAATAACTATTGCCTGAATAAAAAAGAAAATTGTAAATGTTGGTATTGCCAAGAAGAAGGACACTATGCAAATGAATGTCCGGAAAAGAAGGATAAAAAGGATCTTACTAAACAAATAGAAATTGCTAAGTCTTGTTTCATGAACCTTTAGAGGAATATGATGATAACTTAGACTATATTTTTGAATATGTCTCGGAAATAGACTCAGAGACTGAGTAATAATGCTACATTTATTACTATAAAAATAACAGAAAAGTTTATAAATGCTTTCATAGATTCTGGAGCAACACAATGCTTTGCTAGTTCAAATATAAAACTTGATTGGAAAAAATTAAATAAACCATTAAGAGTTAGAATAGCTGACAAATCAATACATAAAATTGACCAAAAAGCAGAGATGGTTGAAATTTTTATTCAAAATTATAGGTTCATTGTTCCATCTATATATATGTTAGATTCTGGAATGGATTTTATCATAGGAAATAATTTTTTAAAGCTATATCATCCATTCATTCAAGAATTAACATATATAGTTTTAAAGGCTCCACACGATTCTTCAGTAAATCAAAAATCAAAACGTATAAAAATACCGACTACTACTATAGATAAGATCTTAAAATTTAAAATATTTTCTATATTAGAGACATGTTATTTAAATTTATACTTTCAGATAAATATCCCAAAAAATAATCTTGAAATAAAGATAGAAGAACTTTTGGATGAAATTTGTGCTGAAAATCCTTTAGATATTAAAAATACAAATAACGAATTAGTAAGTATTAAATTAAAAGATCCTACAAAAGAGATAAATGTTCCAAATAAAATTCCTTATTCCGCAAGAGATAGAGAAGAGTTTTCACTAGAATGTAGAGATCTTTTGGAAAAAGGAATTATAAGATTAAGTAAAAGTTCTTATGCGGCTCCAGCCTTTTATGTCGAAAACAATAATGAAATTAAAAGGGGAAAACGAAGAATGGTTATTAACTATAAGAAGATGAATGAAGCAACTATTGGTGATGCTCATAAACTTCCAAGAAAAGATTCTATTTTAGAAAAAATCAAAGGAGCAACTTGGTTTTCATCTCTTGATGCAAAATCAGGATATTGGCAACTTCGTTTAGACGAAGAAACAAAGAAATTAACTGCTTTTACTTGCCCAACAAAAGAATCAACAAGTGTGTTGCTCTATGAATGGAATGTATTACCATTCGGATTAAAACAAGCCCCAGGTATTTATCAAAGATTTATAGAAGAAAATCTAAAAGAGTTAAATGAATTTGTTTTAGTGTACATTGATGATATACTAATTTTTACAAAATAGGATAGAGAAGATCATCTTCAAAAATTATTAATAGTTTTAGAAAGATGTAAAGAAAAAGGATTAGTTCTTAGCAAAAAGAAAGCAAGAATAGCAAAACAAGAAATAGAGTTTCTTGGATTAATTCTATCCACTCAAGGAAAGCTAAAACTTCAGCCAAATGTCCTAGAAAAGGTAAATTTATTTCCTAATAAAATAGAAGATAGAAAATAATTACAAAGATTTTTAGGGTGTATAAATTATATTTCTGATCAAGAATTTTTGAAGAATATAACAGAATACACTAAAAGCTTATTTCCAAAAATAAGTACTAAAAAAGAATGAAAATGGAATGAAAAAGATAGTATGCAAATTCAAAGGATTAAAGAATTATGTGAAAAACTTCCAGAACTTTACATTCCAGAAGAAAATGACTACTTAATAGTAGAAACAGATGCTTCAGACATAACCTGGTCAGGATGTCTAAAAGCTAAGAAAGCTATAAAAAGTTTGGAACAAGAAAAAGAATCACTAGATTCTAAAGATTCCCCAAAGGAATTACTTTACAGGTATATTTCAGGAACTTTTACTCCAACAGAACAGAGATATACCACTCATGAAAAGGAAACTCTAGCAGCAATTAAATCTCTTAAGAAATGGAAAATTGATTTACTACCCAGAGAATTTACATTAAGGATAGATTCAAGTTACCTAACAGGTTTCATACGATATAATTTAAAAGTTGATTATAATCATGGACGATTGGTAAGATGGCAATTATTTTTGTTACAATATCCAATAAAAATTGAATATATTAAGGGTGACAAAAATGTTATTGCAGATACATTAACAAGAGAATGGAGTTCGTCTACAACGCATTAGATCAAGAAATTCAAAAATATGAGCAAGAACTCGAAAAATGCAAGCATTGTCAGAAAATAAGGACACAGATCCAATCTCTCAAGAAGGCCATCGAAGCAATGAAATCAACACAACAAGCAAAACCATCAGAGTTCAGCCAGCTAAGCGTGGTGGACAAATCAGGTGAAGAAAAAATTTCAGAAAATAAAACAATTGCTGAAATCATTAAAAAATTCACCCAAGATAAAAAAATATTATGTAATTTATAATGGCCCCATGAAAGGAGTATATGATGCCTGGGAAAAAGCAGCACCATTTACACATCAATCAAGGATAATTCATAAAGGAGGGTTTCTAACACTGGAAGAGGCAAAGGAATCCTTCAGGGAATATGAAGCTCTCCATCCAGAGCAAACCTTAAAAAGAGCAGATAAAGCTCCAATTCAAACCCAGAAAACAGGGATAATAAGAAACATTCCTACAAGGGCTGAAATCAAGGAAAAGAAAAAGGTCTGTAGATCAAATCTCAGAGAAACCCTTAACATAGTCCTGAATTGGACTGAAGAAAAAAGGGCAATTTTGGGATATTATCCTATTGCCAAAGAACAGCTAACAAAGCTGGTTATATTCCCAGATGCTTCCCCATCTGACACCTATCAGTTTTTCCAATATGGATTAATTGATACAATTTTAATTTTTAATGATCTAAAAATTATTAGTGAGTTTCCTGCAGGATTCGTTGATGCAGTAAAGAAATTTAAAAATATGATTGACAATGTAAATTCAAGGGATATATCCCTAAAATTTACAAACAGTCAACCTATTTTTAATGAAGAAGAAGAATGCTTGGTTCCAGCACACCAAGTAATATTCATGTCCGTCTTCCCAAGAAATTTTCAACCAATTGATCAGATTCAAGATTTAACGATTTACAGTCATGAAGGAAGGTTAGCCAGCACATTAGCAAGGGTCTTTGAAAGAACTCAAAAAATAACGAAGGAATCTCACACAAGGATTAATTATAAAAGTAGAAATACTCTGCTTGTGTCTAGTAAAAGAAATGAAATTGAAGAAAGAGAGATGAGACTCTTGGTAAAATTTGAATCAGCATTCTACAACTTATCTGGACTTTTAGAAAAGCTCCCTGAAGGGATAAAGAGGAATCTCTGCTATTTGATAAAAGACAGAGAAGACCACAAGTGCCAGCTATGTGCCTCAGAGATATCTGAAGAAAGCAATAATGAAACGGAATCAACTCACATGATGAAGGAAGGAGACAATGCATCTGAGGGTCACATGATAAAAGAGGAGGACAGTGCATCTGAAGCATCTCTCAACATTATTGCATAGTGACGTAAGCACTTAGGTCATAGAGCACCAACAATGTAGCTGGTGCAAAAGAACAAACAATGACGTAAGCAATGACGTCATAAGAAGGGTAAGGATGGGAATTGTCCATCAAACCCAACTATTATAAATAGGTTGCTTAGGCAATTGTAGAAGCATCAGACAATAGAAAGCAGGAGGCTAAGAGTACTCATATGCTAGGAGAGCAAGGAGGAAGCTGCCAAGGCGATTCTATAATCTGAGGAAGAATTCCCTTAGGGAAAATAATTCTAAACTCCCCTCTGGAGTTAGTATCTACAATCCCCCCTCTGGAGATAAAAACACCTTATGTAAAATATACTAAATAAAGGAAGTTTTTCTCCAGAAAGGTACATCTTCATCCTAGTCTTTCATTTATGAATTATTTAGAAAGTTTAGAATTAACAGAAGAATCTGATTATTATAGATTAACTGCTTTATTAGATAATGAAAAACAGGCTGTTCTAAAAACAGAATTAAATCTCAAATCAAATGAAAATTTTAATAAACAAAATCTCTTAAAAGAAGTTTTTAATAGAAAAAATATAATATACTATGGAAAAATTCAACTTGAAGCCCCTATAAAGATAAAATCCGCTAATGGAGAACTTGAAATAGCTTTGATAAATGATGAAGAATTGAGTAAACAGATTGAGAAAATTAAGGATCAACAAAAAAGATCTAAAATTGGATGGATTCATATTAGTACTATACAAGTCTTAATCAAATCTACATATATGAAAGGAATTAATTCACCAATAAGCTTAGCAATCTGTGACAAAAGAATTACTGATGACCTAATAGATCAAATAATCGGAATTGTTCATGGAAACCTGGCAAATGTAAATGTTAAATTCAACGCCCATCTTGGATATGCTATACCTTTATCAACTGAAAACCTTGGTAGATCTATAAGTTTGGCTTATAAATTTCACAGAAAGAATCTAATGGAACAAGATGATGAACCATTTTCGATTACATATGCTATAAATTATGCTTTAACAAATAGCCATCATAGTATAATATTTAAAAACAGAGAAAGAATTTATGTCGATGAATTATTTCAAAAAATTGTAAAAACAGAAATACCAAAATATAAAGCTATTGAAAACCCAATTCTATTATTAAAAGAACCATCAGGAAAATTAGTTTCATCGAATTTTCAAATAAGAGAATCTAAAATTAATAGCCCTTTAAGTTTATCTAAGTTAAAAATTAAAGAAGAAAATTCTGAAATAAAAGAATTAACAAAAAAGGTCGAAAAGTTAAATGAAACTCTAAACACTAAATTATGACAATAAATAAAGAAGAAATATATGTAACTTATCAAGACAAGAAACAAGAGCTCTTTGAAAGAGAAAATCGTTTAAATTATTTACAGTTTTCTGAAATAAATCAAAGAGCATTTAAAGCTCTAAAAATAATCTATGACAAGTTGAAAAGAGAAGTTTAAGAGCTAGAAAAATTAATAGAATCTCTAGAAAATAGTGATGAATCGATGATAGAATTTGCAGAAATTCTAAGATAAATAATGAAGCATACAAAAATTGAAAGACCAGAAAACAAAATAAAAAGAAAATGGGCGAAAAAATTAAAAAGTAAAATAAAGGAGTATAAAAGGGAATTAAATAATCTTCAGCTCGAAATTAATGACCTTATAATAAAAAGGATAGAAATAAGAATAAATATAAACAAGTTGGAGTTAAACTTAAAAAATTTATAAATGCCTGAAAAACAATATTATGACTTAAAAGAATTAAAGTTGTTAAAAGAAAAAATGGAGAACGAAGTCGAAAAATTAAAAAGATATTTAGAAACAATAGAAAGTGAAGAAATAAAAGAAGTTTTTGAGGATTTAAGAAATTATGTTAAAGAAAAAGACAAACAGATAAAAGATTTTATATACAATAATCCATGCAAAAAAGAATATTATAAACTAAAACAAGACTAAAAAATTATAAATGAAATCAGAATTATAAAAACTAATAATAGTAGAAATAGTCAATACTTTTATGAATATGAAAGAGTTAATAAAAATTTCGAAAAAAAAATTAAAAGAAAAAAAAATGGCTTTTAAAAATTGGTATCAGAACCAAGTTAACGATTAAGGGTAACATTTTCTCTTTAAACAATATTTTTAGTGACACACTTTTCAGCCACAAAAAGACAAAAATCTGTATATATCCATCTGTACACTAGATGGACCCTATGATTATTAGGATCTCAGAGACATTTTCATTACAAACAGGCCAATTTCAAAAATCATTTTAAAATTATACTCGGATCCAACATTAATAATAAACACACCAATCATAGTTAACATATAATATGAATTTTATATATTAATTTGTATATAAAATGCTTATTAATTCATTTTTTATAATTTTTTTTGAAAGAAAAAGTTCAATACACAAAGTGGAACAAATAATTTACAAATACAAACCATAAAAGTAACTAAACAACTCTTATATCGTCTCCGTCATAGCCATCAACAACATGAATTAAGTACCATACTAGTACAACAGAATAATCTAACAACACAATCAGCCACGTCTGTTACTTTGTCTTCGACAATGATATCATTTTTATGTAACTAAATATTCCATATAATTGAGAAGAATCCAATTAAGCAATACTTACGCAATTCTTTTGTCAACGGCATAGTCCATCAACTCTCAAAGTGATCTTTTAAGGTACTTGATATAGTTCACTTTCGTCCAAAACTCTTTGATCCATGCGTCCCACATCTGTCACGAGTACTTATAAGTAATAAATAAGTGTTGTACAGTTTTAACATCTTTCTTACACAAGACGGACATATTATCATTTTCTTCAACGATCCCAAATTTATTTAGTCACTCTTTTGTATTTACTCAGATGAACAACTTTACTCTAAGCAAAACTAGTCTTTTTTAAATCTCTTTTGTGAATCTGTAACTCAAAATATGGATAATAATAACAAATTTGATCTTAGTTAAAATGATAAGTATATTACACTAAAATTAAATACTCGTGAGATTAATTTTTGGAATTAATAAAATATCTTTCTAAAAGTTATACATGATGAAAAACATTTTAAGAAAAAAAAATTATAGTCCAAGATTATATGATTAATAGTCCACATACAAAGGTATCAACATTATTAAATGTATTATAATATAAGATATAATTAAATAACATATATTTGAGATTCTTTCAAGAGAAAGAAGGCATGTTTTGGGGGAGAAAAGGTTTACCGAGTCTCTGAGTTCGATAGATAATTATTATAATTAAGCCCTCTTGGATATTTAAACAATTGCAGACAAGTTAAGTAACATATCAAAAATAAAATACACATACTTTCACTTATCTAACTCATACATGAATCATCGATCGGATAACCACAACATGTTTTATCATGACTTAATTAATCTATTTACGTTGCTTTATGTTATGATAATCAAAGTTCCATATATACTTATAGAATCTCTTAAGTATAAACATAATTAATAAAAATTATATTTATGTATTGTAAGAAAAATTCTTCAGCTACGATTAGAGAATATCTTTTTATAATATAATGTGGAGCAATATATAGGAGGTAAATATATGTGATATATTTTACAGTGTTATTTAAAATAGATACGAAGAACATCACAGATCTACACATATGCCAAATTAAAACATATGAAAGGGATAGTGGTGAGTATTGGACGGGTGAATATTCTTAAAAAGTTGACATATATTAATTTTGCTGTGATGTTATTTTTTTTTACTAAAGATAGAAGATTTGAACCCGTAACCTCTTAATTGAGTATGAAAAGACTATATCATTTGAGTTACAACTCATTGGCTACTGTAATATCATTTAAGATAGTTAATTTTTGAATAATTATTTTTAAATATTTTATTCAGACATTTATATTTACCACCACTACATTATTTTAATTTGTATGTTCATTACACAAACTACTAACTCAATTCATATCAATCTCTTTTTTTAAGATCAAAATATTAAAATTAAATAAATAAAAGTTATAAATATTACTAGCTAGAAGCTCATTAGGCTTTCAAAATCAACAATATCTATCAAATGTGAGAGAGAAACATAATCCATGCATCAATATCTCGCAACCATCATTGAGATAAAACCCCCCAATAAAATTAAACCAAAATTCTCCCCAACTTTGTAGGAAATTTTTCTGAAGTAAATTTAAAAAATAATTTATTTTTATCTTTTAAAATATTTTTTTTTAAAAACTGGAGTAAATTTGTGCACTGTAATGACAAATTTGTCTATTTTTATGAAATTCATCCACTACATCAGCAAATCATCATGAAATATATTGAGTTTGTCCATTGGCACGGTAAATTTTATGTTGAATATAAAAATACAAAGTGATCTTCTTATTTTTTTTACTTTCTATCCGCGACGAATCCTCTCTATTTTCACTCTTCCTCTCCTTTCATTTTCACCCTCTTCTTTCAAGATTTTCTCCTCTCCTCTCAAGTTAAATTTCAAGTAAGTTATCTAAACTATTTCTTTATTTTTAAATTATTTTATTTTTAATTTTTTATATAATTAATTTAAAATAGAATTTTTGATACAATTAGTTAGAATTAGATAGTATTAAAGTAATAATATATAAACTTAATTAATTAAAAATATGAAGTTTATTATTTAAAATGATTTATTTAAAAATATAAAGATAATCATTTAGAAGTAATTATTCAAAAAAATATATGAATAATTATTTTCAGATATTTACTTAAAAATATAGAAATAATTATTCAAAAGTTACTGATTTAAAAATTATTGTAAACGGTTATTTAGAATTAAGGGCAAGTTACGTAAATAAATAGATTTGAGAAAACTTTTACTCAAATGTGCAAAACTGGATATGGTTACCCGTATGTGCAAAAACTCATTTATATGTAAACCGTGGCAACCCACCACGGTTTCATAGTGTTCATAAACCGTGGTGAGTCAGGGCGGATTATGAGGGAAAATGGTTGAATGTAAACCGTGGCAGGTCACCACGGTTTACGAAGGATTGCTGGCGTGCATAAACCGTGGTGAGTCACCACGGTTTATGAAGAGATGGCGAAACACATAAACCCCTGTGGGTCACCACGGTTTACTATCACTGGAAGTCTATATATATGCGAGTGATTCTAGCTCCATAAGAGATCATTGTCACAATGGCTAGTGAGGAAGAGAGTTTTCTTGCCCTAGTGCATTGCTCTGGGAAAATAAAAAAAAGCAAAAGCCACGGTGTGAAGTTTACCGACAAAGAACCACTAAGTATTTTTATTAGTTCGTTGATGACTTTGTCAGATCTGAAGAACAGCATCTTGGAGAAGCTGGGCGTTTTGGGTAGCAAGTGGGTGAAGAAATTATTCTACAAGATTCCCATGGCGGTTGTATCGACCGGTGTTCAGTATGAAACATTTGCGGTTAAAGCTGATGAAGATATAAGGGTTCTGTTCTACTGTGTAAGGAGTTTTCCGGAGATCAGAATCCATGAGTTGTTCGCAAAGCTGGAGGTTGGTGTCGATAGTTCCGGGGCATCCGCCCCAGTTCCTTGCCCAGCTTCCGCGGTTGGTGCATCTAGTTCGATGCCTGCGGTCAGACCGGTTCTTCCGCCGGTTCAATCACCTTCGTTTGCGGTCGATTTAGACCGAACGGAGGTTGTTGGTTCTATACCTTTGGAGAATGCAGTAGTCGTTGAGCCTTCCCACGTTGCGGGCACCGGTGGCGGCCTCGTACCTTATATTGAAGATTATGGTGCACCTGATCAAGTAGAGAATGCAATGCGTGACGATGAGTCTGAGCAGGAGCCTGTTGATATTGATGGTGACAGCGACGATGACACCGGTGGCAATCCACATCCGCAGCATCGGCCATCAAGTTCCGGTTCTCATCAGCAGCCTCCACACTTCTCGACACTAAACTTGGAAGCCCTTGGTCAACAGGAAGACAATGGTAACAGAGTGGGGGGATCTTCTGCAGAATTTCAGATTGGCCAATCATTCCAGAGTAAAGATGAAGTTGTGCTGAGTGTAAAAGATTATAGCATCCGGCGAGGTGTTGAGTACAGAGTCATTGAATCAGATCATTTGAAGTATCATGGAAAATGCAAGGATTTCGGCAAGGGTTGTACTTGGTTGATTCGTGTAGCGCTTCGTGCACGAAAAGGGACTTGGGAGGTTAGGAGGTACAACGGGCCACACACATGCCTCGCAACTTCTATTTCAAGTGATCACCGTCAGCTGGATTACCACGTTATCTGTGCGAGGATTCTTCCTATGGTTAGGGCAGATGCTGTGGTTACGGTAAAGGTACTTCAACAAGCGACAGAAGCTGATTACGGTTTCAGGCCTAGTTACAGGAAGGTTTGGATGGCTAAGCAGAAGGCAGTGGCACAAATATATGGAGATTGGGAAGAGTCTTACGCGGAGTTGCCACGTTGGATCCTAGGGATCCAGGCGACAATGCCGGGAACAATCACGGTGCTGAAGACGTCTCCTGTTCGAGTTGGTGGTGGGGTTGATGAGTCCACGGAGTACTTTCACCGGCTATTCTGGACATTTCCACCCTGTGTCGAGGCATTCCGGCATTGCAAGCCCCTCGTCAGTATTGATGGTACCCATTTGTATGGGAAGTATGGAGGGACGCTTCTGTTGGCGATCGCTCAGGATGGAAACTCGAACATCCTCCCGATAGCATTTGCCCTTGTGGAGGGGGAAAATGCAGAGTCGTGGTCATTCTTCTTGTCCAATCTCCGAGAGCATGTGACTCCTCAGGAGGGTATCCTTGTTATCTCTGACAGGCATAATGGGATCAAGGCAGCGCTTGAGGCACCTGAGACTGGGTGGCTGCCTCCTCGGGCGTTCCGGGCCTACTGTATTAGGCATGTGGCTGCGAATTTCGCCTTAATGTTCAAAGGTAAGGACTCGAGGAGGCTGTTGGTGAATGCTGCCTACGCAAAGACTGAGGCTGAGTTTTACTACTGGTTTGACATCATGCGGACTGAGAATCCAGCAATGTGTGACTGGGCCAACCGGATGGAGTTTGACAAATGGACCCAACATCAGGATGGTGGTCGACGGTTCGGGCACATGACCACAAACATCAGTGAATGTGTGAACTCCGTCCTGAAGGGAACTCGCAACCTACCGGTCACATCGTTGGTTAAGTCAACCTACGGGAGGCTAGCTCAGCTATTTGTGGTACGGGGACAGACAGCAGAGGCACAAGTCGGATCTGGGCATGAATTCTGTCAGGCCTTGGTCAAGGCTAGGGGTGTTCGCGGTGCGGTTTGGTTCGGTTTTTGAAGGAAAAGCCATCCGATCCGATCGTTTAATTAAGCTGCGGTTCGGTTTGGTTCGGTTTTTTTTCCAAGGTCATCCGAACCAAACCAAACCAATTAAAATCGGTTTGGTTTGGTTCGGTTTGTTCGGTTTTTTCATTCAAAAAAAATTCTACCATACTATTATGCAAAGTCATACAAAATAGCTAACAAAGTCATAACATTGAAATCGACAAACCAAAATACACAATAGCCAACAAAGTCTTGATCTAAGGAAATATAACGACAACAGAATTCAAATACGACAATTAAAGAAGTTTAATAGTTCAACAGTAAACACAACTGAAAATAAAAATAAATTGTCATTAGCAAAGTTGTGGTGTCTTCTCCAACAAAATAGCTAAACTTCATAATGCAAACCAACCTGAAATAAAAAAAAAATAGTTACATAATAAGAACAAGAGTTACAATAATAATTATAATAATAATAATAATAATAATAATATAAGGAAAAAATTCCTACCATAACAACTTAACAAGATGTACTTTAATCAGACTCAACACCAGAATCTTCTTCATTGGGATCACGAGTGGGTGCAACTTCTACAAAATATATAAAACAAGAAACAATGATAACAATTAATATATATTAATAAAAACTAGATTAAAATAAAGAAAATTATAAGTAGAAACTTAACCATACCTAATTCCAACTTCTCCAATTCCTCGATGAGTTCCTCGAGGACAAGTTTTGGAGAGTTTCGGAGCCAATTTTGGGTACAAATTAACGCTTCAACTGTCATCGGTGTTAGAGAACTCCTATAATTATTCAACACCCTTCCTCCAGTACTAAATGCCGATTCTGAAGCAACTGTGGAAACTGGCATGGCTAAGACGTCTCTTGCAATCTGCCCAAGGATTGGAAATTTAGTGGAATTCACTTTCCACCAATTTAGAATGTCGAATTGCACGCCACTCTTCTCTAATGCCTCCACAAGATATAACTCCACCTCATTCTTGTTAGCACTCTCATTGAATTGCATTTCCTTCTCAAATTCCATAGCAAAAGAAGTTTCATGTGCCTCAAGCTCTTGTGTGCTATTTTCAGGAGGATCTTGTCGAGTAGACCTTTGATAGTTACCACCAAACAGCCTGTAGCTATCAAACACCCTAAAAAGCGTCTCCTTCACCTTTGAAGTTAAGAATTCAGCATCTTCTTTTTCATACAACTTTTCAAAACTCCACTTAATCAATTGAAGCTTATACCTAGGATCAAGAACAACTGCAATGAAAATCATCATGTTTGTGTTCTTTATATTTCCCCAATACTTATCATACTTGGACTTCATTTTCTCAGCCATGCTTGAAAGTACCGTATCCAAGCTTCCCATCCAATGCTTAAGTGTAGACAATATTTTACAAAAGTCATTAAAGTGTTGAGAAGATGTCACAAACGTTGAACCAGAAACTTGGTTAGTAACATCGTAAAATATTTTTAAAAACTTCACAAAATGCCTTGCATTCTCCCAATCCTCAGACCTAGGAATCCCACCAGCCATCATAGCATACTCAGAATCTCTCTCCCCCAAACGTTTAAATGCCTTTTGAAACTTCAAAGCACTTTCAAGCATTAAAAAGGTAGAGTTCCACCTAGTAGGAACATCTAAATGGACAGTGCCTTTTTCTAGAATTCTAGCTTCCTTAATCATACTTTTAAACCTCTCAGTACGACCAGGTGATGCACGCACATGCCGAACTGCATTTCTAATCTTTAAAATTGACTCATGCATTTCTCTCAACCCATCATTCACAACAAGATTTAAAATATGAGCACAACATCTAACATGTAAAAACTCTCCCCTTAATGGATGTGAGTTCCAATCCTCCATTCTATTTTTCAAGTAAGAAAGTGCAACATCATTTGAACTAGCATTATCAACAGTGATAGAAAAAACCCGGGATATCCCCCAGCTCAACAAACATCTCTCAATCTTCCTACCAATTGTTTCCCCCTTGTGATTCTTGATAGCACAAAAATTCAAGATTCTTTTTTGCAATTTCCAATTAGCATCAATGTAATGAGCAGTAAGGCAAAGATAGTTCAAGTTTTGCACAGATGACCAACAATCAGTTGTCAAACAAACATTTTGATTTGGTTGAGAGAAAACAGACTTCAACTTAACTTTTTCATTCAAATAAAGCTTCCAACAATCCCTAGCAACTGTGAGCCTTCCAGGAATTGGAAACTTGGGTTGCAAACAACTCGTATAATAACGAAAACCCTCCCCCTCAACATGCGAAAAAGGCAATTCATCCACAATAATCATTCTAGCAAGCGCTTGTCTACAACGATCAACATCAAATGACACGGCAGAAAGTGAACTACCTATCCCTTTCCTATCATCTTTTACCACATCTTGAAAACAAAGAATCTTTTGGGTAGGATCTAATGCCTCCTTCGGAAATTTTTTGCATTGTGACAACAAGTGATTTTTCATGTTACTAGTGCCATTTTTATGTGTATCACATGCATAACTAGCCCCACACCAATTACATTTAGCTCTAGGATACTGTGGATTACTAGTTTCATCTTTAGTAAAGTGATCCCATGTCCAAGACCTAGGTCTACAAGGTTTTCTCTTACCTTCATCGGTCTCAGTTTCAGTAGAGTCATCAACGGGAGCTTCTTCAACAGCCCGCCTTTTCCATCGGCCTCTACTAGCAAGCTTCCTTGTGTTTCGATGAGGAGCTGGCACAGGAGGCATTGCAGTCGGAGATCTGATGCTTGTTGATTCATTCGGAATAGGAACGGGAGGCAATCCAGTGTCGCCCATATTCTCACTTGAACTGACGTCAAACTACATAAACAAATACAATATATCAATGACAGAAACCAGCAATAAACAAAACAATAAACAAATCCAGCAGTAAAAAACCAATAAACAAGCAATAAGCTATCAATAAACCAGCAATAAACAAAACAATAAATCAAGTACATAAACCAGCAATAAACAAAACAATAAACAAAACCAGCAGTAAAAAACCAATAAACAAGCAATAAGCTATCAATAAACCAGCAATAAACAAAACAATAAATCAAGTACATAAACCAGCAATAAACAAAACAATAAACAAAACCAGCAGTAAAAAACCAATAAACAAGCAATAAGCTATCAATAAACCTGCAATAAACAAAACAATAAATCAAGTACATAAACCAGCAATAAACAAAAAAATAATCAAAACCAGCAGTAAAAAACCAATAAACAAGCAATAAGCTATCAATAAACCTGCAATAAACAAAACAATAAATCAAGTACATAAACCAGCAATAAACAAAACAATAATCAAAACCAGCAGTAAAAAACCAATAAACAAGCAATAAGCTATCAATAAACCTGCAATAAACAGAACAATAAATCAAGTACATAAACCAGCAATAAACAAAACAATAATCAAAACCAGCAGTAAAAAACCAATAAACAAGCAATAAGCTATCAATAAACCAGCAATAAACAAAACAATAAATCAGCAAGCAATAAACCAGCAATAAACAAAACAATAATCAAAACCAGCAGTAAAAAACCAATAAACAAGCAATAAGCTATCAATAAACCTGCAATAAATAAAACTGAACAAATCCTTATAATCTAAACAAGCAATAAACAAAACCAGCAATAAAAAACCAATAAACAAGCAATAAACAAGCAATAAGCTATCAATAAACAAGCAATAAACAAAACAAGACTAAACAAGCATAATAAATTTGGATCATAATAAACTAAACAAGCATAATAACTTAGTGATGCATAATAAATTCCCAGAATAAACACCAAAACCAATACTGAGGAAAGTTTGGATCTTACAACATAGAAAAAAGAAATGCTAATTAAAAAAAAAATCTTTGACCTCCTATCATATCATAAAATTCACATATGCAGGTAACACCTTGGAACCATAAAAACACTAGATGAAATTTTTAGTGCTCGTGAAACACTAAGCTATGTTGGCAAATGGCAATGTAACTTTCATTAGTTGCAGTGAAGGAGCAATGCAACTGCATAAGCATGGAGCATTGGAGATTGAGACTAACTCAAGAGTTTTCAATGGCATTGTGTTGAACTCAATTAGAGAGAAAGGAAACACGAAACGTAGTGTTTGTTATCAAATTCTGCTTGAAAGTTGAAACAGCAATAGCAATTAGCAATAGTGGTGGGAACTGTTTTTTTGTTTTTTTTTTCGGTAGGAATTTTCCGATGAGATCCCGGTGAGAAGTTTAAATCAATAAACTGAACAAAACCTACTGAAGTTTAAATCAATAAACAAGCAATAAACTGAACAAAACCCTAAACCAGTAAATCAGCAAGCAAAACATTTGGGGGACAGAAACCAGCAAGCAGGCAGCAGCAACTGAAGTTCAAATCAATAACCAACAAAACATCAGTAAAGTTTACCTGAATAGATGGCTCGGGCTCCATATGCACTTGATCGGAGGTGGCGACTGGCGAGGTCGGAGGTGGCGACTGGCGAGGTCAGAGGTGGCGAGATCGGTGCTGTCTTGATCGTGGGTGACCCTACAGAACCCAGAAACCCTGCTAGGTGGAGGCGGCGAGGTCGGAGGTGGCGACTGGCGAGGTCGGAGGTGGCGAGATCGATGCTGTCTGCTAGGGGTCCCCTGTGGCTTTTGGTTCAGTGGGTGACTGGGTGGCTGGCTCCGTGGCTGGGTCTGGGTGAGTAGGTGGTTCAGACGGCGAGATGTGGTGGGCTGGTGGCTCTGGCGGCTGCCTCCGATCTGGGATTTGGGGGTTAGGGATTTGGGGATTTTGGGGAGGGACTGCGCATGCGCAGTAGGGTAACGCACTAACGCGTTTCAGCGTTTGGGCCTTTGGGGGGGGGGGGGAGGTGGGGGTCTGGGGGGTGGGCTAGCCGGCTAGGTAGTTTTTATTTTTTTGGGTTTTGGAAAGAACCGGTTCGGTTCGGTTCGGTTAGGGTTTTAGTGTCAAGAACCGAAAACCGAACCGAACCGCAAAAAAACAGCAAAACATTATTTTTTTCGGTTTGTTCGGTTTTCGGTTAATTCGGTTTTCGGTTTTTTCGGTTCGGTTCCGCGGTTTAGTTCGGTCCGGATCGGTTTTGAACACCCCTTGACTCAAGGCCATTGATCGGAACGTAAGAGACTCGAGGTGCTTCACTGTGACATTATATGACAGGCAGCAGTCCGAGTACACCGTCGCGGAGACAACACCAACCGGCAACTTCTCCCTGGGTAGTTATAGAGTTTCTCTTAAAGATCACCAATGCGATTGTGGCCACTTTCAGGCGCTGCATTATCCTTGTTGCCACGCCATCGCGTGTTGCGCCTACTCTCGGCTAAACTGGGCGTCATATGTTCACGAGGTGTATCGTATGAGTGAGGTGTTCAACGTTTACAAGCAGGGGTTTCTCCCACCTATCCCTGAAGGACTATGGCCTCCATACGCTGGGCCTACCATCATTCCTGACCCTAATATGCGGCGTGCAAAGGAAGGTCGTCCAAAGGCAACTAGGATCCGTGGTAGTATGGATCAGTCTCAGGTGGACCAGCCGAAGCGATGTGGGCTATGCCGTCAGCCTGGGCATACGCGGAGGAGCTGCCCCCAGCGAAGACAGAGTGGTGGAGGGGATGCGTAGATCTCATGTCGTGTATTATGCAGTCCATGATGTTTTAGTTGCGTCAGCGTCTATGTAATGTTAGTAATTTATTGTTGGTTAGGTCTGTGACTGTCAAGAGGTTTATGTAATGCAAAAAATTCAGATGAATAAATTCCTGTTACTTTACCTAGTAATGTATCGTTCCTTTTGTGCATTATAATATAAACCGTTGCTCTACATATCAAATAAGCTGAAACCAGTCAATAGGATTCGTCAAAAGAACAATAACATTTAACATAAGACTGAAAGTCATAAAAACTAAGTAGCATGCTCAATTCATAAAATATAAAAAGTCCCTAACAGACATGAACATACAACATAACTAATCAGAATTCTCAATGGTGTCACTGTCATCATCGTCAAGCTGGCCAATCAGGTGACCTCCGGTGCCACACAATGGAGGACGCCTCACACGCCTGGGTCTGTGATCTGGCGCTGCTGCTGAGGGCTGTGCGGGAACGGCGCTGAAAGCAGATGCAGGTGTCCCTCCTAAAGCAAACCATGGGTCAAACGGAGAACCTGCAGGCTCGTTGAGGTCAACTGGCAACTGAGCCTGAACATCGTCACTCCTGGGCTGCTGATCAGCAAACTGGGCATGCTCCGCAGGCATCTGTGGCCTATAGTCATCCCTAAGCATGTCTGCTATGTCCATGTAGAACTCGGACTCAGTAACAGGATCATCAATGTCCATCCCGACTGCCGCGGTAGTAAACTGAGCAAATGCATGTGGGCTCACGTTCCCAAACAGCTGAGAGCTAGTACCCACCTCGAACGTCGGCTGATCCATAGCTGATGCTGATCCAACTACCTCCTGATCGGTCACGTGATGGCTGCCGTCGCCCTGCTCGGATGGTCCTCTATCAGGCGCACCTCGACGGTTAGGCCGCGCAGGTGGCCGTCTGCCTCTACGTCGAGGAACGCGGTAGTCCACTGCATCCCCAGGCTCAGCTGCAGGAACGTCCTCCTCCAAACGCTCGGCAAACTCCCTCCACTCGCGATCAGTGGTCCGGGTCCCTATACGGCGACGCCGATCGACTCGTCTGTTATCTGGTCTGTCATAAACGTGCACTCTAGGAGGTGCCTGTGACGACCCTCTGTGACGCGCCTCCTCAGTCAACACAATCGGCCTCGGATCCTGAAATGCTGCATCTGGGGATAGGAACCTGTGCGCCACACGGCACCACCAATCCAAGTAGTCTGATGATGGACCAGGGTCGAGGACTCGATCGACCCATATGACTGACTGAAGCCTGTCCTCCCAATGCTGGTGCCACTCCCGATAATATGAAGGAAACCACCGGTCCCCACCCCTACCATCCTTCGCGTGTAGCCAATCTATGTTCAGAGCTGGCTGTGGGAGATGCTGAACACCGCCGAACTGGGGTAGAACCCTATCGACCTGGTGCCACTCGATCGCAGCAAAATATATGAGGCTAGTGACGGTCGTCCATAGGCGTCGGTGCTCGTCAGCTAGTATCTCCGGATGAATGACAGTACCAACATCAACAGAAGAATAAGGCTCCCACACAAACTGCATATAATAAGTACGAGTTTGCTAAGACAGTGACATTTAAGCAAAACTAGTACATCTATCAGTAATAAATAAATGACTCACATCGTGGACACGCAGCCTATCCAGTGCATGGCGTGCAGAAAGTAATCTCTGTGCCCCTGCATCGTTCCTCGGCACAAACTCAGCCCACCTAAAAAATTAATTGAGATGATGTCAAAACAAACCATAACACATGATGTATTTACAATTTATTAACAGAACATACTAAACCATACCTGAAAGCAATAGGAAAGCCGAACCGGTCAAAACCAGTGGGCCTCATAGTGGGAAACCTCCAGAAAATCCAAGACTGTAGTAGCTGTAGAGGCCCAGCCAAGTTAACGACGTTCCTGTTTGTACCACGACAAAGACACCTATACAACCAGGCTAGTGCAGCGGAGCCCCAGCTATATCTGCCCAAGTCGTCCAACGATGCCAAATAAGGCAACCAGCGAAGGTGGACCTTGTTTGCGTTCTTGTCCGCAAAGAGCTGAGACGACAACAGCATCAGGATATAAGCGCGTGCGTATACACGCACGGTCTCATCAGTAGCATCTGCAGGGAGAACCCGGAACCTCTCGTGGAACCATGTGTAGCACACTGTCATCTGCTTCATTTTACTCTGTGGAGGTAACTCCCTGAACAACTCGCGAAACCACACCCATGCTGGTCTACCGTGTTCCATAAGATTCTCAAACTCAGTCAAGCACCCACTAACGGGCACACCATCAATCGGCAAACCCAGCTGATACGCAACATCCTGTAAAGTAATGGTGCACTCACCAAACGGCATATGGAACGTGTGGGTCTCTGGACGCCACCGCTCAATAAATGCGCTAAGGAGAGACTCATCAATCCAGAACCACTGACTGTTTAGCCTAGCCAGATGATACAAGCCGGCAGTCTCTAGATACGGTATAATCCGGTCATATAAGGGCATATTCTGCTGCCTCCTAACGGCGCTAATAACCCTACTAGGCTGCACAAGGTGGGTAACATATTCTCTTAGTGTGTAATACGGAGTTAAGCTACGAATACTAAGCACTGATTATAACAGTATAAAAACAGGAAAAAAAATATTATTCAATAAAATATTTACAATTATAACAAAATATTTTAAAAAAATACTATTAACCAGACTTACAAGATAAATCAGCATAATAAAATATGCATTAATCAGTAGACAATAGTAATGAATGCCTCACATTTTGATTGACAGTAACCATAATAATATCAATATTTATGTAAATAACATTAATCAGAATAACAATACAAATAAACATAATAAAATATTTTCACTGACAATATTCCTAATAATATCAATTGTTATATTACTATGAATTTTGATAACAATAATAATAACAATAACTTACCTCTTGGTCGATATATCCTGCCACGTGAGCGACGCCATTTAGTCGGTACAAACGATTCTCATCCTCCATTGATTCCACCACCCACTTCCCCCTCAAGCCTCCAAAATTTCCTCTCAACACAACAACAATTTCCTTTTTTTTGTGATTCAACAACTGATCCGTCCTAACCTTCCACGGATTACTTATATAGACACACACACATAAACCGTGGTGACCCACAGGGGTTTATGTGTTTCGCCATCTCTTCATAAACCGTGGTGACTCACCACGGTTTATGCACGCCAGCAATCCTTCGTAAACCGTGGTGACCTGCCACAGTTTACATTCAACCATTTTCCCTCATAATCCGCCCTGACTCACCACGGTTTATGAACACTATGAAACCGTGGTGGGTTGCCACGGTTTACATATAAATGAGTTTTTGCACATACGGGTAACCATATCCAGTTTTGCACATTTGAGTAAAGGTTTTCTCAAAACTATTTATTTAAGTAACTTGCCCTAGAATTAATTATTTAGAGATATTTTGTTAACTGTTTAAAATAATATATTAAATTATTGTTTTTGAATTTTATAAATTTAAAATTTATTATATTAATTTTATAATTATTTGATTTTAGATACTTTGATGGATCAAAAGTTAGTAGGTTACTAGAATACATTGAATAGATTAGACAGCCAGAGTATATTACTAGCAAACTTAGCCAACTGATATAATAATTAAATTTTGAGTGTTTAATAAGTACAAAAATATGTATATTATTTTAAGAATGTATTTGACATAAATGTTAAATATTTTTAGCTTAATAACGTATTGCGGACTCATCGGAATTTACTAGCGAGACGCGACGAACGTATCAGAGTATATCTCTGATAACCTGATTTTGAGCATGTGGTCTATATGGTTGATTGGAACTATGATTGGCCTTTGGTATCTACGTTGGTAGAGAGATGGCAGTCAGAGTCTCATCATATCTTTCACATGTCATGTGGGAAGATGATGATGATTATTCTAAACGACGTGGCATATCAAATGGGTCTGAATATTGATGAAGACCCAATTAGTGGATGCATTGGTAGTTGGGAGTAGTACTATGACAAGCGTTCTATATATAGAGGATTTGTGTCAACAGCTACTAGGACATATACCAAGTCTGAATCACAAACAGGGTCAGAATAAGTGGACCATCAACTTATTGTGTTTTAAAGACACTATTTGCGGGGAGTTAGCTCAGAATGCGACAGATGAACGTCTATTGCAATACTCTCATAGGTATATTATGCAGATCTTAGGGGCATGCTATTTCCAGATGCATCTGACTCCCGCCTGCACATGAGGTGGTTACCTCTGTTGGAGGACCTGGACTGCTATGGCCAATTGTCCTGGGATTCAGCCAATCTTGCGCAATTGTACCACCAGAGATGTCGTGCTACAGACTATAGGCAACCAAATTTGGGCAGATGCAAATGGTTGCTTCAATCATGGGCATATATATCATCGCATCCCGAGCTGCCGGCCTTCTGAATTTGATCAACAACGATGCGCTCTCATGTGTTTTAAATCAACCATCAACCTTCTAATGTTTGTTCTGGCTGTCGCAGATGATGCGTTCTCATCACCCACTTCTAAAGAAGTTTCTGTACACATATCAACTAGAAACACAAATAACTCTAACAGATAAACATTTGAAAAATAATTATGCCAACCCCTAATTAGTCATATGTCTTTGTAATCACGTATTCGATGCCTTGGTCAAATGAATAATTGTTAAAAGTCATGCTTACATATAAAAATATTATTAAAAAAATCAACAAAAAGTAAGAAAATAAAAAAAATAAAATACCTTTTGTAAATTAAAGTACCGTCCACCTCCATTAGATATCTATAATAGATTTTTCTCGCCCTTTTTCTTATATAAATAGGCATTATGCCTATAGAAGTACTCTAGTTCTCACCGATTCTTCTTCAATTGCAGGCCCCCTCCCACTCCACAAACTGACAACCAAATCATGCACTCTAAATTGGACAGTCTCGAGGGTAAAGTAGAGCAACTCTCTGAAAAATTTTCACAAATTTTGAAACACTTGGGTAAGCACCTTGTAGGATAGGATTTCAAGGATTCAGTTAGGCAGTTAAAGACTTTCCCTTATTTATTATTATTTCTAATATAGGGTAAGTGCACGGAAGACTTCCCACTTCTGGGACACACGGCGCCCTAATAGGATGAGTCACGCAACCCCTAGACGAACTGTCAGATTTTTCCCTGATGGTGATCTCCTTCCAACCTTAGATCCTAGAGCGGCACTTGATGATGGTGATCATTTTTATGAGAACCAACCCATAAAGTTCCAGTCGGATCCCATGCTAGGGTTCCAAATAGACACAACAGGCGTTCACCACAACCTCCTAGGTATGGTCATGAGAATTGCTAACCAATTACGTGTACTATAAAATTTTCAACGTCACTACCTCTCTTACTTCATTCGGCAAGTATACAAAAGTTGGTTGTGCAGAACTAAACACAACGGATCTATTTTGATCAAACACAATTTCACCATCATAATGAATTGATAATAATAGTATTCGACATTATATAGAAGATACTGATGAGAAATATAAAGGAGAAAAGGTAAATGTAGATGTGAAGAAAAAGAATTCGGTGCATGAAATTTATATTATGTATTAGAATAAGTTCGCCGCTAGGAAAAGTGAACTTCATATAGTTCGTCGATACAGTGGGTGAACTTCATAAAAATAGAGAAGTTTATCGTTGCAGTGGGAGAACTTGCTCCAACTTAAAAAGATTGTAATTTAAAAAATAAAAATAAAATTATTTGTTTCACAAAAGAAATAATTTTTTAAATTTATTTCAAAAAAAAAAATTCCCAACTTTGTGTGTTCTTAAACTCAATCCCTAATTTGGAGAAGAGTGGTATGCATATATTAATAACAGATGATGATTTCTAATAACATTGAATCGAATAGAATTTATTGCCATATTATAAATAGCTAAATTTTAGCATATTTATAATTATAGTAGAGTGGTTATGCAAGTTTTGTTAAAATTAAAATCACATTTTTTTTAATATTTTAGTAACATTTTTTAGCAGCACCTTTTAAAAAATATTATTTTAATTTTAACAATATTTTTTGAAATATCATAATTGTCATAACAACTATAGCGTAGACATACTAAAATGACTCAGATAAATAATATTAAGTAAATGTAATTTATTTTAAAAATTAGTTTAGGAATAAGAAATGCTTTATACTTGCAAGAAGTTATCTACTGACTATATTCTTACTATAATATTTTAGACTTTAAATCATAACTTTTCTTTAGTCATGGCCTAAAATTTTATGGTCACAGTTTTTGACTGAAAAAAAAAATCTTATAGTTATGTTTTATTTTAAAATTATGATCTAAAGTTAAAAATAATAACATGAATTTATGGTCACAATTTTTTATAGCTATGATCATAATTTAAAACGTGATCATAAAACAAAAATATTAGTGTCTTGATACTTATGAAATTTATACTAGTATCATAAATTTTGACAATTTTTATTTTATTTTAGTTAATGTTTCGATTTGATTCTGATGCAACCTAAACAAAACAAGTATTAATTATGGAAAGGATTAAAATTTGATTAGTTCTCAGATCAAGAAAATAAAAAAGAAAAAAATTGAAGAAATAAAGTTAATTCTCTCATTGTTATCTAAAAAATTATATATATAAAATAAAAATATTGAAATTTAAAAATATAAGAAAATATAAACATAAAAATTTAAAAAGTAATTTAATTATTTATTAATAATACAACAAAACAAAACATAGTTTTAACTTTTAATTAATTAAATTATTTTAATATAACTATTTTACAGTGACCACAATGATTATAGTATTTTAAAAATATTATTAAAATTAAATAATATTTTTTATTATTAAATAATATTTTTTAAAATATTACTTAAAAATATTATTAAAATATAAAAAATATCATTTTAATTTTAATAATATTTATATAATTATCATATTCACTATAATATAATCATATTAAAATTTATTTAATTAAAATAAATACAAGAAAAATTACCCCATAATTATTGTGTTAAGTGTTAACTGCAAGAAATGTCTACATTAATTAAGACACAGTAATCAATAATGTGTCAATGCCATGTAATCAATGTTTTTGTAAATTATTTTAGTTGTGTGTATTTTCTGCGTGGCTAAATATTGCTGACTAACGATCATCTGACTCAGAGATTCGGGACTTTATCTTAATTTTTTTTCCAAGTGTTAATTTTTAATAATTAACGACTAGTGAGAATACACACAATATATAACAGCACCATCTTATCAAAGAAACAATGAACCGTGTTCTATTAGCTGCCAAAACCAAGATGCTTTTGGTGACAGAGATTATAACCCCTTAATTAAGCATTGACTCTGACATTACGAAAAGCTTTAATTATTTATTAATTGCCAACGGTGTTGCGTTTTTCAAATATTATATTAGAAAGCATCCTCAATGTCTTGTTTTGCATGCTCCTCCTTACGCATAGGTAAATTAATCAAGAGAAATGGATTTTTTATTTTAATAAATAAAATAATTATAATAATTACTGAAATAAATAATTTAAAAAATATTTACTAAAATAAATATCTCTTTCTTATCTCGTTTACAGTGTAAATGAGATATATAAAGATAAATTTTCATCTGTTGTAAAATGATGTATAACCTTTGACATTTTTTACACACATTTCATATCTTTTTCTGTCTCGTTTTTCTCACAAAAATAATGCAACAATGGCCAGTAACAGCGTATACATAGTTGTGTGTGTTTATCCCAATTGTCATATGAGAAATAGCGACAACGGGGTGACATTTGAGTGTGAGAATCCGATACTATTGCGCACTCAATGTATAAGTACGTTGTCGGAGTTGAAGAGTTTGATATTGAGCAACCTTGATGGTACAGAAGCGAGGGAGGTTGAAAGGGTGGGGTATAGGTTGCTAGCACCCATGGGTAATGAAGTTTTCCGATTTTGACTATTTCGGCTTCTAGGGGACGAGCATGTTCGACTCATGTTCGACATCCATGGGAGGATCATGGCGGAACAGGTGATGGAGCTTTCTGCTGATGTTGGAGATATTGGTGGTGGTAGTTCTATACACTCGACCTATGTCCAGGACGACCGACCTCTTGCACCACCACCGATCTATCTCGCCATTCCAATTGACGAGGAGTCAGACGAAGAATACGTGACGGATAGTACCGACAGTTATTCTTTCGAAAGGGGCGATGAGGAGGAGTTTGTACCCGAGATGCCCGCCCAGACTGTGGCACGCCATGTCTTGCCTCCACCTCAGCCAATGCCAGCGCTATCGGCAGTGCTAAGTTACTATCATAGTCTGAATTTGGACGCCATGCATGAGAGGATTCTATTTTCTGACACGGAAGAAGAGGATTACAACCTGGACGGTGGGTAGAGTTTCGGATCGGCCACAGGTTTAAATGCCGAAATGAGTGCTACAGAATGTGAAGAACTACAATATTCGAAGGAGTGCTAAGTACCGAGTGATCGAATCAATCCGATTAAAGTATCATGTACAGTACCGACAAGCTGCGAATCAGTGTCAATGGAGCCTCCATATGGCCCTTCAATAGAACCTCAGATACTGTGTCGACAGGCCTTATCTCGTTTACAGTGTAAACAAGATACATGAAAAATTATCTCGTTTACAGTGTAAACAAGATAAGACAAGAATATTTATTTCGATAAATATTTTTAAAATTATTTATTTCAGTAATTATTATAATTATTTTATTTATTAAAATAAAAAAATCCAAAAAAAATACTTGGTGTCTAAATATTATTTGAATTACGTTTTTAATTAAGTCTGTGTGGTTTTTTCTTTTTCTTATATGTATATGGACTTTTTTTTTTCGTGTTTCTTTTTTTTCATTTGATATTATCGTCGTCTTCATCTTTTTTTTTTTTGTGAGCTTCTTTTTTTAACATTGTTATTATCATCGTCGTCGTTACTGTCATTTCTATCGATCGTTATCACCCCCACTGTTTGTTGTTGTTATTATTGTTATTTATTTATTTTTTTTATCCTCTTTTGTTATTATTATTATCGTTCTCATCATCTTTATCATCATCTCTTCCTATAAATATTAAGAAAATTAGAGCACATAATTTTTAATGCATAGCACATAAATATTGGTACACAACGCACAAATTTTAGTATACAGTATGAAAATTTTTAAAGGACGACATGTTTAAAATATTGATATTCAACTAATGAAATATGCATAATACATAAATTTTGGTGCACAATCTTAATATGTAGAACATAAATTTTGATGTGTAATACACAAATTTTTAGAGAACTATATATATTTAGAATATTGACTCATTCAATAAATAAAATACATTCGCAACAAAATTTATATACTACTATATATAAAAATTTACGTGCTATGTGTAAAAATTTATATATATTAAATGGGCTTAAATGCATAAAGTTAACATGATGAACATTTAGAACACGAAATTTGTAAAATAATTCAGCTCTATCAAGTTTAATAAACTCTAATATCGTATTAATAAAATTTAGACTATTCAATCTTAAAAACTAATTTAAAAACAAAGATTATCTCAACCTATAAGTTATAAACACGGTACCATAAGATCACATAAGTGAGAGTTGTAATAATTGGAGCAACTAATAATTCTAATAAATTCCTTGCCGCTTAGCAAATTTGACGATACATATGTATCGTGGCTGGCACACTACTCTTACATATTCAAACACATCGAAACAAAAATTAAATTACGATAATCAAATACATAATGGCACGCACCCATATAGTTCTCTGTGGATTGCAACATTTCCTAATTTTGTCTATTTTATTCAATGTATTTTCCCATCCACATGACCACATACCTGACTAAAAAGATAACTAAAAAAATTAGGCAGGGGGAGTTCACTACAACTAATTTCTGGTATTCAAATTCAATTTGGATCCAATGCTAATACACTCTTAAGTACTAATAAACACCCTATGATAACTCTATCAAAATTGGGTGCTGCTAAACCACAAATTTTTGCTACTAGTGTTCATAATTCTCTTGACCTTGTCAAATATATCTCAAGCTCTATAATATTCTCATTTGCATCAAGCCATGTTGGATGTTAAACTTGTTTTGAATGCAAAAGTATTGGATGTCATAGATTTTTGCCATTAAAAGACATCTAAATGGGGATATTGTAAAATATAAAGCACGATTGGTTGCTAAAGGCAATCATCAAATTAAGGAAATTGATTTTGATTTAGTGTTTGTTCCAATAATAAAAGATGTAACTACTCGAATTATTATCATTTTGACTTTGTCTTATAAGTGGCAGATTTGTCAATTCGATTTTAACAATTTTCTTTTTAATGGAGACTTGGATGAATTAGTCTTATATGAAACAGCCATCAGACTTTCATAAGAAAAAAATTACTCAGATTTCTAGATTGCAAAGATCCTTATATGGATTCAAGTAAGTTCTTGCTGAATATGACTTTCTCAAGGCAAGATCAGACCACTATTTGTTAGAAAGAATAAATCAGACCAAGTGGCTAATAGTTTTATTAAGACATTATTCATGGTTGCATTTAAAAAATTCAAAGAGATAAATTTAAAATAATTACCAAACAGTAATTTTAAATTAGATGGAGGCTAATAGAGTTAAATATATAGGATAAAGATAAGAAATATAGTTAGTTGGTTAAGTGATTGTGTTAGCTCAAGGTAGTTATAATAGAATCTGTATATTCTATTTGTTGTACTTACTATATATAGCTTGATGTTTAGCTATGCTAAACTGAAGTAAAAGTTACATTACACGAAGTTAGGGTAAAACACTAAAATAAGCTAAGGGGATCAAAAAATTACACAAATAAGCCAAATTAAAAAATTTTTCATGAATCAATCAGTTCGTATTTTTATATAGTTTGAATCAGCCTAATTTTTATCTATATGTAATTCGAATTACCTACACACGCACACACCCACTTATTCGAATTACACACTAATTCGAATCAGGGTGATTCGAATTACACACAGACACATACACATAGTAATTCGAATTGGGCATATTCGAATTACTCAATTTAAAAAAAATTTAAAAATTTAAAAATATATATTTCTCGAGTAATAATTTAAAAAATTTTATTAAAAAAATTAATAATTTAAAAATTAAAAAATATATATTTTATTTCATGCATTAAAAAAAAGCTAACAAAATATTTAATTACGAGACTTCTTTAAAATATTAATGAGCTATCAATTCGAATTCCATACAATACAATACTCTGTTGTCCATTTTTAATAGTTCATGAATATTTTTTAATAAATTTTTTTAATAAATTTATTTCAATTATACTACAAAAAATATTTTATTCTATGCAAAATAATTTTTAAAAAATGGCTTAAAAAATTTTAGGAGTACTATAAAAATTTGTAATGTTCTAATGACTTAGGTAAATACATGCATGTACTCAAATTTTAAATAAAATACTCTACATAGTCAATAATAATTTAGAAATTAAAGAAAATATTTTATTCCATATAAAAAAATTAAAAAATATATATTATTCCATATTTTTTAAAAAATAGCTTAAAAGATGTATTGTATAGCAAAATATTAAATAAATTTAAATAAATTTATTAAAAAATATTCATGAGCTATCAAGAATGAGCAGAAGAGTATTATATAGAATTTAAATTGCTCACCATATAATTCGAATCAGAGTGATTCGAACTTCTCCACGCGTAATTCGAATCATGTAATATCTCACCATATAATTGAAATAAATTTATTAAAAAATATTCGTGAGCTATTAAAAATGGGCAACAGAGTATTATATGGAATTCGAATTGATAGACCATTAATATTTTAAAGAAGTCTCGTAATTAAATATTTTGTTAGCTTTTTTTTAATGTATGAAATAAAATATATATTTTTTAATTTTTAAATTATTAATTTTTTTAATAAATTTTTTTAAGTTATTTTTAAATTGAGTAATTTGAATCTACCCAATTCAAATTACTATGTGCACGTATCACCCTGATTCGAATTAGTGTATGTAATTCGAATAAGGTTGATTCAAATTAGTAGGTGTGTGCGTGTGTAAGTAATTCGAATCAGTATGATTCGAATTATATGTAGATGAAATTTAAATTAGACTGATTCAAACTATATAAAAATGTGAACTGGTCGATTCATACAAAATTTTTTGATTTAACTTATTCGTGTAATTTTTTTATCTCCTTAATTTAAATAAGTGATTTGCCCACGAATTTACTATTCTCTAGAGTCAATACTATTCAGTTTTTCATTTAACGCTTCTTGTACTTTCAATTAGCTCTTTCTTCCCTTCAACCATATATTGACACATTAATAGAATAATTAATTTTTGCATTATAAATAAATAAATTTAATTATAGATTAATGTAATATTATTAGTTTAATTTATGTTTATTAAAATTAGGATTTATCTTAGTTTTTAATTCAATAAATTTTATCTTTATAATACAAATTTTGTATCCTAAGTCTTAGCAAAATCCTTAAAATTGATGATATTTCTTTTTTTGGGTGGGGAGCAATTAATGGTATCATTTGAGAGGTTCTGAATATTTATTTTTATTTAGTTCATAAAATAAAATTGATCAGAATAGAAGCTAGTCATTGTTAAGTCAAAACAGAGGCTGCACGCAGATATGGACCTCCATTTTTGTATGCCTGACTAATGTGGCTCAGTGGATTAATTATTGGTGACTGGTGAGCCAGCAAGCATTAAGTAGTGATATATAATATCTTTTTATTTTAAAATAATAATTTTCGAAAATATTGAGTAATATTATATTAATATTATTTTTATTATAATACTTATTAGCTTGAGCTTATCTATAACTTATAAAACATTATATATTGAGTATTCCTATTAAAAGAATCAATGTAATTAAGTACATATAATATTTTAAAAAAAATATTATTAGAATATTATCTAACCAAAGAAAAGCTATTAATAGTGTAGCTTATTCTATGCTACATGATATTTCACAACTTTGATTAGTTACTTCATGCATATAATTAATATTAATATATATTGTTTAGTTATAAATAAATTTATTTTTACCATATATATATAATAAATTATTTATACTACTATCTATAACTTCCGTGGTCATACAAACAAATAATAGAGATTCCTATACATATGTATATATTATGAAAGTAGAAATGAAGAGCTCTGCATGTAACCTTTTTCTTAGGTCCTTATGTTGGATATTTTTTTAAAATAAAATAAAAAAATTAATTAGTTCTCTAAACAATATTTTTTAGCTTTATTTTTTAGAATACGATTTTTTTAGTAATTAGGACAAGCTCGCCGTACTCTCAACAAATTTTATGTTGGATTTCTAAAATAAAAGCATGCAGAGCAGAGAACCACAATTTCATTGTCGACTTTTGTTCTCATTGTTGACATTTTTTCTCTACAATGTCAAGGAATCTATTGTTATCCATTCATTACGATGGTGAAATAGTGTATGATGAAGAAGGTTCTATCATTTTTAGATTGTGACAATCGATAATTACCTATATGACACCAGAAGTCAACAGTTTAACAGCGTTGAAGAATCTGATATTGCATTCCGTCGGACAACAAGAGGCAAAAAGGGTGAAGAAAATTTACTACAGATATCTGACCGAAGTAGATGACAGTTTGTTTTATAAAAGGTATATTACAGTTGTCTTGTTTCTGTTGCTAGTATATTTATTAGACCATAGTTGTGAGAAATATTTCTGTTGTTTTGAATTAGGTATCGTTTATGTAAACCCCGTTAAATTAGTGAATAATTAGTCAATAAATTAAATTTTAATAAAAAATTAAAAATGTGAATGTTATATTAAATTAGTATAGAACTAATTAAAACGAAAATTTTGACACTAATTTTAAAGAATTTGGCCAAAGATTAGGCCGAACGGACTGAACCAATCGAACCAGACCCAAAACCGGGCCCATAAACCCAACCAATCCATCACTTAAATGAGCTGAAACTCATCTTCTTCTCCCATTCAGCAAAAGGGACGCTGAATATAGCCAAGGGGAAGAGAAGGGTTCCAAACCCTTGTTTCAACTTCTAACCACCACAACTTCTCAATCCGAGCTCCGATTGCTGCACCGTTTGCGGCCACGCATTCACCGCGTCGAGCTCTACGAATCCATCAGAACAATTTCATAGGTAAGTCACTCTATTACCCAGCCTCTCTATCCCTCAAATTTTTGAAATTTAAGAGAATCCAAGTTGAGAATTTGTTGATTTTGGTTCTCTAGGTTCAATTTAACTTGTGGAGCTTGTTGGACTTGGCTCTTTTGGTCCGTGGGTACGGTAAGGATCATTAACCCTAGTCAATTTCTTGGATTTAGTATGTTGGGTATTGAATTTGGGTGTGTATGTGTGATATATGTGTATTAGGCTTTTAAATGTGTATGTTGGAGCTTGCTTGAGTACATTGGAGGCCTGTTAGAGTTTGGGAGACCTTGCCTTGGAGATTTTGAACCTTGAAGGTTGTATTTGGTGCCTTGGTGGTGTCTCGAAAAATACGTGAAAATCGGCCAAGGTATGGTTTAGGTTTTACGTATGTAATATATAATGTTCTGTGAAGGCTTAGGCTAGACTTTAAGATAGGAATAAAGGTATGAGCATGTAAATTGATTAGTGCTTAATGATAAATGTTTGAGTTTTGGCTTAATTGTTGATATTGGAGTTTGAATGTTGGATTGCTGAATGATGAATTATTGATGCTTGTAAATTGGGAAAAGAAATGAATATGAGTTGTGGTGGTGTGTTGTGAATGTTGTGACTAAAGTTATGAAATTTAGGTATGAGATTATGTATATATTGATGTATAATTGATTGAAGCAGGTTATGGATGACTTTGGTGAAGCAAATGGTATGTGGCTATGTTGAATGTATGTAATGGAAGTATGACTTGTGTTTGGTTTAATGAAAATTGAGGTTGGAAGCTTTTTGAGTAAAACTGATTTTTGGCCGAACTTCAGTGAAGCATAACTTGGGTTCTGGACTCCCCAAATGATTTCAAATTTATTTTATATGAAAATTAGATCCATGAAGTTTACGCCGTTCAAAGAACGAAAGAAAAAGGATTTGAAAGGAAAAAGTTATGCGCGTCGGAAGTTTAGGGTCCCAAAATGAAATTCTGCAGCTTTTTCAGATTCAGCAAAATTTTTGGAAAAACATACTTCCACGCGTACGCGTGACCTGGGATTTGCGTACGCGTCCAGCTGCTCGCGACACGACCAACCCTTTTGGGTTGGGATTCACGCGTACGCGAGTAAGGATTTTTCATGCCTACGCGTACGCGTGGCCCCTGTTTTAGCAAATCTGTGTTATTGAATTTTAAACCTAATTTCAAACTTCTAAACCTCTATTTTCATTCTTTTAGTCATAAAACAAAGTATTAAGCCTAGTAATTATCTGAAACTAGGAAATGGAGATAACTTGGGGGTGAAGTAAAGCTGAAAAAGTGATGAACTAAGTTTGGAAATATGTAAACTTGGAGTGCAGCTGGTGCTTTGACTTTGATGGTATGAATATGAAATGTTTATAAATGATTATGAATATTATTTGGCTTATGCACTCAAATGATCTGAGATACGAGTTTTCTTGGGTAAAGTACCGTAGCTTGCCACCACGTGTTCCAAGTCGAAACTCGATACTCTATTGACCCTACGTTGTAAGGATGACTGGGCACGTATAAATTCTCGGGAATGGTAACCCCATTGAGTACAGTTATATATGAATGTATGAATTATGAATGAAATGAGAAAAATCCATACATAGACTCACGGGGATGCGCGACGGGGGACAGTCCAAGGGTTTCAGACTTGTCGAGTTGTCTTGATAACCGACAGATGAGCCTCATCAGCCAAAGGACAGGCATACATCATGTGCAGAGACGGATCCAGAAATGATATTATGGGAGGCCAATAATACATATAATATTAAAAATTATGTAAAAAAATTATATAATATAAGATGTATTATAAAAATATAGGGATAGAGAATATATTTTAAAGTAAAAAAAAAATATGTGTATACTTTTTACTAATGAAGTGGTCGATTTTTCGTATCATAAAATTCACCGATAATAGAATTTGTGTCAAAATTTTCAACAATTTTTTTTCAATATAATTAAAAGACAATTAGCAAGAAATTCATCTTTTATTTTGTTTCTAAGTTATTTTTCACAATATTCATAGTTGAAAAAGATCTCTTAATTGTAGCAGTTGAAACAGAGAGAATTACTACCAAACGAATAAAAAAAGGGCCACAAAAAAAAATTCACTTTATGAGATTTAAAAATTTTTATTTAATTAAAAAATATTAGTAATAATATCCTTTTCAGATTTTTTTAATATTATTACTTCTTTTTTAGATATTAAAAATTATTAATATTTAAATTAGACTGAACTTTTATTTATATTAGACTAAATACTAAATATATTTTTAAAAAATTTAAATTATACATAATAATTTATTACTATTAAAAAAAGTTGGGGGGCTGAGGCCGCCACTCGCCCCCTTATGTCCATCCCTGATCATGTGCATTTTGTTTGTTTGTTTGCTATGCATTACTTGGAAATACCTAACTGGATATATTATGATAATTACTATATTTGCTACTTGCACTACTTGTCTCCTACCTATGCTTGCAAATTGACTATTTGTCTGTCTTTGCAAACTCACCGGAGATGGAGGAATGGAGGAAAGTGGGACAAATTTAGTATTAAGATTAAGTTTAAGGTGAGTTTAGATTTCCCTAGATAACTACCCTTTTTATGGTTTCTGCTTCGAATCATTGCTATTTGACTCGGACCTATTCTAAAAAAGTCGAGGCATTTCGAATTTTTTGTTGACACGGACAAAGTCAAGGAAAACCTCTGAAATTATTTTAATATTGGACCTTGGACATATCTCTCGCCGTAACCTTCTCTTGAATTCTCAAAGCTTCTTTCGCTCCATCCCCGCAGGGGCAGAGAAAATGGACGGAATTTCTATGAATTAGATTCATAAGAACCGACTAACTATCTTTTTTATTTATATCTTTTTTTAAATAAAAGGGGTAAATTTACCCATTTTGGTTTTTTATTTCTAGCCTAGTTCATTTTGAATTTGGTAGTTTGACCGTGGAATTTCGTTCTTTCTTTATTTCCGGAATATGAGTGTGTGACTTGTTCTAATTGATCTTATTGCAAATACAGAACAAAAATAAAGGATTTGTCATCTTGATAGAGATGGTTTTACCCTGTCAGATATTATTTTCTAGTATCTGGAGCACGGAATATATAAAATAGATTTTATAAAGTATTAGAACTATGATTCATACTTAATATTTCGACCTCGCAACCGGACTTTAATAAATTTTTATTAGAAGATACGTAAGTTAGAATAAATAAAAAAATTTTGATTCTTTCAAATAAAATTGCCACTGTTTGTCTTTTTTTTTATCAAAGCAAAAAAATGTCTTTTGATTTCTTTTTTCATTCTATCCTATCTATTTCTATCACTCATTCTTAAAACCAGCATTCTTAAGACCAAAGAGTCGGGCGGAAAGGGGGGCTCTCCGTTCCCGGTTCTCCTGTAGCTGAATCCTCCGGAACCACAAGAATCCTTAGTTAGAATGGGATTCCAACTCAGCACCTTTTGAGATTTTGAGAAGAGTTGCTCTTTGGAGAGCACAGTACGATGAAAGTTGTAAGCTGTGTTCGGGGGGGGGGAGTTTTAGTACTTTAATCTTTGTAATCTGAGTGTCGGCGTTCTAGGATTGCCTCTGGCATTTCCAGGACCTTATATCTTATATGCGTGGCACCTTTACCATGTTGAGAACCTTTGGTTCTCATCCCATATTGTGTTGTTGTTTTTCAGATGCAGGTCGAGAGGCACCTCGCTAGTTGCCTGAACTTCTGAAGCGGAGTAGTTTATGGGTTTCATTTTGATGTATAGTTATGTATATATGTACTTAACTTTCTCTCCGACTAACTTGTTTATTTTGCTCTTCTTAGAGGTTTATGGAGAGCTAGGATTTTGGCTATGTATTTTGGGTTTGGGATATGTATATATATGTGTAAATATTCTCCGGCCAGCCTTAGCTTCGTAGGCTGAGTTAGAAGCTTGTTATGTTGTACTTTTGCCCCTCTATTCCCACTTTCTGTTTATCAATACTTACGAACCTTAGATTTCTTTGCACGCAAGTAACCCAGTTTTCTGAGTGTTGCGCTTTGCATTTTGCGAATTTGCTTTACCCGTTTTTCAAGGCTCCTAGTATATATCTCATTTTCATTATTATTGTTATTTATATTTTATTTTAGAGGTCGTAATACCACACCACCTCTGTTTTACGACTTAAATGTAAAGATCTGTGTGGTAGGGTGTTATAGTTTACGTGACGACGAGAACGTACGACTTATAAGGTTGTGACACAACCAATGGACAAATGTTCATCTGTTAGAATTATTCGTGTTCCTCGTTGAGTTGGGTGGCTGAGGATCATCTGCAGATACTGTCAATGATAGTCTGTTAAGTGGAGCTGTTAGACGAACTATCAGAAGGACGATGGTGGATCTAAATATGTCACCTGAAGGTAGTCAAAAGGGGTCTAATATTGAAGTTCGTAATGCTGACTTGATGGATGACGATGTTGAAAGTTATGAGGGTTCTGCTATCAGGGATCCGATGATGAATCAGTATGAAGTTAACCCCGATGACGGAGATGATGCTGATAAAGAACCACCCGAAATTCTTGATGATGGTGACGAGGAAGAAGAGATGAACTACTACGGCGACACACAAATTGCTCTGACACAGCCTGCCATTTCTTGATCATATGACCGGCCGGATCATTTCACCAGGTTGAATCTCGATGCAATGACTTCGGATTGGTCGTTTACCCAGGGAGGCCCCAAAGAGGATCCAAGCAACGAGTTCGAGGTTGGACAAAACTTTAAGAACAAGGAAGAAGTCATGTTGGCAGTTAAGCGGTACAGCATCAGGAGGGCTGCAGAGTACAAAATAGTAGAGAGTGACCAGTTGAGGTATAATGCACAATGTATCCAGTTCGGGCCCGGTTGTAATTGGAGTATACTCATATCATATCGCCGAAAGCAAGAAAAGTGGGAGGTTAGGAGATACACTGGTCCTCATACTTGCATGCAAACATCGATGGGCAAGACCATCGTAGGTTGGATTCGAAGGTAATTGCTCAATACAATTTCATGATGGTCAAATCCGATCCAACAATCAGCATCAAGGTTCTGCAAGGAGGTGTGGAGAATCACTTTAGTTACAAGGCGTCCTATAGAAAGGTCTGGCTTGCAAAACAGAGAGTTATTACTAGAATATATTGTGATTGAGAGAAGTCATACAACAAACTTCTACGTTGGTTATTCGCTATGCAGATGTACTTTCCCGATAAGATTTATTTCATTATGGTTATTCGCTATTAAACAATTCAGCCATGTACAATAAGCTAACTGAAAATATGCCTTTAGGTACTTGGGTGCAACTAGTGACACAGCCTTGGCCTGGTTCTACCGACACAGTCATGTTTCATCGGATTTTTTGGACGTTTTCACCGTGTGTTGAGGCTTTTAGGCACTACAAGCCACTTATTTCTATTGATGGCACCCACCTATATGGTAAACACGGTGGGACCTTGCTGATGGCCATAGCTGAAGACGACAACGCAAACATTTTGCCTATTGCATTTGCCGTTGTAGAGGGTAAGACGAAAGAGGTATGGTCGTTCTTTCTTTCGTATCTGCGGTAGCATGTGACACCACAACCTGAGGTCTTAGTGATTTCAGATAGACACAAATCAATTGATGGTGCACTGAATGACGAGGAAAGTTTATGGAAACCACCTCATGCCTTCCAGGCTTTTTGTACAAGACACATTGCAGCCAACTTCATGAATCACTTCCAGAACAAGGACTTGAAGAAGGTTCTGATTAACGCAGCATATTCGAAGTCGCGGCATGAGTTCACTCATTATTTTGGCCGTATGAGGGGTGAAAATGTAGCAATCACAAACTGACTTGAAGAAATGCCATGGTCACAGTGGGTGCAATATGCAGATGAGGGTCGTCGATTTGGTCACATGACGACGAATATCTCCGAGTACATTAACGTTGTGATGAAGGGTTCTCGCAATTTTTCAATCATGGCTCTTGTTAAGTCAAGCTATTTCCGTTTGGGTGAACTTTTTGCTAGGAAGGGTTTCGAGGCCCTTGCCCAACTTCAAGTCGGTGTTGAAATCTCACAAATGTTAATGAAGGCCATAGAACTCAACTCGAAGCATGTGAACACTATGAATGTTTACCAGTTTGATCGATCGAGGACTAACTTCATGATTGAAGAGTTAGCGGAAGTTCTTGAGTCCAGACAATAGAATTACCAAGTGCTACTTGATGAGGGTAAGTGTGACTGTGGGTATTTTCAGGCTCTTCATCTTCCTTGCCGTCACATTCTTGCAGATTGCTCTCATGCAAAACTTGATTGGAAGCGGTTTGTACATCCTGTGTATCGCATGGAGTTGCCCTTCAATGTTTATAGATCAGAGTTTCAACCCATAGGACACGAGGATGATTGGCCATCATATGATGGGCCCCGCATTCGGCCTAACCCTCGGATGATGAGAGTGAAGAGAGGTCGCCCGTCAGCTTCAGGATTCGTAACAACATGGATGACGTTGAGCATAATGGGGAGAAAAGGTGTGGATTGTGTCACCAAAGTGGTCACACGCGGAGGACTTATACCGCTCTTGACGTTGGAGGGGCATCGTCTAGTCGATGTTAGTTAGAGGTATTATTTTCGTATAAACATATGATTGTAATCTTTCTATAAAGTATTTTATTTCGTTAGAAAGTTGTTTACGGCAGTCGGCAGACTTGTTTGAAATTGAAAGTTAACACAATGATATTAAACATAATAAACGTCAAATGCTGTCATCATTTACCAGCTGTATATACTTTTTTACAAGAAACTTACTTTGCGTACATTACAAGTGCATACAATAATCATAAAGACACATAACCTATTAGCCCCGTCCTCGCCTACCACCACGTGGGCCAGGATGTCATCCATGAGACCTAGGGTCGAGACACCCACCTGTGTCACATGCAGAGTGTCTAACATCCGCTGACCTCGACCGAGCAGAGGATCCAGATAAGGCACGGGAGTGCTCATCTAGTCCCTTAGCGTCGCATAATCTGCAGTGGACGATGACCCATTAGACGGATCATCCATGTATCGTGGCTGGTATGCAGACTGAGGAGGAGTAGTGTGCATCTACAAAAATAGCTGGATCTGCTGTGGCATCGTCGTCATATTCGCCAACCCGCCATTACCTTCCTGCATCAACCCCGTCATCCAGTCAGGCACCAGCATCAACCCTCCATGACATGAATATTTATTTTAGATAAGGATACATGATATATGATATGAATATTAATTTATGATTAATTTTGATAATTATTGTGATTTTTTTGTTATTTAAATTCTTTTATTATGGATTTAATTTTTGTGTTAAACAAAAAAAATTAATAATTGATAGATATGGATTCACAAGATTATGGAATTGTTATATATTGTGTCTTATTGTTTTACTTTTTTTGTGGGCTGAGCATAGCATTTTGAATTTGTTGCATAAGGAAATTAGTAACAATCCTTAAATCATATTATACCCATATATTTATAAGGTTTAGTTTTAAAATAAATTAGTTGAACATTATGCTACTAAGGTAGCATTTTTGTGAAAACTAATTTATTTTAAAACATTAAAAATATGGTGATATATAATTCATGTGAATATTAATCGACTAAAAGGAAGATGTATATTTGGTAGCAATGATATTTATGTATTTGGGCAATTAATTAAGAATAATTGATGTTTATTATTTATGCGAACAATAATCAACTTAAAAGAAGTGTATTGTTTGGCCAAATAGTAAAATTAAACCTTATGTTTATTTTTTATTTAATTATGTAATTACTAATCAGCCCAAAAGAAAGTTGGTATTTGGCCAATTGATAGAAAAATATATTGGTAATAAATAAGTATAATTCTCAAATCTACTTAATATACTAAAACTGGGTTTTCCCCCAACTAATGAAGGTGACGTGTCGATCTCTCATTACTCCGTTTTTTCTCTAAAATGAACTTTCCTATTCTCTATTCTAAATTATTTTATAAAAAATATATTTATTATAATTATATTATAATTAATATTTAATGAATAATATATAATTATACTAATTTAGGAACGTATCTTTATTTTTAAAAAGTACTATTTTCATGTAATTAAAATACTCTTCTCTCTTCTAAAATTATTTTTAGAAAAATATCTTTATTATAATTATATTACAATTAGCATTTAATGAATAATGCATGATTATACTAATTTAGAAAAATATCTTTATTTTTAGAAAGTAATATTCTCATGTAATGAAAGCACTATTCTCTCTTCTAAAATTATTTTTAGAAAAATATCTTTATTATAATTATATTACAATTAGCATTTAATGAATAATGCATGATTATACCAATTTAAAAAAATATCTTCATTATAATTATATAAAATAATCTACTTAATATACTAAAATTTGATTTTCCCCTAACTAATGAAAGTAAGGTGTCAATTTCTCATAAATTTATTTTCTTTTCAAAATAAAGGCACTATTCTCTCTTCTAAATTTATTTTAAAAAATATCTTTATTAGAATTATATTACAATTAGCATTTAATGAATAATGCATAATTATACTGATTTAAAAAATATCTTAATTATCTACTTAATCTACTAAAATTGGATTTTCCCCCAGCTTATGATGGTGAGGTGTCACTTTTTCGTTAATCTATTTTTCCTCCAAAATGATTACACTATTCGCTCTTCTAAATTTATTTTAGAAAAACATCTTTAATTAATATAATTATATTATAATTAATATTTAATGAATGATATATAATTATACTAATTTAAGAAACTGTCTTTATTATAATTATATCAAATCAATATGATATGATATGATATGATAATAATATACTAATGGCATGAGTTATTCTAATCATAATAAAATTATTTTCAATGCACGGATTATTCGGTTATTTTGTACTTATAAGTCTTTTTAATAATAATAATAATAATAATAATAATAATAATAATAATAATAATCTACTTAATCTATTAAAATTTATTTTTTTTCTAACTAATGAAAATGAGGTATCATTTCCTGATGAGTTTTTTTTCTCCAAAATAAAAATATTATTCTTTAATATATTTATATTTATTATTTATCAATTTCTTTTATTTTTATTTCTCACATTTGTTAAAGATTTCTTTTAATTATTATTATTTAATTTATTTATTTTAGATATTAATTATTAATAAGTCTTCACAATTATTTTTCAACTATTAGTATTATTAGTATATTAGTATATTTTTAGAAATATTGGAAGTGAGATGTTAGTTTCTTATGAACTTTTTTCTTTTCAAAATAAAAGCGCTACTTTCAATATATTTATATTTACTATCTTCTCAATCTATTTTAAGAAAATATCCTTTTTATAATTATATAAAAATTAATATTTAATACATTATTATACTAATTGTCAATCATTAATATTTTTAATCATTCTAATTATTATATTAATTTATATAATTCTAATTCTCCATCATTATGTAAGTTGATATACACGTTGATACAAGTTGATACTAATTATTATATTAATTGTATAATACTAATTGTCGATCATTAATATTTTTAATTATTATTTTTTTAATTATTATTTTTAATCAAACATAATTAGTAACAAATTCATACATACATTAATGGTGACAAATTGATATTGAAATTAATTAATTAATTAATTAATTAATAATAATAATAATAATAATAATAATAATAATAATAATAATAATAATAATAATAATAATAGAAAATGTCTAAACAGCACATGCACACGTTATTTGTAAGACCCAAGACTTTTGAAAAGTCCTATTTTAACCTAATTTCAAATTATATATATTTATTTATAGTTTTAATTTTAGAAATTATTTTTATTGAAAAATAATTAAAGACAATTAATTGGATTTGAAATAAATTAAGGTTTTTATCTAAACTCTATTCCTAAGGATTATTTTTCTATTTATGATTTAAAGTTCTAGAAATTTGAAAATAATGGGGTTTGGCTATTTAAATTAGAATTTTGTCTAATTTTATAATTATTGAATTATTTTCAATATTTAAATTATAAAATTAGTGGTTATGAAATAATAAGAATTTTATAAGATTTGATTTTAGATAATTTAATTTATATCATTTAATACTTTAAGTTAAAGATAAAGAGAAATTAATTATATTATCATGAATTTTCAATTAGAGTAATTTATTGAAAATCAATTAGTATTTTTATACTACAAATAATATTTTAAAGTAACTTTAGAGATTAAATTAGTTTTTTAATATTAATATCTTATGCTCTAATTTTATTAAAATTACCAAATTATCCTTATACCTAATTTTTACCAAAACCCTAAATCCCCAAAATATCATCCTAACCCTAATTCTACCCTAACCCTTAGCCACCACCGCCACACCCCCCAAATCCTTCAGCCAAACCTCAGCCACTAACCAAGAAAGAAATAAAAAAAGAAAGAAAGAAAGGGGGAAAGAGGGAACGGGAGAGTAGAAGGGGAAGAGAGATCGGTGAGGGAGGAGCTACATTGCCATCACCGGCGTTGGGCTCGCCGCCGTTCATACCCCGTTGCGTCACCACCCAGCCGTCTCCAGCCCACCGCCAGTCGCTGTTGTCGTCACCAAGGGAGGAGAGAGAAAGAGGCGAACGCGAGGAGAGAGAGAGAGAGAGGGAGCTCGCGAGGAAGCTGCCGCCGTCGAAGCTGGGTTCGTCGTTGCCGTTGGGGTCCGCATCACTATCGAACTTGCTGCTGTCTCCGAGGGAAAGCCCGTCGCCGCCAGCTTCGTCGGGTCTCCGCCGCCGAACCCGTCTTTGCCACCGCCACTGGAAGCGCGAAGAGAGAACGCGCGAGGGAAACTGTCGCGGAGCTGTCATCGCCGCCGCGTTGCTGGGCTTGCCGTTGTCCTGCCCGCACGGCTGCTGCGTTGCCGGAGCTCCTTGACCGCCTTCCAAGCCTATGTCTGTTGGTTATACGGTCACGACGAGTTTTTCTGCCGCCATCCAAGCTGCCACTAGAAGGATCCACCACAGCCTCCTCTGTTCTTGTCTTCGAATTAGAACTGCCCTTTTCCACTGAACATGTCTGTTTGAAAAATTAAAATGGGTGTTGCTGCCACCGGTTCGGTCACATTGGAATCACTACTGCTGCCATAAAACAGAAAGGGAAGGGAGTTACTATGTTTAACCTGTGTGAATTCAGCTAGTTGAGGTAGGGGTTTTTCTTAAATCTATTTTACATTACAGGGTTGTTATAAATCGATATTAATGCGTAAAATACATTTTTGTGATTTCGTGAGTCTTATGAATTGAATTGAGTTGTTTTGGTTGAATGAGATCATTAGTTTGATTTGATATTAAACCCGATTTGATATTGGAATTCGATTTTAAAATAAACTTGGAAAAGACTTGATATTTGAAAACGGGTTATTTATTGAGAATGATTTGCTATTTTGGAAATGATTCAAAAAGTGTTTGAGGGAATGGTTTGGTTTGAAACTGTTTGAGAAGACCGAGAATTCTTAACTATTGATTGATGCTGTTGGTTGAAGTCGGTTTAAATTGTGATTTATAGGATTGGTTGATTGAATTCTGGATTTTGTAATTTCTTTGGGTTGAGTACTGTTGTTGTGATAATGGTTGTTGGAAGTGATTTGACTGATTAACAGGTGTTTGGTTTGGTTTGGTTACGTTGGGACCCGAACAAGGTGGTAGAATCCGAGTTTTAGAGGAGATGCTGCCGAAATTTTATAAAATTGGAAGCTTTGTTTGAAGTAATTGTTTAAAAGATTTAGTTCTTAAACGTTATTTGTTTCGGATTGATTTACTTAAAAAAGAAAGAATTATGTTTTGAATTGAGATTGTTGATTAACGGAAAGAAGGATGATGATGATTGATTTGAAATATGATTTTTGAATGAATTTGGAAATGGGATATGGATTGACGAATGATGATGATATTGAGAATGGCTTAGATATTGATGAATGATGAATGAATTATTTATGTGGCTTATGAATTTGAAATATCTGAGATACGAAGTTCCCTGGATTAAGTGCCGTGGCTTGCCACCACGTGTACCAGGTTGAAAACTCGATACTCTGTTGACCCTACGACGTAAGTGTGACCAGGAACTATATAAATTCCCGGGAATGTTACCCCCATTGAGAAATATTGATTATTTGGGAAAAAACTATGCATAGGCTCTTGGCGATGCACGTCGGGAGACAGTCTAAGGACAATTCAGACTTGTCGGGTTGGCTGGATAACCGACAGATGAGCCTCATCAGCCATAGGACAGGCATGCATCATATGCATTTGTATGCTTTGCTTGGGTTTGAACTTGTTTTGGTTTGCCTAATTGCTAAACTGTTCTTAACTGCTACTTGAACTATTTGCTGTAACTGCTACCTACTTGTGCTTTCCTTGTCTGTCTTGCCTGTGTTTATCCTGGCGTGCTACATTTGAGAATGAACTTTGGTGCTGAATTAATGATTGTGTTGTTTGATTGCATGGTTGGTTTCTGATTGAGATTTTTCTTATAAAAAAGGAAAGGTTTCGGATTTTTGATAGATTAAACGTTTCTTTGAAAAGGTTTTGAACGATTACCTACTGGTTTTTAAAAGATTCATAAGGCAATGATAATCACTGAGCTTGAAAACAGTTTTCTTATTAAATATCTTCTTATGACAACTTTGAAACTGCGTGGTAAGACCGTGTGGTTAGGTTCTCACCCCCTACAGCTTTACCTTTTCAGGAACCGGATGAAGAAGCATTAAGAAGAGTTATACTGCGTTTGTTTTATAAGATGTTGTATTAATTAGATATTTTCTCCCCTCGTCCTTGTTATTACAAGTTTGTAAGAGGGATAGGAATTGTATGTTTTATATGTATATTATATTATGAGTTATTATGTAAGGAGTCTTGTATATGAATCTATGCCTATTTGTATTTTTCTTAAGATAAAGTGTTTATTTTCGGTTTTCTAAGAAATCAGCGATACAGTGTGTAACATCCTAACTATCAAAATGTCACGCTTCCGGCTGCGCCACTCTGATAGCTCGAGTATTACCACGACTTTTATAATATTTAAGACTAAAATATGAGCCTGTTTAAAACTTAAAACCGCATAACACTTCGATAACTCTTTTTCGTGAAAACCTAAACATACATGCACATACAATTCAGATATAACCTTTAAGATATATATATATACATATACATAACACTAGTTTACAATTATACATATCATAATTTTCTATCCCTCTTACAAGCTTCATAAAGATAAAGGTGAGGAAAAATAATAGCTACGGTGATACAAAAAGACCGAATAAACAGAAAATAAACATAACTCTCCTGAAGCTTCGTCTTCCATATCCTGAAAAGGAATAACCTGTAGGGGAGTGAGAACGTCGTCCTCGCTTGTTCTCACTATAGGATTACAGAATTTGCTATAACAAGATACGTAAAGATAAGATCATTCTTAGAGTTCAGTGATCATTGCTCGTCTTATGAGTCTTTCCAAAAACCATAGGTTCACATTCGAAATCCAGAAAATTCCTTTTTGAAGACTTGCTAAATTTCTCAAATATTCTAAAACAAAACCTTTTTCCTAAAAAAAATGTCTGAAAAGTTTTTCCTAGACCGCAATCATGAAAGCAGTTACCTATGCGGTATAAATGATCATCCCGTTCCAAGCATAGGTTCGTTAAGTCTATGCTGAACCGATCAGATACTTTATACAGAACTAGGACTCAATATACCAATCACGGCCTCAAGCCCATCCAATCCAACACGGCCCCTGGCCCAAACAGCTAGATCAGCAACCAACTCTTCACAAACCAATAAATTCAAACACAATCACAATTAATGTGGTTCAAGCACAATCAAGAGCAATTACAACAAGTATAACAGTTAGCAGTTAACATAAGTATTCACATAGGCAACCAAATACAATATGCACACCCAAACAATATCACATAGATGCAAATGATGAATGCCTGTCCTACTGGCTGTGATATCACATTGTCGGTTCAATTGCCAACCCGACACATTCCCATGGGAATGTTGCCTTTCGATCACGTATAAATGGGAACCCTCTGGGATAACGTGCCCGCCACACGGTCCAGGATGTCAGTGCCTGCACACTCCTGTGATCCGAAAGGATGTGAGCGGGATACTTTGTCTCCGACCTCACATCTACACGTAAGCGGGATTAACCACCGTCCTTACGCGGGTGCCGCAACCTCGACAAGCGGGATTAACCACCGTCCTTGCCAGGCACAAACGACTTATCAACAATCTCGTCAATTATCAAATCTCTCAGCATAAGCGGGACAAACCTGGCCCTTACGCCTACCAAACAATAACTCATCAATCTTGATGATATCTACAATCAATCAGGCTCAAAATCTTAATTCAAAATCATTCTTGGTCCATTTACTTTTAAGTAACAAACGTAGTCAATTCACAGCTAGCCAAGAATCACTTTTCAAAACGGAGCCACTTTCCACATCTTTCCAACACTTCCAAAGATCTCAAAACCATGCCAAGTTCAAAATCTCTTTGAAAGACTCAAAATCATTCATTTCTAAATCAAGATTTGGTCGTAAGATTCCTCAGCGGAGTCTCAAGACTTCAGGGGAGAATAACCTAACTCATTTCTTAAATTCCTTGAAAACCTCTGAAACTTTAACTTCTTGAGTTGAATAAATAGAATAGGGTTTAAACCCAAAACCAAATCGTGTTTTCAATTATTCCGCACCAATTTCAAAACCAACCAAACTTAAGCCAAAACCAAATCATTTTTAAACCGAAAACCAATTTTAGTTTCATTCTTAAATCTGTTTCCAAGGGCTCGGGAAGTGTTTCAATTTTAATAAATCAAAGTTCCAGAAAATACTTCAAGCTCTTCCTAAATATCGTAAAGTGAAATAAATTAATTGAAAACCACGTTTATTTTAAACCCATTAAAACCCCCTCCAAAATCTGTTTACGTAAATCAATTTCCAAAACATAAAAATTTCATATTTAAATTGATTTTTAAGGTATAATTCCTTTCTTAATAATTACATCCAAGATATAGAGATTTTCCTACTAAGGCAAGTTCAAACATAATTTATTTCTCAAATATTTAAGTCAAAGCATAATTCATTCTTTTCCAAAATAACAATTCCAATCAAAATCTCAGATTTTCTAGAAATTTCGGCAGCATCTCCCCTAAAACTTGGACTTTGCCACCCTTTTCGGGTCCCAACAAAACCAATCATCAATCCTTTCTGACAGGTTCAAGACTAAATCAGTTTCCAATAAAACAAAACTCAACTTTCAAATTATCAAAAATCATTCAAATCAACCAATCCAGAAATCTCCAATTTATCAAAATCAGACATTATTACAATCAAACAAGCACCCATATTCATTCAAGATAAAACCAGACAATTCATAAGACTCACATAACCACCAGAAATACATTTTGTACAGCATATCTATTTATAACAACTTCCACTTTAAAATGAATCAGTTTGTATAAAAAGTCCCTACCTCGATACGTTGAAATCACAACCCAACTCGCTAACTGACTCCTTTCGTATTGACCCGAATCGACTGCAGTCAAAACCTCAGCTCCAACCCGCTTTCTCAGCAACCACAACCACTCTAATCGCAACATATAATAGCCGAGATTTACTCTCATAACAATGAATGCTACAACACCTCAACATATAATGGAGCAGTAACTAGAGGGCTTTCAGATCGAGACGCTTACGGAACGAAGAAGGAACGGCTGAACCGAAACAGCGGCGGTCTCCAAACCGGCTTGGCGGCAGCCCGGCAGCCACCTTAAATGGCAGCGGCGACCCGGACTTCGGCAATGGTGGCGGCAGAGTTTTCCGGCGACGGCAGAAATGGCCAGAAGCTCCGGCGGTGGTCCCAGAAGTCACAGAACCACTCCCGGCGGTCAGAGTCACAGAGACGCAGCTCCTTTCTCTGGCAGCGGCACCTACGGCGGCAGTTCCGACGGAGGCAGCGCCGGCGACGCGAACGGCGGCTGGGCACGATGGTTAGACTCCCAACTCAGCCTCAGATCTCTCTCTTGTTTGCTCTGCAACGGCGTAGGGACGGTGGCGCGGCTAGAGGTGACGGCGCAACGAACAGAGGCGGCGGCGGATCTGGCGGCGACGGCTCCTCAACGACGATACACCCCAGGGTGGCAGCTTCCTCGCGATGGTGTTGGGTTGGGACAGATCGGCGGCGACGGGTCAGACCCGCGCTTCCCCTTCTCGCGGTTGACCTCTCCACGCTCGTTCTTCCTCCCTCTCCCTCAGCCTAGTTCGGCGGCTTCATAGTGGCAGGGACGGCAGGACGCGACAGTGACAGTGGCACCAGGCCGGCGACACACCTCCTCCCCTCAGATCTCCCTTCCCTCTCTTCTCCCGGCGCAGCTCTCTTCCCTCTCTTGCTTGTTCTTCGCTCTCTCAGCCTCCCCGGTGCAACACGGCGGCGCGGCGGCAGTGACGCCCGCCGGCGCCGTCCCTTTCTCTCTTCTCATACCGGCGCTCCCTTTCCCAGCTCCCCCCTTTCTTTCTTCTTTTCTTTCTTTCATAAAAAGGAAACCTTGGGTGCTTGCTGATGAGTTAGGGGAAAGGGGGATCTTCGGCGGCTACTGGGTGTGGGGAAAAGGGGAACCGGGTTGTTGGGTTAGGGTTTTATTATTTTGAAAATTAGGGTTAGGGGTAACTTGGTAATTTCAAATAAAATTGGGAATAATATAATAATTGAAACCCAAGTTAAATCCAACATTAATTGTATATAGAAAATACTATTTGCTCGTCAATTTTACAAATTATTTTCAATAAAATGTCCAAATCAAATAATTAGAAATAATATACTTAAATCCTTTGTTTTTCCAAAACAGTAGTATCAATATTTTAAAATATTAATTATTTAGTTCAAATCATATAAAAATCCTTATTATTTCACAACTACAAACTTTACAATTTAAATATATAAAATAACTCAATAATTATAAAATTAGATAAAATCTTAATTTAAATAGCCCAAACTCATTATTTTTTAGATTTCTAGAACTTTAAGTTGTAAATAGAGAAATACTCCATAAGCATAGAGTTTGGATAAAAACCTTAATTTTTTTCAAATCCAATTAATCAAAACTACCTTTAATTACCTTCAATAAGATAATTTATGAAATTAAAAATATAAATAAATATATGATTTGAGATTAGTTCAAAATAGGACTTCTCAAAAGTTTTGGGTGTTACATAGTGTCGAGTCACAGGCTTCTATTTTAGTATTTAGTATGTAAAGTAGTCGTAATACTTCTTCCTATCAGAGTGGCGCAGCCGGAAGCGTGACTTCTGATAGTGAGGGTGTTACATTATTATATTTTAAAAAAGGAAAAAATATTTTTAAAAAGATTAAGATATCAATAATTAAAAATAAAAAAATAAACATAATTCTATAATTCTAATTGCCATAAATATGATACTAACGTTGATAGTAGTAAATTGATATTGATATCAATAATTAATTTCTATAGTTATTTTTGTACTACTAATTGCCATAAATATGATACTAACGTTAATAGTGATAAGTTGATATTGGTATCAATAATTAATTTCTATAATTATTTTTGTATTACTAACCTAGGTTATATATAGTGTTTCTTTTGCGATTTGTGAGTCTAAATCTAACAGGCAAAGCATTCTTTTTTTTTCTAATTTGTTATTCTTCTTTGATTGAGCAATTGTTTCCAAGGAGTTTTGTAGGTCAAGTTCAAGTTTCATTCCCTCCATACTTTCTACGTTTGTCCAAAAATATTTGAAGTGGAGCATCTAATAAGATTGAATTTTCTCAATTTAGGTTCAATTTTGAAAAATTCCTTCAAATTTGAAGATGCAATTTCAAAGATTGGTACTATATTTAAATTTTCTTCTCTTAAACTTTGTATTAAAATAATTTTATAACATACTGTGATTTTTTCATAAACTACCGGTTTTCTGGTGCATCAATGCAATGTCATTGAAGAAAATAAAGGTCAATTTAGTTTGACAATTTTAACAAAAAAATGGTCTGAATTTGTACGGATTCTAAATGTTCGATCTTATGATGTTATTTCAATTGGTTGTCGTTACTAGAATGACTCTAATCTATACGTATCTAAGGACTAGAATAACTTAAATATTATTTAAATAATTTAGTTCTAATATTAGTATTTGATTAAATTAGTTTTAGAGAAATTTAAATTGTTGCCTCAATTTATATATTATGACTATTCTTTTTGGATATGTTATTTTTTTATTTTTTTAATATGAAATTTCTTTTTTTTTTTCGATTTTTAAGTTTATTTTTTTCTTGGATATATGCATCACTTTTTTTTATTTTTTGTATTTCAGATTAGGAATGCAATTATTAAGAGAAATGTAATTCATCAATATACTCAAGTAATTAAAAATTTAATTATATTGTGTGAACACAAGATTGATTAATTAAGATTAAAGCATGGAAAAAGAAAAAGAGTTACAATACGTGATTTTGCTTTTCTTGCCCATGTATAAAAATACGCGAAAGAAAAAAAAATTAAAACATCACCATTTAAAATAAAAATAATTAATCATCATGTGTATGAAAAGGATTGAGAAATATGCATGAATAGAAAAAATAAAAAATTATTGCACGGTTGTAAAATAAAAAATAATCATATATATAAGGAAATAATCATAACAAAAAAATTTGATATATGTGATTTAAATATTTTTATGTACAATTAATATATATGTATACATAAATAAAGAAATATTTAGAATTATTTAACAAATTAATATATGCGTATATATAAATAAAGAAGTTATTATAAAAAAATTACTATAATTTATGAAGATTACACATATGATGACATTAATAATAAAGAATAAAAAAACTTATCAACTGATTGTAGGCTCAAAAAAATTATGATAAGAAAATAACTAATATATGCGATTTAAATATATCTACATACAATTAATATATATGTATAAACTAAATAAGAAAATATTTAGAATTATTTAATAAAATAAATATATTTTGAGAATAAAAAAATTATTAACTAAATCAATTAATATATACATATAAATAAATAAAAAAATTATTATTATTTATAAAGATTATTATGCGTATGATGGTATTAATGGAATAATAAATTATTAAATAATTGTAGGCTCAAAATAAAATATTCATAATCAGAAAATTAAAAAATAATTAGCATAGGTGACTTAATATATATGTATACTTAAATAATAAAAAATTTAAAATTATGTAAACAAAATAAATAAATATATCCTACCAATAAAAAAAACTATTGATTAAATGATTAATATATACCGGTAGCATAAATAAAAAAAATCCTTAAATAACAAAAAATAGTACGTTTTTTATTTTGGGAATAAAACGTAAATAATTATAATATAATAATTTATTTAATTATTAATATTTATAATTATTATTTTAATCATAAATTTAGAAAAAAGAAGATTAACAAAAACAATTAATGATTATATTAGAATTGTTACACTTAACACCAGATTAAGAAAAAACGAACGCATAACATATTACTTTTTTATTAATCAAATTATTACAATTCAAAGTAATTTTAATAAAATAATTTAAAATTATAATTCAACCTTATCACGTGCATGGTACAAGTTATTGAACAATTTATTATCATGTGCAAGACACGAGTTATTAAATAATTTCTCATATATTTTTTTCTCCAAAATAAATACACTATTTTTACCTATAATTATTATTCTTTATCAATTCTTTTATTTAAACACTATTATTATTTATTAATTTTTTTTATTTTTCACATTTATTAAAAATTTCTTTTCAATATTTTAAGTATTAATTATTGTTATTTAATTAACTTATTTTTGGTATTTAATTATTAAAATTTTAGGTATTAATTATACTTCAATTGCAATATTAAGACTTTGAACATGAGGTCAATTTAATTTTGGGCAATACCAGAAATAAATATATATATATATATATATATATTTAATAATTAAATATTAAAATAAGTTAATAAACAACAATAATTAATACTTAAAATATCATATATATATATATATATATATATATGATATTTTAAGTATTAATTATTGTTGTTTATTAACTTATTTTAGTATTTAATTATTAAAATATTAGATATTAATTATACCCTGTTTACAGTGTTAAGACTTTAAAGATAATCTCAATTTAATTTTGGGTAAAGTCGGGAGCAAATATTTATATGATATTAAGTTAGGAGAGTAGATTTTAATTTTACATAAAATAATATAATAGATATAGTGTATAAATAAATTTACTTAACAAATATAATTATTCATAGAGTGATATTTTACTATGATAATACATCTTTTTGTATCTGTTCTCTCTCTCTTTATATATATATATATATATATATATATATATAATATCCCCTTTTAACTCATTATTTTTCTGTCACATGACATATTCATAATTATTATATTTCAAATTTAGAATTTTTTTGATCTAATATTACGTGTAGAAATGACAAGCAAAAAAGAATGAGAGTTTAATTTTTGATATATTGACAGTATAAAATATTTTACACAGTCGTACAATCACATCCGTTCTTTTGGATGACCATTTACGCATTCAATATAAAAGGTAGTTATTTTTACTGATGTATCATTATATAATTGGATGCATGTGTAAAACTACTTTACATTGTTAGTGCATCAAAATTAAATTCTTAAAAATATTTATAATTCGTATTTTAAGTTAATTTTATAAGTACGTCATTCCACAAGTCAAAGACAATTCTTTTTAATAGCTTTGTAGAAGTTAATAGCTTTTATATTGAATTTATTTTGTAGTACGATAAAATTTATTGTTCAATCAAAAACTATTTGACAAAAATGTCTGAGAATGAATTGGTATAAAGAAATGTCTATGTCTTCTCAAATTTTGAGATTGAAGAATCAAGAGAAATTTAATTTTTTATATTATTCACTCATTTGTTCTTAATTTGGTACTTTTAATTTAATTTTTTTTGTTCAATTAGATGTTATTGGACTCTTGAGTGGATAAGAAAAACTTATATAATGATAAAAAATAAGGAGAAGTGACCAGTACATTGTAATTGATCTTCATCATTTACAATACGTATGTAAAATTTTAATATTTTAATGCGAATATTTTTTTTGGTAATAATTATGTGTTGTAGTGCAAAATCTTTTTTTTATATATTTCTACTTATTTCTCTTAATTCTCGCTTTCATTTAGAAAGGAGAAAAAAATAAGATGCACACTGTGATATCAATTTACAATATAATTAATTGATCATCTATGTGATCACTAAACAACCGAATACATGATTATTCTCTAATTTACAAAATTCAACAAAGACATTGGTAAACATATTGGTTTAGCATTTATTTATATATTTTATTTATTTATATTATATTTGTAATCATATTATATCTATTTTTATCAATATATATATTTTTTAAAAATATCGTCAGTGTTAACACATGGTGTATTAAATAAATAGAATGATAGAAACACGTAACTATTTTCTTTTCAGTCAAGATTCAGAAAAATATTGTAATGTAGACTTGCAATATCAGTATATTAATAGTGAAGTGGAGAAAAAAATATAATATCATATCTATTTTTTTAAATCATAATTGTAATTTATGATTGAAATCATAATTTAAATATTTTAAATGGGATAATTTTATTTAAAGAATTCATAATTCAAACATAATTCTTATACACTTAATAGTTACATTTTAGTTAATACACTTAACATCATATTTAAAAAAGAATAAACAATACACATTATATTACTTATTTATTAATTAAATTATTATAATTTAAATTAATTTTAATAGAATAATTTAAAATTATAATTTCAATCTTATCATGTGCATGGCACGAGTTATTGTTTGAGAATATTTATTAAATCACATTAAATAAATGTGTGCATAATTTATGTGAGTATAGATCAGTCCAAAAAAAATTCTGTACTTATCCAAATTGCATATGTATTTGTGGTAATAAACATGTGATACTTATTTGTTTCCATGTGAACAATAAATTTGTCTAAAGATAGACTTATTGTTTGACAGAATTTATTATCAATGTTTGATTATTGTATTAAAAATATTACTTACAAATTAATATTTCTGTTCAAAAACTAAATATTAATATTATGCTAGGTATTTGTGATGAGTCCACTGTTATATGAATTTTATTTATATAATATATATTTTGTATGAATATATTATTTTGCTTTAAAATTATATCTGCCAATGTTAGTCTATTTTTTTAAATAGAATTTTTTACAATTAGAAAAAAAAGACTTTACGTCATTAGTAATTTATATTTCGTCAAATTAATTATGATCTCATATGGTATTTTGAGATAAATGTAGTTGATAACTTGTATCAATTCAGTGGGAGTAAGTATATTTTTTTATTATTCTTGTATGTTAGCGACATGCAGAATTGTAAATAAGGTTATATATACTCAACTCTAAAAGAAATAAGTATTGTCTCATACGGTGTCTTAAGAAAATTATAAAGCTCAATAGGGCATAAGGTTTATTATGCTAGTCTGATGAATAACAAATTTGTACACTTATAGTTATTATGTACTTTATTAGTATCTTTGACAGATATTTAAGTCAGTTAATAATGAAGAGTATGTCTAAAACGAGCACAACAATTATGTGCTTATTAGATGCGCCATATTTATATAAACAATTAGATTTGATTAGATGAAAATCAAAGGCTAATATGAAAGAAGAGCATTGGTGGACTCTAATAAATACAGAATATCCTAGTACATAAATAAATGCTTTAAATGACAATATTTTAATACACAATACTTTAAAGAGTAATAGAATCTTTTATTCTTAAATAATTAAATATAAAACATATAAATACAAAAATATAAGTATTTTTTATTCAATAAAATTAATTATTATACAATAAATTTTTATAATATTAAAAAATTATATTAAAATAAAATTTTAAACTGTAATATAAAAATATAAAATAATTAAAATTTTATTTTATATTACTTGACAAATAATTAGATTATTATATTCAAAAATTTATTAATTAACTAATTTTGTTAAAGATATTATTATATAAAATAATTTTTTATCAAAATATTTTGAAAATATAATTTATTTAAAATATTATATTTAATACATAAAAATATTAAACTTTTTCATTTTTTTCAATATTTTTTTAAAAAAATAGAATAAAAATAATATAATTCTAAATACATACCTATCACATTATATATTTACCTATATTAGTAAGACTTAAACTAATCAAACTTACATAATTAAAAATATAAAACATATAAATACAATAAAATAAATATTTTTTATTTATTAAAATTATATATTTATAATAAGATCATTTTTTTATTATTTTCAAGTATTTTAAAATAATATATAATAAAATAAAAATGTATAACAATGTTATTTAAGGCATTTATAAATATTTATATATTTTTTCTGTTTCTGGTTAAGACCATCATAAAGAATATGTTCAAATCATATTTTTGTTTAAAACATAGATCAACGCTATATAAATTTCATTTTAGAATAGGCACTCATTCTATATATTAAAAAGATAGAAGTTTTGAAAGAAAAAAGGATGAAAGGGAAAAAGAATATGTAAACTTTATATTTTTATATGTGTAAAAATTAAATATAAAAAGCTAAATGAGGTCATTTTTCATAAAATTAGGATCAAAATTCTAGGTTTAAATATTATTATATTCTAACATTTTGCATTTCAGTACATCATACCAAAGCTGCGACGTTTTTCATTTAAATAAAAGAAAATTATATGGTACAGATCTAAATCTGTACAGATTTAAAGATTTGCTTACTTAAACCACACTTTTTAAAGCCACACTTTTCACTTAAAACCGTAGCTCTTCACAAAGAAAAGCGTCACCTAATGGAAAAAAGTAAATTAGAAGATTTAAGAGAAGAAATAATTAAGTTATCAAAATTAATAGATCAAAAATTAATGATTTTAACTAATGTTAACTGTAATGACACCGAATTCTTAAAATCAATACAAAATGATTTTTCTCAAAATCTTTATTTTACTATAAGCTTTATTGAAGGACTTCAAAAACCTGAAAAAACTTATTTTTCACACGGAATTTCTAAGAAATGTTATCATGGAAATGATTCCCCACATCTTTATCATACTTTTAACCCACAATTAAATTCTATAGTAGATATGCTTGAAGAAATACTAGTATCCATAAAATTTCAAAGAAATAAGGAAAAAGAAAATCCAAAAGAAGAAAAATTTCAAAATATAATCAACATAACAGATTTAAAAGTAAAACCACCACTAAAATTATGAATATTGAAGAAAAATTAGAAGAAGTTACAATGCTTTTTAAACAATTAAAAATGGCTCAAGAAAATAATATTATAGAACAGGGATTTCAGATAGAAGAAGAAATAGTAAATTCTGAAAATATAGAAAATGAAGAACACATCCTAGATTATTCAAGTGACGAAGAACCAGCAATTCCAATACAAGTAAAAAATGAAGCTGGAACATCTAGGGATAATCAATCTCAATTTAAATGGGAAACAGGTTTTGATAATTATGCTTTTAAAAAGGGGTTTATAAATAAAGATTCAAAATATACAAAAATACCATCAAAATACGTTCCTAAAATCCAGGAAATGGAAGGAGAAAGAATGCTCGATTTAGACTGTAAAACGAATGAAAAAGAAATTTTCGAAAACTGGTTGAATTCCTTCTTATTAGAAGCCTTTACTAATCCAAAACTTAATGAATTATCTGGAAGAGACATTTGGAATTACATAGGGTTTCATACTAAAGGAGCTATAAGAGATTATATGACATCAATAGAAAACCAAATAATAGAAGAATTAGCAACAAAAATAACAGCTTATGATAAGATATTATATATAATGATGATTCTATATAAAGAATTTTTTGGAAAAAATATTATAGATCATAAACAAGAAGTCTATAATAAAGAATATCAAGAAGCAAAAAACCATTTAGCTAACATTCACATATATGATCTATGTAATGTGGAGTCTTATATATGTGAATATAGAATACATTATTACAAATTAAAAGAAGAAGATAAAAATCATTATCTTAATATGTATATAACAAAACTTCCATATCCTGCTAACGAATTTATTATGGGAAGATTTATAAGAGAAATAAATAGAGGAACAATTGAAAATAATTTTGGTGGAGCAACCTCTGCAATAAGAGAGGAAATAAAAGAACGTTGTATGCAAGAAGCAACTCAAAAAAGATTTGCAAATATAATTAGAATTTGCTGTCAGGATAATGAAGAGATACCTCAAAAATATGGTCTTAATAAAAATTTTCAAAGAAAAAGAAAATATCAATTTAGAAAAAGAAAATACTATCCAAACTGGAGAAAAAAGAGGTATTTTAGAAAAAGAAATAACAATAAAAATAAGAGACAAAAAAGTGATTATTGCCCAAATAAAAAAGAAAATTGTAAGTGTTGGTATTGCCAAGAAGAAGGACACTGTGCAAATGAATGTCCGAAAAAGAAGGATAAAAAGGATCTTACTAAACAAATAGAAATCGCTAAGTCTTGTTTCATGGAACCTTTAGAAGAATCTGATGATAACTTAGACTATATTTTTGAATATGTCTCGGAAACAGACTCAGAGTAATAATGCTACATTTATTACTATAAAAATAACAGAAAAATTTATAAATGCTTTCATAGATTCTGGAGAAACACAATGCTTTGCTAGTTCAAATACAAAACTTGATTGGAAAAAATTAAAGAAACCATTAAGAGTTAGAATAGCTGACAAATCAATACATAAAATTGACCAAAAAGCAGAGATGGTTGAAATTTTTATTCAAAATTATAGGTTCATTGTTCCATCTATATACATGTTAGATTCTGGAATGGATTTTATCATAGGAAATAACTTTTTAAAGCTATATCATCCATTCATTCAAGAACTAACATATATAGTTTTAAAAGCTCCACACGATTCTTCAATAAATCAAAAATCAAAACGTATAAAAATACCGACTACTACTATAGATAAGATCTTAAAATTTAAAATATTTTCTATATTGGAGACATGTTATTTAAATTTATACTTTCAAATAAATATCCCAAAAAATAATCTTGAAATAAAGATAGAAGAACTTTTGAATGAAATTTGTGCTGAAAATCCTTTAGATATTAAAAATACAAATAACGAATTAGTAAGCATTAAATTAAAAGATCCGACAAAAGAGATAAATGTTCCAAATAAAATCCCTTATTCCGCAAGAGATAGAGAAGAGTTTTCATTAGAATGTAGAGATCTTTTGGAAAAAGGAATTATAAGATTAAGTAAAAGTCCTCATGCGGCTCCAGCCTTTTATGTCGAAAACAATAATGAAATTAAAAGGGGAAAACGAAGAATGGTTATTAACTATAAGAAGATGAATGAAGCAACTATTGGTGATGCTCATAAACTTCCAAGAAAAGATTCAATTTTAGAAAAAATCAAAGGAGCAACTTGGTTTTCATCTCTTGATGCAAAATCAGGATATTGGCAACTTCGTTTAGACGAAGAAACAAAGAAATTAACTGCTTTTACTTGTCCAACAAAAGAATCAACAAGTGTGTTGCTCTATGAATGGAATGTATTGCCATTCGGATTAAAACAAGCTCCAGGTATTTATCAAAGATTTATGGAAGAAAATCTAAAAGAGTTAAATGAATTTGTTTTAGTATACATTGATGATATACTAATTTTTACAAAACAGGATAGAGAAGATCATCTTCAAAAATTATTAATAGTTTTAGAAAGATGTAAAGAAAAAGGATTAGTTCTTAGCAAAAAGAAAGCAAGAATAGCAAAACAAGAAATAGAGTTTCTTGGATTAATTCTATCCACTCAAGGAAAACTAAAACTTCAGCCAAATGTCCTAGAAAAGGTAAATTTATTTCCTAATAAAATAGAAGATAGAAAACAATTACAAAGATTTTTAGGGTGTATAAATTATATTTCTGATCAAGGATTCTTAAGGAATATAACAGAATACACTAAAAGCTTATTTCCAAAAATAAGTACAAAAAAAGAATGGAAATGGGATGAAAAAGATAGTATGCAAATTCAAAAGATTAAAGAATTATGTGAAAAACTTCCGGAACTTTATATTCCAGAAGAAAATGACTACTTAATAGTAGAAACAGATGCTTCAGACATAACCTGGTCAGGATGTCTAAAAGCTAAGAAAGCTATAAAAAGTTTGGAGCAAGGAAAAGAATCACTAGATTCTAAAAATTCCCCAAAGGAATTACTTTGCAGGTATATTTCAGGGACTTTTACTCCAACAGAACAGAGATATACCACTCATGAAAAGGAAACTCTAGCAGCAATTAAATCTCTTAAGAAATGGAAAATTGATTTACTACCCAGAGAATTTACATTAAGGACAGATTCAAGCTACCTAACAGGTTTCATACGATATAATTTAAAAGTTGATTATAATCATGGACGATTGGTAAGATGGCAATTATTTTTGTTACAATATCCAATAAAAATTGAATATATTAAGGGTGACAAAAATGTTATTGCAGATACATTAACAAGAGAATGGAGTTCGTCTACAACGCATTAGATCAAGAAATTCAGAAATACGAACAAGAACTCGAAAAATGCAAGCATTGTCAGCAAATAAGGACACAGATCCAATCCCTCAAGAAGGTCGTCGAAGCAATGAAATCAACACAACAACCAAAACCATCAGAGCTCAGCCAGCTAAGCGTGGTGGACAAATCAGGTGAAGAAAAAATTCCAGAAAATAAAACAATTGCTGAAATTATCAAAAAATCTACCCAAGATAAAAAATATTATGTAATTTATAATGGCCCCATGAAAGGAGTATATGATGCCTGGGAAAAAGCAGCACCATTTACACATCAATCAAGGATAATTCATAAAGGAGGGTTTTTAACACTGGAAGAAGCAAAGGAATCTTTCAGGGAATATGAAGCTCTTCATCCAGAGCAAACCCTAAAAAGAGCAGATAAAGCTCCAATTCAAACCCAGAGAACAGGGATAATAAGAAACATTTCTACAAGGGCTGAAATCAAAGAAAAGAAAAAGGTCTGTAGATCAAATCTCAGAGAAACCCTTAATATAGTCCTGAACTGGACTGAGGAAAAAAGAGCAATTTTAGGATATTATCCTATTGCCAAAGAACAGCTAACAAAGCTGGTTATATTTCCAGATGCATCCCCATCGGACACCTATCAGTTTTTCCAGTATGGATTAATTGATACAATTTTAATTTTTAATGATCTAAAAATTATTAGTGAGTTTCCTGCAGGATTCGTTGATGCAGTGAAGAGATTTAAAAATATGATTGACAACGTAAATCCAAGGGATATATCCCTAAAATTTACGAACAGTCAACCTATTTTTAATGAAGAAGAAGAATGTTTGATTCCAGCACACCAAGTAATATTCATGTCCGTCTTCCCAGGAAATTTTCAACCAATTGATCAAGTTCAAGATTTAACAATCTACAGTCATGAAGGAAGGCTAGCCAGCACACTAGCAAGGGTCTTCGAAAGAACTCAAAAGATAACAAGGGAATCTCACACAAGAATTAATTATAAAAGCAGAAATACTTTGCTTGTGTCTAGTAAAAGGAATGAAATTGAAGAAAGAGAGATGAGACTCTTAGTGGAATTTGAATCAGCATTCTACAACTTGTCTGGACTCTTAGAAAAGCTCCCTGAAGGGATAAAGAAGAATCTCTGCTATCTGATAAAAGAGAGAGAAGACCACAAGTGTCAGCTATGCGTCTCAGAGTTATCTGAAGAAAGCAATAATAAAATGGAATCAACCCACATGATAAAGGAAGAAGACAACGCATCTGAAGGACACATAATGAAAGAGGAAGACAGCACATCTGAAGCATCTCTCAACATTATTGCATAGTGACGTAAGCGCTTAGGTCATAGAGCACCAACAATGTAGCTGGTGCAAGATAATAAACAATGACGTAAGCAATGACGTCATAAGAAGGGTAAGGATGGGAATTGTCCATCAGACCCAACCATTATAAATAGGTTGCTTAGGCAATTGTACAAGGCATCAGAAAATAGAAAGCAGGAGGCAAAGAGTACTCAAATGCTAGGAGAGCAAGGAGGAAGCTGCCGAGGCGATTCTATGATCTGAAGAAGAACTCCCATTAGGGAAAAATAGTTCTAAACTCCCCTCTGGAGTTAGTATTTACAATCTCCCCTCTGGAGATAAAAACACCTTATGTAAAATATATTAAATAAAGGAAGTTTTTCTCCAGAAAGGTATGTATTCATTCTAGTCTTTCAATTATGAATTATTTAGAAAGTTTAGAATTAACAGAAGAATCTGATTATTATAGATTAACTGCTTTATTAGATAATGAAAAACAGGCTGTTTTAAAAACAGAATTAAATCTCAAATCAAACGAAAATTTTAATAAACAAAATCTTTTAAAAGAAGTTTTTAATAGAAAAAATATAATATACTATGGAAAAATTCAACTTGAAGCCCCTATAAAGATAAAATCCGCCAATGGAGAACTTGAAATAGCTTTGATAAATGATGAAGAATTAAGTAAACAGATTGAGAAAATTAAGGATCAACAAAAAAGATCTAAAATTGGATGGATTCATATTAGTACTATACAAGTCTTAATCAAATCTACATATATGAAAGGAATTAATCCACCAATAAGCTTAGCAATCTGTGACAAAAGAATTACTGATGACCCAATAGATCAAATAATTGAAATTGTTCATGGAAACTTGGCAAATGTAAATGTTAAATTTAATGCCCATCTGGGATATGCTATACCTTTATCAACTGAAAATCTTGGAAGATCTATAAGTCTGGCTTATAAATTTCACAGAAAGAATCTAATGGAACAAGATGATGAACCATTTTCAATTACATATGCAATAAATTATGCTTTAACAAATAGCCATCATAGTATAATATTTAAAAACAGAGAAAGAATTTATGTCGATGAATTATTTCAGAAAATTGTAAAAACAGAAATACCAAAATATAAAGCTATTGAAAACCCAGTTCTATTAATAAAAGAACCGTCAGGAAAATTAGTTTCATCGAATTTTCAAATTAGAGAATCTAAAATTAATAGCCCTTTAAGTCTATCTAAGTTGAAGATTAAAGAAGAAAATTCTGAAATAAAAGAATTAACAAAAAAGGTCGAAAAATTAAATGAAACCTTAAACACTAAATTATGACAATAAATAAAGAAGAAACATATGTAACCTATCAAGACAAGAAACAAGAGCTTTTTGAAAGAGAAAATCGTTTGAATTATTTACAGTTTTCTGAAATAAATCAAAGAGCATTTGAAGCTCTAAAAATAATCTATGACAAGTTAGAAAGAGAAGTTGAAGAGCTAGAAAAATTAATAGAATCTCTAGAAAATAGTGATGAATCAATGATAGAGTTTGCAGAAATTTTAAAATAAATAATGCAGCATAAAAAGATTGAAAAACCAGAAAATAAAATAAAAAGAAAAAGGGCAGAAAAATTAAAAAGTAAAATAAAAGAGTATAAAAGGGAATTAAATAACCTTCAGATCGAAATTGATGACCTTATAATAAAAAGGATAGAAATAAGAATAAATATAAACAAGTTGGAATTAAACTTAAAAAATTTATAAATGCCTGGAAAACCATATTATGATTTAAAAGAATTAAAGCTGTTGAAAGAAAAAATGGAAAATGAAGTTGAAAAATTAAGAAGGTATTTAGAAACAACAGAAAGTGTAGAAATAAAAGAAGTTTTTGAGGATTTAAGAAATTATATTAAAGAAAAAGACAAACAGATAAAAGATTTTATATACAATAATCCATGCAAAAAAGAATATTATAAACTAAAACAAGATTGAAAACTATAAAAATGAAATTACAATATACAAGGACTAGTAAAAGATTGCAAAATTGGTATCAGAGCCAAGTTAATGATTAAGGGTAACACTTTCTCCTTAAGCAACACTTTTAGTGATACACTTTTAAACCAAATAAAAACAAAAATCTGTAAATCTGTACCAAAGTGCATCTGTACACTAGATGGACCCTTAAACAAAACATTCAATCGTTTTCAATTATTTGGTTAAAATTTTATTATAAAAAATATTTTTATTTTTTTTTGTATTTATATATTTTATTTTTTTAATTATGTAAGCTTGATTAGTTTAGGTCTTACTAATATAAGTAAATATGTAATATATGATAGGCATGTTTTTAGAATTATATTATTTATTTTATTTTTTAAAAAAATAAAAAAATAGAAAGGTTAATATTTTAATGTATTATATATAATATTTTAAATAAATTATATTTTTAAAATATTTTGATGAAAAATTATATTATATAATAATATCTTTAATAAAATTAGTTAGTTAATAAATTTTGAATATAATAATCTAATTATTTGTCAAGTAATATAAAATAAAATTTTAATTATTTTATATTTTTATGTTACAGTTTAAAATTTTATTTTAATTTAATTTTTTAATATTATAAAAAAATTTTGCATAATAATTAATCTTATGGAATAAAGAATATTTATATTTTTGTATTTATATGTTTTATATTTAATTATTTAAGAATAAAATATTCTGTTACCCTTTAAAGTATTATATAATAAAGTAATGCCGCATTTATTTATGTATTAGGATATTCTGTATTTATTAGAGTCCATCAATGCTCTTCTTTCATATTAGCCTTTGATTTTCATCTAATCAAATCTAATGGTCTATATAAATATGGCGCATCTAATAAGCACATAATTATTGTGCTCATTTTAGACATACTCAATAATGAATTACTAAATAGTACACAAACAAATTTTGTTTGAACAAAACATTATATATTCACACATATGAAGTCAAAAACTAAAGTTAGAGATTATTTAATATTCAGATTTTGACTTTATTAGATATCAAGATAATTTTGATCAATTGTATGTATATTTATATGTTTATTGAAAGAATTCTTTAAAACGGTGTCAAAAAGACACTTATTATTCCTTCTACTAAAGTATTTGAATATAAAACATCTTTTAAATGCATCCATTTTGGTGATTATGAGTATTTGTCACAAAGTATGAAAAATAAATTATTTAAAAGATTATTTGAGTTATTTTATGACAATATATTAGTAGTCTAATATTTTTAATTTTTATTAAACAAGAGAGTTCAAAGTGTTTACGTGTCTTATGAATAATTTAGCATAAATTTCACAAATGCATGCATATTTGGTTAATAAAAACAAACACTCAAAATTTTTCGTGTGGATACTATTTATATATCATTTTTATGATATATTGTTTTAGTGGGAGTGTGCACTTAGATGCTCATATGATTTAGACAAATTTATAAATATAGATATTTCTGCAGAAATAAAGTATTTAGTTTTGTTTTCACTCTGACTCATGATCTCATAAAGTTTATTAAAGTTGGAATAGTTGAAAATAAGCATGTATGGGATTATTTTCGCATGTAATTTCTGAAATTCTCATCCAAATTTGATCTATGTCGTTGAGTATGTTAATATGGTGATCATCGTGGTTTCGTCGCGACAGTAATATGATAAAAGCTGCGGTAATTTCATAACTAATATATAAGACGGACCAGATTGTTAGAATAATAAGAGAAACAACATTTAGATGCGCACATAAAATTTATAAGATGTGATTATTTCAAGAAAGAATATATGTATAACCCAAGTGAAAAATTGTTGGAAAATTATTTAATTTTTTAATTTGTTTGTGGGTAATATATTAATTATAATAACAAATTATGCTATTTCAAATTAAATTACTTATATAACGGTGATATAATTTATTGATATAAATGCTAAATTGAATAAGTTATAATTATTTTTTATTTTGAATTAAAGAAGAATAAAACCAGATACTATTTTTATTTGGACTTTAGATACTATTTTTATTTGAGATTTAGAATTTAATGAGTGACACACTCAAATATAAATAGTAACTTCCGTAACTCTTTTTTCATCAAGAAATTGTGATTTAGCCCTAATAAAAATAGAGAAGACTCTGATTATTGAAGAAGATCAAAGAACCAAATTTTTTTAATCATCCTTATAAATAACTTTTTCGCACTATAATATATATTTTTGATATTTTAATATAAATTATCTGAATTAATAAAATTATTTATTCTAACCATTATGTATTCTAATTTCTAAATACCAACGCATTATTATTAATGCCATCTGCATTTTAATTTCTTCCTTGCATGTTTATCATCAACAACACCAATTGGTGCTACTAATTAATAAAATGGACAAGTCTGAAAATTCCAGTAGCATATATAGGAGAAGAGAATACGTGAAATTGTGACCACGAATTCCATTATTTGTTAGTGTTATGCACCCTTAATTAATTTCCTTCATTTGGCGGATTTATTATGCATTTATGCTCTATGTTCCCCCATCATTTATTTATTATTAATAATCTGATTAATGACATGAGGAGTAACGAACTATAATCTGTTCAAATAAATAATAAAAAAGGACCCAAAAGCAAATCTTCGCCCTTTCATAATTTAATATAGGACAAATGGGATATCCTCCGGCCACTATATATACTAACAATAACTTTATTCATTTTATCATCAGATCAGAAATCAGACTTTTCTAGAACTTTATTGCATACCTCTTTCTAAATTTAAAAAAAAAAAAAAAAAACTTCAAATAATATGTTCGCATGTCCACATATGATATCATAGCCACATTAAATTGCTTTAAAAACGTTGTTATAATAAGAAGGGTAGTAAAGTACTATATTTTCCTCTTCAATATTTAGATTAAATTTTGATTTGATTTTTAATATTTTAAATATTTTATTTTTATTTTAAAATTTTTAAATAAATTTAATATTATTCTACTATTAAATTTGATATAAATAATTAATAAAACGAATCATGTGGATATTATTATATTATTAGTTAAATCATATATTTTTTCATACATTAGATAAATATAACCAAAATTTTGTTATAATATTTTTTTTTCAATTTATTTCTGGTATAAAACTCTAAATTTTAGCAATCAATTATCAATATTTTAGAATAAAAAAAAACTTTTACATTGGTAATCATTAATAGATCGATTTTACTTATAAAAAGAAATCAAACGTTATTAAATTTTTAATATGTAAATTATTTGTATTAAATTTAATAGTGAGATAATATTAAAATTTTTTAAAAATTAAAATATAATATTTAAAATTTTATAAAATAAAAATAAAATATTTAAAATTAAATTAAAACTTGAACCAAACACTAAAAATTAAAATAATATTTTATCCTAACAAAAATAGCGAAATGCATTACATGGGCAATAAGCAGACACAACAAAGTTAATATTGTTGATAAATATACCATATAATTAATAATTGTAAAAATCCAATTAAATGCATGGATAAGTGGAGAGAGCACCAAAAGAGCGTATCTTTATAAACAATTCAAAGCCGTGGATCAGTCAGCTTATGTGTGTGGATAGTGGATGCCATACCATAAACTCAATCCCACAGTTTTTTAACCTATATAAATTAAATGCATGTCATGTTGATTCACCTACCAACCAAATTTTATCAACTATATACATTAGGTTATAGAAATGAAAGTTGACACATGATAAAAATTTACGACCAGTTTAATTAAGCTTTTTTAAAAAAATAATTTAAATAATAAATATTTATATTAAAAATAATTTATAAATAAATTATTTTATATTTAATTTTTAATTTTAAAAATATTTATTTCAAAAAAAAATATAATAAAAAAATTTATTATAAAAAAAGTTATTTTTTTAATTTTTTTATAAATACTTAAATAATTTTTTAAAAAATTACAATTTAATTTTAAAAATTACACTAAATATTAATAGTACTACTTTTTATAAATTAAAAGTTCAAAAAAATAATTTTTGAAACTTTCCAAACAATCCTTAAAATATATTAATGCAGTGCCTAATTAATATAGTAAATAGTAATATATAAGCAATTTTTAAGCGCTCATCAATATATTATATTAACTCTCTAAAATAAAATAAACTATCAAAACCACACCATACCTAGAGGTATGACATAAAAACATTCATTATTTTTGTTAATTGAAAAGTTTGACGTGGCAACACAAGAATGCTTATATGACAACTTTGTATAGTGTCATGTTAGCCTTTTAATTTTTATCAACAAAACAAAACAATTTGACGATAATCACTTTTGCCTATTTATAAATTTTTTTGGCCTCTTTTATTATTTTTATCTTTTAGAATTATTTATTAGAACTAAAATTAGATAGACCTAATTTAATTTTAAAAGCTAGCTTACAAAAAAATAAATATCTTACACTTATAATAAATCATCTACAAATCTTATTTTTGAGAATGGCGAGACTTATATGTCTTTATATAAATCTTTTTTAAGTCTATTCTCTTTTTGTAATTTACTCTAATTATATCTTGACCTAATTATTAGTAGTTTGATTGGTGTTGAGTCCACTTACACTTTTGTTAATAAAACAAGTAATGACGTTAGGTTATTTTGTTGTATTGCTTTGGCGCATGGTGGAAGTGTATATATATATGGTGGTTCTAAATAAAGTCTAAACCATGTAATGTATGTAAACCTTTTTTCCAACTATGTTTGAGAAAAAGGAGCGTATCTTGTGAATTAATAAATCACCCGACATAAACCGAATTTGTTAAAGTGAACGCAACCCTGTTTCAAATGACAAATGTATCAATAATTAATAATAATATCAATATGTGTTCTTATGAATGGAAGAAAAAGGAAAACACAATTCAAGTTTTTTTAAGCATGCATGTCATGGCTAAACAAAAGAAATTATAGTCCTTTTATGTGTGTTGATGAGTCAGGTTTGTGAGCTCCATTATATCAACCCTGGCTTCGTAGCAAAAAGCTAGATTGTCATTATATCATCTTTATCAAAAATTTAAATCGATAGAAAGAAACACGTAATAATTAATTATATGTTAAACATGCCATTTTAAACATGATTTTTTTTTGGATTAGCTTAAATATTTGCATCTTTTTTTTTTAATTTATTTCATACTATTTTTTTTAAGATCTAACAAACATCAAATTCTAGACCTTTTAATCATAGAAACTATAATATCGTGTCATGATGTTACTTCTACAAAAAATTTAAACTAATAAAAATATATATAAATAATTATATCTTTTAATAAAATTGTACACTTAGCATTTTTAAGTAACTTTGTTAGTCAATTTAATGTTCAAAAATAATACTAGTAACTAACTAGGGAAAAGTAGATTAATTCAGTTGTCTCACATACATGAAGTGATCTGGATTTAGATCCGATCCGTGATATATATTTTGGTAGCTTATATGTATTTTAATTTGTTTGCATTTAATTCTTATAATATATACAGAACTCATCAAAAGAAAAAAAGAGCTCGTTATTAGCTGAAATTATTTTTGCATATATATATATATATATATATATATATATATATATATGTGTGTTCTGGACAATAGTAATAAAACGGAAGGATGATTAAATGAAAATCCGAAGTTACGATATAACACTAAGCACACCACAACGACAATATTATTAAAATACTGAAAAAAAAGAATACCCAAAAAAAAAAGGGCACTCAACAGGTAAAGACACACGTTCTATATCATCTAACACTATTGATTTTAGCATCAAGTATTTTACAAATTGTTCATCCAACTTGGTTTTACGCACGCCAAAATTAAGATTTTCGATCTTCATCCCATAAACTCACTTCAGGTATGAACAATATATATAAACTCAAAAAGAGTTTCTTTTTTTGGTCAGTTTTTATCAAACGAATACGCTAAGGAGTTTCAAAGGAAATGAAGAGGACAATACTTCCTACAAATTAACTTGCTATAAAGAATTAAAAAAAAAACAAAGCATTAAACATCTTAAAATTTTAAATTTTAAATTTTAAATCTGAATCTGAATCTGAATCATCATATAAAATATAATGAATAGTTAAAATTTGTCTAATTAACAAATAGGGTAAACACTCTTTAATCAATAAAAAATGTTGAACCCTTTTCTATGTCTCTTAATTCTATTATTATTATTATTAACAATTCCTCATATAATATATATACTTTTGTTAAAGCGTAGAATAATATATATATATATATAACCAAAAATAGTGGTATTTGCTAGCAATAACATAATGGAGGCAGTCAATCAATGAATTTCTCTTATTTTTTGTAAAGACGAAGAAACAAATTCGATGGTTATCAAATGATTGAATAATCGGGAGCAATTTACTTACGATACTTAGTTGACATTCATAAGTTGGTTATTTGTCAGCACAAATTTAGTTTACGATGTTTTTGGAAGCCCTCGGCCGAGAATTGATACATCCCTTATCAGTATATGGACAGGTTTAGGTTCGGCCTCAATGAAAAAAGAAAAACGGAGCACCTAACAAAAAAAACTATATCAGTTATATAACAGTTCCAAAAAAATGCACCTCGAAATAAAAAAAAAATCCGAATATATATATATATATATATCAAAAAGGAAAAAAATACTACTGCATGCAACTAATTAACCTACTAAATCTCATGTTTATGCATTACTATCAAGGATAAGGATAAGGATAAGATAAATTCAATTAGTGGGATAGTGTAACCAAAATTCTGGTAAAGTAGTTATTGGAAGGTATGGTTGTTAGGTTAATGTTGGCTATTCTCTTCTGGCTATAAATAGGCATAGCAAGAATATATAGCATATAGAGTACCCGTATGAGTCCTTGTAACATTCGTTTTTTACTTTTCTTTCAATCTATATTCTACTTCTCTATTCTTCACTACTCATTTACAAACATTCATGGTTCAAGCTATTCTTGTTACATACACTTGGCCAACAAACGCACAATCTTCACTATTAAAAATTGTTTGTTTTTCAATTTTAAACACTTTACAAGTAATAACTATTCATTATTAAAATTAAACATGTTTAACTATATATTATTAGGAATTAACGTGTTTATTGATTCATCCTTTTTTAATTTAATGTATGTAATAATAATGAATAAAATATTATATTAATTTGGATAGTAGATATATTTCGTTTTCTAAAATAGATATTCTTGTTCTGTTTTTTTTTCCTCAAAATATCAATATCCATATGTTAATAAATATTATATAATATTTTATTTTTATAATTCAAACTCAAAATTATTAATGAAGCAGCACAAATAATTATTATCTTGAGTAATATCATATTTATTGTTATCGAACAAATTGAATTAAAAAAAAAGGGTGGATTAGTAGTAGTAGACAACGTCCTTATATTACAATTGTCGTTTAAACTTTGATCCAGCATATGTATGTATGATGATAAAGTTTCAAGTTGTTGAGGTATGACACATAATATTTTGTCCTTATACGGAATATAGGAAATTTATATAACATGATTGGACAAACTCCAAAATCTTATTTTCTTTTTATATTTTTCCCTTGACGGTACTATAATGAATTTAAGTGTTTAACTGGTTACAGAACAAATAATATAGCATAAAGAATGCACTTTTTGTTTATTCTGGCGTAGGTTACGTTGAACATTCATTTATAAATTTTTGGCATATGTTTGAATTATGTTAAACATATGTCACGCATGATAAGATATATCTTCCGAAATGAAAACATGGAAGAAGCAAAGCCGAGTCAACAATAATGAAGAGCAGTATAAGTTATTATCGTGACAACTAATGGTTAATTGGACAACTATAATAACAATAATTACGACAGCCAACTTTGTTTTGTCCAAAAATTTCAATTTCTCTTTGACATTAATTGATTATTTTCATCCCACAAAAAAAGATAAAATAAAATAAAGAATTGGGTTATTTGTCATGTAACATCTGGATCAGTGGATGTGGAGCCGTGGATCATGGACAACCTTATAAATTTATATATGCACACATGTTTCCTACTTTTTATTTCTCTCTTTTTAGGATTATATATGAAAATTAATGTTTATCATTAATTGCCACTATCTTCGAGTGCTCGTCACCACATATGTTTATGTATGTTTCTGCCTAAATCCAAATCAAATTGATGTAACGAAATTTAATTAATAAATATTAAGTAAGATAATTTATGACTGTTTTTGGTTGATTTTTTTCGTAACTAAACATTTTGGATAAAACAATTGTCCAATAACACGATATATTTTATATAGGGAAAATCTAGGGGCCAGCAACTTCGTTAAATTCTGACCAACATGTAATCAGGCCAGCAAAAAAAGTGAGCCATTTGATGAAATCTCACACTCATCTCACACCATTAAAATCATCATTGATAACTATTTGATAACTACAAATCACAAAGTTGCTGGCTTCTAGCATTCCTCTTTTAAATATTGACGGTCTTGAAGGTAAATGATTTCTATGCAAATAACCCAAAATGTCTAGCTATACTTTTTGGTAAGTTTTCTGAAGATAAGTTTTGCTAATTTATATTATTGGATGATATTTTATGTGCAATAAATCCCATTGAACCAATAATTAATTCATATTATATATTAACTGATTTTGACTAAAAATATTTTTCTTACTAAATTTTTATATTTTATATATATATATATAAAATAATAATTATATAAAATGGATATGAGTCTTTAACTTAAGCCTATTTCTTTGTTTTTCAACTTTGGGGTTGAGAACTTGAGATGGAATATAATATTATTGAGGCTATATATTAATAATAGTATTATAAGAGTTAATATATGTAATTATATAAATTTAGTTACTATTTTATATTATTAATTAAATACTTTGTAGGTATTTTAAATTATATAATTTGTTAGAGTAAATTTATTAAGATCTAATTATTTGGTGCTCTACGTGTGAATAAACATATATATAGATGGTGGTAATAACAAATGGTGTATAATTATAATTTTATTCATTAACTATTTTTTTTCTTTTAAAACTCTTCTTTCATACTATAATTATTTTACTTTTTTATTATTCAATTCTTCAGGTTTGACAAGGATTTTGTTATTTAATATAATAACAATTAATTTTTAATAATTATAAATATAAAAGAATTATATATATATATATATTATCATAATAAAATAATTATTTTTTACATATACTTTGTAAATTATCATTAAAAAACGAGGTTGGTGGTCTCAACAAAATTATAAATGTATCAAAATTACTTAACTTTAACTTTTATGTATAACAGAAAAAATTAATTATTTACTTTTATATATAATAATTTATTGATTAGTCATTGATCAAATTTTAGATATTTGATATGATGTCTAAATTTTTTATTTTTAATTATTAAAAAATATTAAATAATTCATATTATATTTCAAATAAAAGTAAATTTAATAAAAATTTGACATTAATAAAAAAATGGGCCCAACTTTTAATGGAGCCCTTGGAAAAGAAAAATCTTAATATATTATATGTATAATAATAAATTTGAAATGAGTACACGTCATGTTGAAAGGATTGAGCTTAATTGTACATGTATAAAAGGGGAGTATTCATACTAGAATGGTCCATATCACAGGCACTCAATTTATCTATGATTCTATGTAGCTTCGCGCCTTCACCCTCTTTTACTTCTCCATAATATCCACTATACTCTCTCTTTCTCTCTCTTCTCATTCGTTTTCCGTTTTTCCCTTATCCGATCTCTTCTCCTTTTCAAAACCGTCACTTCTTTCAAACCATAATAAACCCAAGAAAGTCAAGAACCCTTACTCAACGACGTCGTTTCCACCTTCCTCCCCTAACCTAACTCCGTGATCTCCATCTCCATCTCGTGACCCTCTTTCCATTTCCCTTTTCATGCATCAAACGAATTAATCCAATTTCCGACCTCTCATCTTCCGTGGCAGTTCCATCTACATTCCACATTACAAAAATCGTAACCGATCGTTAATAACAACAACAATTTGTTATTATTATTCACCGAGAAAATGAACGATGTTGGAAAGAACAATAAGAAAGTGAAGGTGACCGTGGAAGAAGACGACGAGAAACGGAGGGGGAACAAGATGACGACGACGGATTCTTCTTCGTCGACGTCATCAACGGAGTCGTCTTCTTCCGACGAGAGGGAATACGAAGTACAGGACCTCCGTGACCGGCTGAAATCGTCGCGAGGAAGCAGGTTTGACCTCATAGAGAACGAGTTCGGACTCAACTCGGCTCGGAGGAAGTTCAGTCGTCAAGCTCTACTCGATGGAATCCGAGGCATCTCCAAGGGCGCTGTCATCCACCCAGAAAACAGGTTCACTTCTCTCCTTTTCTTTCTTTTCTTTTTTATTTTTTTAATTAATTTTTAAATAACAACTAATAATGGCATCACCTATCACTTACACCTCTAATATTTTATATAAAATATAGAATATCATTACAGAGATACTAACTAATAAAGAGTTCAGAAAGAAACTATATATTACAGTGGCATGTTCTTGGTAGATCTCTCTGTTATCACTTAATGCTATACATAACATTAAAAATGTAATCTGATGAGTAAGAACGTAAAGTAACGTATTCTATCATTCACAGTTAATAATAATATGGGTTTAGCTAAGTTTACAGACTAAGAAATTTTTATTGAAAATATAAAAATTTTAAATTATTTATTTATTTATTTTGTATTTATTAAATAAAAATATTTAAAATTTTTTTCTAATAATAAACTTATTATGTGTCTTAAATAATAATAATAATAATAATAATAATAATAATAATAATAATAATAATAATAATAATAATAATGTTGAGTTAAATTAAAAAAATTAAAGAATGGTTAGAATTTTCTGAAATTTCAAGTGTGTGTTTCAATTAAAGTTTATAAATAAGAGTTTGTATTAAATTGATTTTATAAATTTAATTTTGGTTAAAAATAAATTGATATTAAAATGATTTATGTTTAATAATTTTATATTAAAGTAAATTATAGAAACATGAATATTGTTTGGAGTCAAGTTTAGATAAAAATTATTTTAAAAAAGGACATAAATTTATATTACTCAAAACTATATTTTTTTTCAATACTCTTTTGGTTTTAATTTAAAAAAAAAACTTCAATTTATATGTTAAAATTTAGTAATTTTTAGTTATAATTTTTTAATATATATTTTTTAAATTATATAAAGACAAATAAAAATAATAATAATGAAAAGTTTCATAAAAAACTAAACCAATAACACCCTAGGTCATTTGTGCCCATTGGTTGGTTTGGTGGTGCATGAAATAAGGGCCGGAAGTTTGGAATGAAGCGAAGGGAAGTGAAGAAAGGAGTTTCACGTCACTCTCTCCCCCTTCTCTTTCTAACTTTGTACACGTGGCATGTAATTGTGGGTTCTAGTTGTCTTGTCTGGCCCAACCATTTCCATGTGATGTTGTCAATTATCAACCTCTCATGACTCCTCACTATCCTTGTTGCTAATCTATCTCTCAAATTCTAATCGTAATCATAACATGTTTAAATAATTATGTTGATACAAAAATCGGAATAATTTGACCTGGAAGATTTTGTCTCGGCGTTCAAGATCGTAAGGGCTGAAACATTTTTGATTTTACACTTGGACAACCTGTGCTATTTTTTTTATCAAGTAACTGTGTAACACTAGCTCTATCAAAAAATAAAATAAAATAAAAGAAAAAAGAAAACAGTAAGAGTGGCTGGGATCTGGATTGTGGTGACGGAGCAAGATTTCATCATCATCATCATCAAAGTATAATGCGTGTATCGTTATACATTAAACTATAATATAATTTTAAGAAAATGATGAATTGATGATATCATATAAGGCCAACTTGGTGATGATATTGATTGATAGATTTTTTTTCGTTCATACAAACACAGTCACACACATTAACCTAGCAACTACACTAGGACTCGAATCTGGTGTGGTTTTGCTAGAGACAAACAGCGCTGCCACTGCATCACATGTCTAAGCCACGATATTGATCGATAGAGATATGTTTGCGAAAAAATTCAATGGTTTTTGCCCAAGTTGCAAGGCCCAATCCCTTCAGTGGTGTTAGTCATGCAAATTGTAAAGTTCCATCACTACTAGCTCGCAGAATCACAGATATTATTACTGCATACAGCACATATATAAATTAAATAAATCCCATGACCAAAAAAGTATATACATATATATTATATTATACAAATTAATTGAAACAAGCACATAATATTATATGGGTTTTAATATGGGTTTTACATTAGCACATGCTCACCCCAAGAAATTAAATATAGAATATATTTGATTAAACATGTATAATATGTTATTTATCATACCATCTTAAAAGAGGGGAAATATATAAACTAATTGTTTTTTTTTAAGGATCTGAAAATTGGCGCAAACTCAGTTACTAGGTTTTAGTTTACTTGTGAGGATTGATTGGTTGGGATTTTGCTCAAAAGCATGAAATATGAAATATAGAAGTAATGCTGTTTTCGTGATAAATTATTACATAATAAATTAGTAATCCATATTCATTAATCATTATTCATTCAGCTAACAGCCTAGTATACTATATGCTAATAAGCTAGAAATCGAAATACAAATAACCGGTGAAGAAATTATGTGATTTGGGTGGCATAATAATAGTTCCCTAAATTATAATTTGAAAACCTCAATCATTAGCTCATTACTACGAGGAAGAATGTGACCAAAATTATTAATGCAGCAAAGTTAATAAGGGTTAAGCTAACATATTAAAGTTATCCTTAGAACACACGTTAGTTAATTCATGATTAGATGGTTAATAATTTCATTAACTATAGTGCAGGTGGTATCGATTATGGACAAAATTCATATTGGTATGGGCAGTGTACTCATCCTTTTTCACTCCAATGGAGTTTGGATTCTTTCGTGGCTTGCCTGAGAATCTGTTTATATTGGATATCATAGGGCAGCTAGCTTTTCTTGTGGACATAGTTTTGCAGTTCTTTCTTGCTTATAGAGATAGTCAGACCTATCGCATGGTCTACAAGCGTACCCCTATTGCTTTGCGGTAAATTTCTATTTTTGCTATGCTTAATTGTCTTATTATTATTATTGTGTATTTTAATTGTTTCTGTTGTTGCAGGTACCTAAAAACTGACTTCATCTTTGATTTTCTTGGATGTATGCCTTGGGATATCATATTCAAGGTTCTATTTCTTCCTTTTAAATATCAGTTTACTAAAATGCAACTCAATTATATTGAAGAAATGCTTTATTTTGTGAACAGGTTTGTGGAAACAGAGAAGAAGTTAGGTACCTCTTGTGGATCAGATTATATCGGGTGCGGAAAGTCACCGAATTTTTCCATAATTTGGAGAAGGATATACGTGTTAATTACATCATTACTCGGATTGTGAAACTTTTAGTAGTTGAACTCTACTGCACCCACACTGCAGCCTGCATTTTCTACTATTTGGCTACTACACTTCCTGAATCCCAAGAAGAGTACACATGGATTGGAAGTTTACAGCTTGGTGGTTATAGTTATCAACATTTCAGAGAAATTGATCTTTGGAAGCGCTACACAACATCCTTGTATTTTGCTATCGTTACTATGGCTACTGTTGGTAAGTTAGTTATTGTAGAGTTACGGTTGAGTTGTTTTCATATGACATTATTTGTGACTTTCTTTTCTTCCGCAGGCTATGGAGATATACATGCAGTAAACTTGAGGGAGATGATATTCATAATGATATATGTCTCATTTGACATGGTTCTTGGTGCTTATTTGATCGGTAACATGACAGCTTTGATAGTCAAGGGATCAAAAACTGAGAAATTTAGGGACAAGATGACAGATCTTATGAAATATATGAATAGAAATAGACTTGGACGGGATATCCGTGAGCAAATAAAAGGCCATCTGCGCTTACAGTTTGAGAGTAGCTATACCGAGGCTGCTGTCCTTCAGGAAATTCCCATTTCTATTCGCTCTAAGGTAATAACATAAAGAGGGTGCCTTTGAACTGATTCTGTCTTCAGAGAATATTTGTTAGTTTCCATCATTTTGGATTTTAATCTGATCATCTTTTGCAGATATCTCAAACATTATACTTGCCATGCATTCAAATGGTTCCTCTTTTTAAGGGCTGTTCTTCAGAATTCATCAATCAGATAGTAAGTAATCTATTTCTCATTGTCTTGATAGTTAAATAATTATGTTTCTAAATTTGCTAGCATGTGTAATTTTTGTTGCTTTAATCTTTCAGGTTACCAGGCTCCACGAGGAATTTTTTCTTCCAGGAGAGGTTATCATGGAACAAGGAAATGTCGTGGATCAACTATATTTTGTCTGTCATGGTGTGCTGGTATGCTTTTATATCTTCACAAGCACGTGTGTAATAATTCTACTTTTTTTCTTAGGTTCTATTGATGCTTTCAGTCACAATCCTGACTTTATGACTTGACTTTTATAGTTCGTTGCACCATATGACCATAATCAAATATCTGCATGAACACCATATCTTTATTGAGTGCTAACTGCTAAAGCTGTGAATATGCAGGAGTTAGTAGGCACTGCTGAGGATGGGACTGAAGAAACTGTTTCACTTCTGGAACCTAACAGTTCATTTGGAGAGATATCCATTCTTTGCAACATTCCTCAACCATATACTGTTCGTGTCTGCGAACTCTGTAGGCTCCTGCGGCTTGATAAACAATCGTTTACAAATATCCTTGATATATACTTTTATGATGGAAGGAAGATATTAAACAACCTTCTTGAGGTAATTATGTTATCCCTCTTATTTCTCACATATCATGCTCCCTTTGATCCTTACTCTAGCCTGAATTGAAATGCATCATGCTATTATGTTGTGGAAGATGTAGTTTATCATCATAAAGAGAGCTAAATATTTTCATTGTTTTATAGGGAAAAGAGACTTCTCGTGGTAAGCAATTAGAGTCAGACATCACATTTCATATTGGAAAGCAAGAAGCTGAACTTGCTTTGAAGGTCAACAGTGCAGCTTTCAATGGGGATCTGTATCAGCTAAAAGGTTTAGTTAGAGCTGGAGCTGATCCCAACAAGACAGATTACGATGGAAGATCACCTTTGGTGAGGACCTTGCAACATTTTAAATGTCTTGTAATTTATTAGTACAATGTTTTGGCAATGCTTGTCTGACACGTTTTTTCTTCCAACAGCATCTTGCTGCATCCAGAGGCTACGAAGACATCACACTTTTCCTTATTCAAGAAGGCGTAGACGTCAATGTTAGCGGTAACTTTAACCTACTAAATCTTCACTGCTATGTAACATACTTAAACTTTTAGCTGCCACTAACGTAGCTAATGTGTTAACTTTATAGATAATTTCGGGAACACACCCTTACTTGAAGCAGTTAAGAGTGGACATGATCGTGTTGCATCTTTACTTGTTAGAGAAGGAGCCGCCATGAAGATAGAAGATGGCGGTAGTTTTCTATGCACAGCAGTTGCAAGGGGAGATTCAGATTATCTTAAAAGGCTACTGTCTAATGGCATGGATCCCAACTTGAAAGATTATGATTACCGAAGCCCTTTGCACGTTGCTGCAGCTGAAGGTTTATACTTCATGGCAAAGTTGCTATTAGAAGCTGGAGCCAGTGTTTTTACCAAGGACAGGTACAAATTAATTGCATTACCATTTTTGCTTTTGGTTGTGATTAACATGAGTAATTTATGACAGAGGAAAGTATGTTTTTTTTTTTATCAAATATACTTTTAACGGCTAAATTTTTAAAAAACTTTGGACCAAATCAACAACAGTTTTACAAGAATAACCTTTAACATAAGCAAATCAGATATAATTGTGATATATTATAGCTGGACTAGTCCTAAATTTTTTAAACAAATTTTAAGGATAAAAAATATACATGATTCTTTACGACAATATGCAGTGTGCTAATGCTACTTGTTCCTTTTCATTTTATTAACAGATGGGGAAAAACCCCACTTGATGAAGCTCGAATGAGTGGAAATAAGAACCTAATCAAACTACTAGAAGATGCAAAATCTGCTCAGTTGTCAGACTTGCTATGTCCCACACAAGAACTTACAGGTAATCTCATCCTGTATTGCCTTTATATATTTCAATTGAGAAAGTTACTATCTTTTTAATCAAATAGTATGTTGTTTTCAGATGTTATAATACATATAAATTAAATATATATTAAAATGGAAAACAAATTTTACTTCTGTCTACAAAAAAAAAATATAAAAATATTTGAATTAATCCTCTTGAATAAAATATAATCACTATTGGTACTTGATAGAAGAATTACTTAAGGTTTGCTCATTGCCAACCTTTATTAAAACTTTTTTCTTTTTTTATTTTTTGTTTGTTTAAACATCTAGTAAATTGAAAAAAAAAAAAGCCTTCCTTTCAACTTGATGTGTACTTTTACTTTTGGTTATCTCAAGTTTGAAGTTTGTCTATACCATAGATAATCTATATCTGCAAAATAAGAGCTAAAATTTCACTTGTCATTTTCAGATAAAATGCATCCACAAAAATGTACTGTGTTCCCTTTCCACCCATGGGATCCAAAAGATCATACAAAACATGGCATTGTATTATGGATTCCACATACCATTGAAGAGCTAATCAAAATGGCAGCGGATCAATTTGAGTTTCCTAGTGATTCTTGTGTTTTTATTTTATCAGAAGATGCTGGTAAAATTACTGATGTAGACATGATTAAAGATGGTCAGAAGCTCTATTTAGTTCATCAAACACATTAGACTTTGATCCAATTCATACCACGACCACAATTCTTATATTAAAGTAACAGCGTGCCCTTTTTTGTAACGTGTTGTAGTTGTTCTCTACCAATAAGCACGTTCTATGATCTTATATTGGTTTATAACAACTAGCAGCACGCTTTCTATTATTTTCAAAATGTTTGCTCAAGTAACTAAAAAAAGGGGAAAAAATAAAACAAATATCTGTTCACATATCTAAAAATTTAATGTCGACAACTCTTTTTATTCCACTTGAAATTCATTTTTTTACTTAAAATGATCGAATCAATTAATTTAAAATAATTAAAGTAATACAATATAATAGTAATTAATTTAATGATTAATGTTTAGTATATACATTACATTTTTGAATTTCTAAAAATAAAAAAATATAAAAGAATAAATTTAAATTTATTAGATAGTCATTCAATTAAAGAATTCAATTCAAATCTATTAATATACTAAAGTTATTACAAACTATAATATTGAATTTAAAATAAAATAAATTATTTTTCAAGAGAATAAACGGATTACATACCTTTTGTCCATGCCACTCTCCCCAAAGTCGTTCCCTCAAGAATAGGTGGAAATTCCAGTTCATATATCTTGAACACGCTCTTTATGTGATACGCTGGATGAACAAACTTGATCTAATCGAGTCTTGCAAAAGCATAGACTGCTAGGATATGACGGCATGAATAATGAAAAGTTTGAAATAGGTCGCAGTAACAACTATGAGTGTCCAAATAAATCCTACATGTGCGTGGGTAAAATCATCAACCGACTCCATTTCCTCGACCACAAAAATGGAAGCAAAACGATTGCTCTCGTACACAACCATCTTGGGGATAGAATCCATGTTTTTTTGAACATTTTTTGTCAGGTATGTGAAAACATATTACCCCGACTAAGTTGAGCAAATGCTTCTCAGCCTTTCCTAACAAACAACTTCTACAGACGCATATAAGTGGACCGAACAATGGCTGCGATGGGAAGGTTATGCGTCCCCTTAGCACAACATTGATGCACTCAGATAAGTTTGTAGTCATGTAGCCAAACCTTTGGCCAGAATCACAGTGTTGCAGCCAGACCTTTTTACAAATCGTATTTGCAAACATCGCAATTCGCAAATTCTGGTTTGAGATCTTTTAGCACTCTCATGTACGCCAAGTATTGCTCCTCATTTGGAGAATATTCTACATTGATTAAGGCTTGTTTTCCTTCTTTACACTTGAACTAACTCATGAAATTAGTAACCATATGACGGATACAATAAGCATGGTACGCTCTTGGAGGATGCCATCCACTACCCTCCTCTTCCATTGCAACAAGTATGGCTCCGGCTCTATCAGATATGGCAAGAATACGTTGCTAAGGAGTCACATGCTGTTGCGGATTCCTTATAAAAAACGACCAAAACTCTATTGACTCATACTTAACCAATGCAAAAGCAATGGGAAGAATGTTTGAGTTGCTGTCTTGTGAAATGGCCATTACAAAATCCTTCCGTATCGCTCATACAAATATGTACCATCAATAGATACCCGAAGTTTGCAATTCTTGAAGACTTCAAATGCAGGGAGAAAATATCCAAAATATCTTATCAAATTGCATGGGACCAAAGTCTAGAAGTATACCTTCATAATGTGGCACTAGCTTGATATAATGAATCATACCAGAAAAAACATTGCTCAATAGCATTTAGTAACCTCAAAAGCTGATTGAACGACTCTTTCCAATCCTCATAAATTTGAGCAATTGCTTTTTGCTTTACCATCCAAACCTTCATGTACAACGGTTTAAATTTGTACCATTGCTCCTTGTGGTACTCTAATTGGATTGGATGTATTACCTAAATTGATCAATATGTCCACTGTTTTTAGGAATTTTACAATACTATCATAATAAACATGTAACCATTTTTCCAAAAACAGATGCAAGAATTTAAAAAAATTGCCTTCTATCATGGAAAAGATAACTCTGCAGATCAGGTTTGCTATCAATATTTGAATGATCTTAAGACATTGTTGGTACCAAGCACATGTGCATAGCCTCATATTCACGAATCTCCCAATAACTAAGATTATGTTGATATGCAACCCAAAATATCTACCAACAACCTATATCATAATGTTTGCATCGACAATGGTGCTTCAGATAATCAGATTCAACCACCTAATACTCTACACTCCGACAAATGCTTTAGTTCTTGATGGAAAGGTGAATGGAATCTTTGTTGTAGAAGCTATGACTAACCCTTAGCTCCACGCTCCCTTTTGTGTTATAGTCATCAACGCCCCCTGACCAAAAGGCGTCGATTCCACTTGCATATCATCTAGGTCCAATGTCGAATAATGGTTTAGAACTTGGACTCGATAGGACATTTCCCATTTTAATAGGAACTTCTATACCAGAAACGATGGTATCTCCAAATATAGCCCCTCTGGAGTGTAAAATATATCTTTTCTCACCGTCCCCATAGTGTATGAGACAGATGTATGCATTTCGATTAGGATCATATCATATGTTTACGATTCTACGATATATATCTTTTTCATTCTGGTGAAAATCGATTTTACAGTATAGACGCTTATGACCTGCCCCCTCTAAGTCATGTGGTAATGATTCCTCTGGCATTACAACCTTTACCACAACGATGTTGTCCATATATCAAATTATCTTGTGGATTGGATTTGACTTGACTATCTACGACTCCATTGCGTGTGCTTGGTAGAAGTTTTGTATACATATATCGCCATGCTAGGAAGTGGTAGCAGGGATGGCAATATATGCCGTGAGGAAGTAAAAGACGATAGTTGAGTTATTGAGACAAACTCTATATCGTCATCGCTATCACTATCAGAACCATCTTGGACCCACTCCTCGTCTGACTCGAACTCTTCAGAAACCAAATTAGCACCGGGTTCGGCCATTCGGAGAAGACCAAATTCTTGTGGGGGATTTGGTTCTCCCCACCTGACTAGGTCCTATTGAACAACCTTTCGGGACTGTACATGAGGAAGAAGAACTACCGCCAACGTCCACTAACTCAATGCAAAGCTCCATCACTTGCTCAGTCACAATCTTTCCATAGCAATCAAGCATAGCTCGCACATGATCATCATCTTTTAGCCAGAATACCTTATACTAAATATTCCGCATGGCATCCAATGAAATGTATCGATACCCAATTTTTGAACACAATTAATTCCAAGCATTCTCATATTGACCAAAATCAAACTTTTAAGCTCTATCAATGAATGCAATTCCCAAATATGCATAACAACAGAATCACTGCATATAAAATATGCACCATAATTTTTACGAGATATTGTTGTATTTGGATAAACAACAACAACTATACGCTCACTAGTCATTTGGTGATTTTGTGTTTGTGAGAAAGAAGAAATAATAGATGAAAGATGATAGTTATAGCTTTTGTGTTTGTGAGGATTTGATATACATATATATAGCAATTGTTTGCGACAATTTCACATACAATTTCACATGCAGTAAATGCATTATAGCTTTCTTTCACGATTTTATTGGCATCAACTACGCAATTGTGAACATCCACTGTTATTGTGTAGGCAACATGTGTGCAATAGCATTTTTAGTCTATTTCACAATCTTTGCCTATGCTATAGGTTGCCTGTGAAATTGTCAATAAATGTTTAAAGTGGTAAAAAATGTATATAACGTTAAAAAAAATAAATATCAATTTTTTATTTATTTAAAAAGCCCTCATTTTGTTCATAACCATTTTATATTTCAGTCATGTGATTATTCATAAAGTATTTAGGGTTAATTACCTTGTACACTGGGAACCCAAAGAACAATCCTTTCGGATTTTCATTTGTGATTTCACACTTGCCTAACCCTAGGTTATTAGCACTCTCGTGGGAGAATCTCCTTCGATGACAAATTGATGTAGTTAAGCTTTTCTAATAATGGTCATTGAAAGATGGGCAATTTTAGAGGATGAACAAGGTAAGGTTCTTGGCATAACACGAAAAAGAAATACTGAAATAAAGAGAGCTTTATAAAACGTAACATTTTGTGATATCACCCCAAACATTGTCATTTTTGAAATTGCCACATAAACTTATCTGTTTAGATTGCCAAACGTGTGTGAGTTAATAACTTAATATTCTAATCCAACATTTGACGTTATTCATTAATGGATCGGAGAGTACTTATTGAAAAAATATATTGACTAACGAAGATAAATGTTAAGGATAAAATTGTCTGAGACTAAATTACTAAAGTACCTGGTGTAAAAATAGTTGGAGACTCATATTAGTCATTATATGTATAGTTAGTTAGTCACTCAAGGGTAACTTAACTTGCTACATTAGTTAGTCATTATATGTATAGATAACTGCATCTACAACTTGTATATATAATGTACAATCAATGTAATCAAATACATTAGTCAATTCCTATCCATCATTTTGGGTTTGTCTAACATGGTATCAGAAGGTATTTTTCTCTCTTGAACCTTCCACAAGCTTCCGTCACTTCTCATTCGATTCTTCTTTTTCTTCTTCACTCTTGTTCTTCTCTAATCTCACACCATAGAGTTTGATGAGAACGTATTTGTTTCAATTTTTCTCGAATTGAAACATGTGATTCCAATTAACGAGATCTGAGAAGATAATTATGTATCTTTTCTTGTTCAAGATCCATAGACAATTCTGTTCCCTCGACTGGTTCATTTGCGTCTTCTGATCCCTTCCTTCTTCCTTCTACAGATCAACTTGGATTAATCCTTGTCACGCAGCAGCTAGTTGACGACAATTACCATTCATGGAGCTGAGCGATGCACAAAGCTCTTAATGCCAAGTGCAAGCATGGATTCATCATTGGTTCAATCCCGCAACCTGATCTAACTACTAAGACAAAACAATTTGAGAATTTGTAATGTGTTAATGATGTGGTAAGCACATGGATTTTGAACTCTGTTTCCAAAGAGATTGCTATATCTCTTGTGTGCACAGATTCTGCTCAAGAACTGTGGAATAACCTAAAAGAATGCTTTCAACATGGTAATGGACCGCGAGTGTTCGAGTTGAAGCATGATTTGGTCAAACTTCGCCAAGGAGCCATGACAATTTTTCAATACTTCACCAAGATCAAGGTCCTTTGGGAAGAATTGAACTCCTATAGACCGATTCAATGCAATTGTGGCGATGCTCGTGCAATGCAAAAATATCTCCAAGCTGAATACGTGCATTGTTTCTTAATGGGATTGGATGATTCATATGCTCAAATTCGTGGCCAGATTCTTCTTATCCATCCTCTACTAGCAACTAACAAAGTTCTATTCCTTGTGACACAGGAAGAGAAGCACAGGGCAATTGGAAACACATAAGCTCAGACTCAAGTTGCATTCTTTGCAAGGAATCAGCAAGTTCCACAAGCACAGGAAAGAGGCAGAGGATCAATGAGAAAAGATAAACTTCTTTGTTCTCATCGTGGACTTCTCGGTTATTCAATTGACAAGTGCTATAAAGATCTATGATTTTTCGCCAAATTATGGAAAAGGAAAAGGCATTAAGCCCTTTGGTCACCACGTTGCTACTTCACAGGTGAATCAAGAACAAAATTCAAGCCCAACCATGCAACTGTCGCCTACTGATGCATGACCATCTTTTCTATCTTTTCCTAGTGAATTTGCATTCAAATTGTTAAGTTTAATCAAGATTTAAATATCTTTTAGCCACTATGAATGCTACTTTGAGTTGTGTGCAATTCTGTTTATTTCAGGTAGCATTTGGATGGATTTGATGGAGTTTCTGTAGAAGAAGAAGAAGAAAGTAGATGATGTTGTCAACCCTGACCTCCTCGCACTCAAATAGAAATAACTTGAGCTACAAATATCCAATTGACGTGATTTTAGTGGCATTGGAAAGCCAACTTTTAGAGCTTTCCAACGATATATAATAGTCTACACCTTTCATATGGAATTACTGCCCTGGTGGCGCCAAACTTGGGAAATCCCAAGCTTGGCGCCATAATCATCACAACGCCTTCCTTGCTTGCTGCCTTGGTGGCGTCAAACTTGAGAAACTCCAAGTTTGGTGCCATGATCATCACAACACCTTCCTTGCTTGCTGCCTTGGTGGCGCCAAACTTGAGACAGTTCAATGAATCAAAGTGGTCCCAACGCGTGATCAAGGCCTACACGAAGATCCTCATTGATTTTGATTAAACTTTTATTTTATTTATAAATAGGAAAATATATTATTTAGTTTTAGGAAATATAATTTACATTAATTAGGATTAGATATAAAAGGAAAAAGAATTAGCCCTTCGAGCTCATCATCTCTTCTCTTCTACTTCATTCTGCACTTTACAGTTTTTCTGAATCCTAGTTTTCTCTCTGGACCATGAGTAACTAAACCTCCACTGTTAAGGTTAGAAGCTCTGTCTATTGTATAGATTGATAATATTATTCTTCTATTTAATTCATGTACTGATTTCTATTTCAAGAATTATTTTCGTTCTTTATCTTATGAATTTGGGTGGAATGGAAGTATGACCCTTGTTCTAATTGAGTTCTTGTATAACTTGGAAAAGCTCTTTACTTGAACAACAGCTTGAAAACAATTTCTCCTAAACTTCTAATTATCTGGACTTAACGGGATATGTAACATATAATCCTCTTATATTTGGATAATTAGGATTTCTGTGGCTTATAAACTAGAATTGAACTTCACACTCTAATTGGAATCAAGTGACCAAGGAATTGGCAGTTGATGAAAGTTAGAGGAGACTAAAAAGGTCTAAAGAATTAGGGTTTAGTCAGATATAGTTTGCCATGAATTGAATCTTGCATGATTAAAATAGTTAATAAGAAAAGTCAATCCGGAAGATAGATATCTCTGAAACCTTAACTGTTTTCTCCATATATATTTCATCTCAATTTACTGCTCGCTTTCTGATCTTCTGAATTTACTGTTTAATGCAATTGAATTCTCAACACCCTTTTCTGCTTGTCTGACTAAGCCAATCACTCAATCATTGTTGTTTAATCCATCAATCCTCGTGGGATCGACCCTCACTCACCTGAGGTATTACTTGGTACGACCCGGTGCGCTTACCAGTTAGTTTATGGGTTATAAATTCCGAACCAAATTTTTGGCGCCACTGCCAGAGATTAACTGTGATTGACAACTATTAGTTGTTTGATTGCTTAGATTAGATAATTTTTGTTTTAATTAATTTTTTTTATTATTAATTTTTATTTATTTTTTTATGTCCTTTTTTTTCTCCTTTATTTTTCTTTCCGTTAGCACGTTCCCTACCCTGTCCCCTTTTTCTTTGTTTCTCTAACGTCAATTATATATATATATATATTACTTTCTTTTGTTCCGTCCTTTTTTATATATATTTTATTCATTTCATTTTATTTTATTTTCATTTTTCTTATTTATTTTTTTCTTTATTTTTATTTTTCTGGTTCACTAACATTATATATAAAAAAATTAGCTTTAATTCTTGAATTGTTGCTCAATTACTTTTTTTTTTAATTTCTAAAATTAAGTTTGGTGTCCTAGTTATTTTTATTTTATTTTTTTGTTCATTTTTTTATATAAATTTTGAAGTTTTTACTTATTTATTTAGTTGTGTTATTTTATTTCTTTTATACAGGTCACCTCATTGGAAATTCTCTGCACTCTGATGTAGAGATTGTAAGACCCGGTTAATTAACGGCTAATTAACCCATATATGAGAATTTATTCTAGAAAGCCAAAAATGATATTTTTATGGCTTAATATGATAGAGGAAATTGAGACGAGAATTTCGGTACCAATTTTATAGAATTCGGACCAAGATTGGACCGAACGGGCCAAACCGGGCCAACCGGACCCAAAGTGGGCCCTTGACCCAACATAACTAAACCAAAACCCTAGTTTTCAGCACTCTCTCTCCTCACAACACACTCAAACACGCTGAAATTGAAGAGAGGGGAGGAAGAACACTCTCTCAAGTTCTTTCTCTCACTTGATCTTCAAACCACCATAACTTTTGATCTAGAGCTCCGATTGCCGCTCCGTTTGCGGCCACGCGTTCACCGCGGAGAGCTCTACAAAACCCATACAACTAATCTTGAGGTAAGCCACGTGTTTCTGTTCGAAATTCCAGCCCTTGATTTCGAGTTTCATGAGTAAAAATGTTGAGATTTTGGGTTCTTTGATGTTATAGGACCCAACTCTCTTGAAGGAGAAGGTTAATGTTGTCTCCTTGGACCTTGGGTGTGGTAAGATTCTCAACCCTAGTGTGATTTTGTTGTTCTATGATGTTTGGGTTTTGAGATGTTGTGTATGGGTATGATGATTGTGGCTTAGGTTGTGTATATGTGAATATTGGAGCTTGATTGGTGATTTTGGAAAGCTTGGAAGAGGGTTTTGTGTGATAAAATCTGTTCTTGGAGGTGTTGATACCTTGAGAGCTTGTGGACAAGTGGTTTGGAAGTGCTCCGGTTGAGCTTGGGGAATCGGCTAAGGTATGGTTTTAGTTTCCCGTATCTAATATGTAATGTGGTAGGAAATACTTAGGCTAGAGGCCCTAAGATAGGCATTGAATTGTTGGTGTTGTTGAATGGTTGAAATATATGATGTGTTCATATATGTGATTATGAATATTGATGCCTTGATTGTGTGAAATATGAGAAATGCATGTTGTGATATATGCTTGATGGATGATTGAGGTTGAATTGATGGGTGGTACCATGTTGATGGTGAGTATGATGTTGATTATGTATAATGATGGTTAATTGGAAATGGTATTATTGGAAATTGGGATGGGGAAGGATGTATGACATGATATTGTGTTTGTCCTTTAGCCATTTGATTGAGAAGTGTTAAAATGGTTGGATGTGGTTTTGGAAACCTTGGTAAAGTGTCAATGTGTGAGTTGAGGATGGCTTGTTGTTGATTTTGGTACATTTTGAATGATTTCAAAGAGAAAGATTGAAATTGGCATGTTTGATTGATTTTGAAAAGAGTTGAAAGTGGCTTGTTTTGAAAATGGCACCTTGTGGTTTTGTATGAAAACATGGTTTTTGGGCATACTTTGACGAGACGTAACTTGGACTACGGATCTCTGATTTGTGCCAAATCTGTTTAGAAATGAAATTGGATCCGGGATGTCCATGCCGTTCGAAGAACGGGTGAAAAACGATTTAAAATGAGGAAGTTATGTCCGTCGGAAGATTGGGGTTTGAATCTGTAAATTCTGCAGCTTTTAACTTAGAAAATTTTTAGCAGAATGACCCCTCGCGCATAGGCGCACTTGGTGCGTACGCGCCGTTCTTCGAGAAAGCGCCATCCACGCGTGCGCGTGGAGTGCGCGTACGCGTGGACCTGTTTTCATCCCAAAGTTGATTTTTGAGTTTTAAAAGCCAAATTTCATACTTCTAAGCCTCCGATCTCACCACTTATGTCTTAAATCATTATGATATGCCTAGCATGAGAAAAAGGGCTAGTGACTGTGGTAACTTGCGAGTGAAGCAAGGGGAAAAATGAATGATCATTGAGGGTCAAAGATGATTATGTGAGATGCGGAGAATGGCGGTGGAAGTGCTTGTTATGCCATGGGCCGAAGGGCCATAATTGTTAATGAATTGGCTGGTTATGGATTTAACCGTGAGCCGGATGGCTAGATTATTGCCGTGTTACGGCGGAGCCATGTTTATGGCCAAGTATAAATGCATATATGCTGTTGATTGAATTGTGTATGTTTGCACTTCCACCATTGGAGATGAGGGTTTCCCTGGGTAGTAGCAATGGCTAGCCACCATGTGCTCCAGGTTGAGACTCGAAGCTCTTTTGACCCTATGTCGTAAGTGTGGCCGGGCACTGTGAAAGGCCCGGATGAGCTCGCCCCCATAAATATTCACCAGTGATGGTGATGGATAAATATTCACCAGTGAGGGTGATGGATATGGATCATGATTATGATCAAGTTTATGATGAGTATAACTCGAGTTGGGGATGCACGACAGAGGGACAGTCCAATGGTTAGCTACCAGGACTTGTCGGGTTGGCTCTATAACCGACAGATGATATCATCAGCCACTAGGGACAGGCATTCATCATATGCATACTATGTGAATTGTTTGAGATTGCCTATTTGACTGCATATTACTTGCTAATTGTCTAAATGTCTTAACTGCTCCTATTTGTATATTCTTTGTCTGATATAACTGTGTTTGCTATAATATACTCCTGCTGGTGGTTGGGAGGTTTGAAGGAATTGGAAAGGGAAGTATTAGTTAGACTGAAGAATCTTTAGTCAGATACCCTTATATGGTTTAGCTTGTTTATAAGCTTTGATATTATCTGGAGGAAGTTCTAGGATTTGCCTTTGGCTTTCCTCTATTATTATGTATTATATATGTGGAAGCTGTTACCGTGCTGGGGACCTCTGGTTCTCACCCATGCGGATTTTGTGGTTTTCAGATGCAGGACGCGAGGCTTCTCGTTGAGACATGTTGGGGACTTCTGGATTAGCGAAGATCCTTTGTTCTTGGGACTCTGTTTGGTTTATATATCTTGTTTAGATACTTTTATCTCCATTAAATAATACAAACTGTGATGACTCCTTCTAGAGGGGATTTTTGGAGAATAGGTTTTCTGTATTTGTGTCCCTTTGGGTTTCCTTTGGGGTTTCCTTATTTTATCATATGTATATATTGCTATGCTCGGACCGGTTCTCTTCGCAGCCGGGTTTTGAGTCTTGATATTCTTGTTTTTGACACTCTTTATATATATGATCTTGCGTTAGCTTATCCTTTGCTCGTTACGTTATCGATCGGAGTGTTGCGCGTTCGAGTTACGGTTTTTTGTTTACCCCTTTTTCTACAAAGGCTCCTAGTTATAATCAATTATTCATACTACTATACGTACTAAATTTTTGTTTTAGAGGTCGTAATACCTTGCCATCTCTGAATTATGACTTAAGCATAAGACTCTGTATGGTAGGGTGTTACATTATGGTATCAGAGCAGTTCGTTCCTATAGAGCCTGAGGGATGGACTGACTATGCTTCTGTGCATTCTCTGTGTGTGTGTTATGTGCTGTTAGTATATCTACTTGATATAATTGGCATAAACGTTCATGAGCATACATTTGGGACTTTGAAACACTAGACTTCCGATATTGAGACTGATCAACTTAATATCGATTGTTTGGTGTGTAGAGGAACCAGATGGCGTCTCGTGGACGCGGTAGAGGCCGTGGGAGAGGTCGTACTAATGCTCGTGAGCCGGAGACTAACCCTAATGACCCGTTGAACTTTATGACTGCGTTGGAGAATATGGCTGCTGCTATGCAAGCCACTGCTGAGGCTCTTGGTCAACAGATGAACAACCATGGTAATGACGGAGGTGGAGTTCAGGGCCCGATGACACTGGCGAACTTTTTGAAGGTTAATCCACCTAAGTTCAAGGGAACTACTAGCCCGACTGAGGCTGATACATGGTTTCAGGCTATAGAGCGAGCACTGCAAGCACAAGTGGTACCTGAAGGACAGCGTGTCGAGTTCGCTACCTATATGCTCACAGGTGAAGCGTCGCATTGGTGGCAAGGTATCCGTCGTCTTCTGCAGCAGGGTGATGATTATATCACCTGGGATGTCTTCCAAGAGGAGTTCTATAAGAAGTACTTTCCGACTTCTGCTAGGACGGCCAAGGAGCTTGAATTGTTGCAGCTGAAGCAGGGTACTATGTCCGTATCTGAGTATACTGATAAGTTTGAGGAGCTGTTCAGATTCTCTCGTATGTGTCAAGGGACTCCGGTGGAATATGAGGAATGGAAGTGTGTTAAGTACGAGGGAGGACTCCGGAGTGATATTTTCGGTTCGGTGGGGCCAATGGAGATTAGGACTTTTTCCGAATTGGTGAACAAGTGTAGGGTTGCTGAAGAGTGTGTGAAGAGGGCAGCCGCTGAGAAAGGAAGTCACAAAGGATCATTTCCACAGAACCGAGGGAAGAGCTTTGCACCTAGAGGTCCGTTTTTCAAAAGGGGAGGTTCTTTTAGGAGGCCCAACAACAACTACTCCCAAGGAAAAAGGTTTGGGAAGCAGCCTCAGAATGATCAAGCTTGTACTAGGTGTGGGAGTCACCATCTGGGAGTACCATGCAAGGCCGGATGGGGTTTGTGCTACAATTGTGGAAAGGCGGGGCATAAAGCCGCAAGTTGTCCAGAGAAGCAAAAGCAAGGTGCTGGGAAAGCACAACAGACTGGTCGGGTGTTCACCACCTCAGCTGTGGGTGCAGAGGGATCCGAGACACTCATTCGAGGTAACTGTGAAATGGCTGGTCAAACTTTAAATGCTTTATTTGATTCGGGAGCATCGCATTCATTTATTGCATTTGAGAAAGCCCATGAGTTAGGATTGAAGATCGTAACCTTAGGTTATGACCTAAAGGTACATAATGCTACCCATGAAGCCATGGTAACTAGGCTAGGATGCCCGAAAGTTTCGTTCAGGTTCAAGCAGCGTGATTTTGTCCATAATTTAATCTGCTTACCGATGATCGGTCTTGATCTTATCTTGGGATTGGACTGGTTATCTGAGAACCATGTCCTGCTTGATTGTTCTACAAAGTCGGTGTACTTTATGCCGGAAGATACAGAAGGGCCGGTCGTGGTGAATAATTATTACTTGAATTCAATGATGGTGAACTGTTCTGGAACCGAATGTCAGGGTATCCTGTTGTTAACCGCGGGTGTTTCGGGTGATGATCAAAAGTTGGATCAGATTCCGGTAGTGTGTGAGTTTCCGGAAGTGTTTCCCGATGATATTGAGGAATTTCCACCTAACCGAGAGGTCGAGTTTGCTATTGAGTTGGTGCCTGGGGCGGGACCAATCTCAAGTGCTCCTTATAGGATGTCACCGTTAGAGATGGCCGAGCTAAAGTCTCAGTTAGAGGAATTGTTGGGTAAGAACTTTATCCGACCAAGTGTTTCCCCGTGGGGTGCTCCAGTATTACTGGTAAAGAAGAAAGATGGAAGTATGTGGCTCTGTGTGGATTACAGGCAGCTGAACAAGGTTACCATAAAGAATAAATACCCATTGCCGAGGATTGATGATCTCATGGATCAATTACAAGGAGCTGGGGTTTTCTCCAAGATCGATTTGCGATCCGGTTATCACCAGATAAGGGTGAGGGGTGAGGATATCCCTAAGACTGCTTTCAGGACTCGTTATGGTCATTACGAGTATACTGTAATGTCTTTTGGGTTGACGAACGCTCCTGCAGTGTTTATGGATTACATGAATAGAGTGTTCCGTCCGTTTCTGGATAAATTTGTTGTTGTCTTCATTGACGACATACTGATTTACTCCAAGACTGAAGAAGAGCATGCGGAACACCTGAGGACCGTGTTGCAGATTCTAAAGGAGAAGAAACTCTATGCGAAACTGTCTAAGTGTGAGTTTTGGAAGGATAAGGTGAAGTTTTTGGGTCACGTGGTGAGTAAGAAGGGAATAGCCGTAGATCCAACCAAGGTAGAAGCTGTGATGGATTGGAAGCAACCAACCACAGTAACTGAGATAAGGAGTTTTCTGGGTTTAGCTGGCTATTACCGAAGGTTCATCAAAGGCTTTTCGCAATTAGCTTTGCCGTTGACAAAGTTAACTCGCAAAGACACTCTGTTTGTTTGGACTCCTGAGTGCGAGGAGAGCTTTCAGGCATTGAAGAAAAAGTTGACCACTGCACCTGTGTTAGTGTTACCTGAGCCGAACGAGCCTTTTGAGGTGTACTGTGATGCATCGTTAAAGGGTCTAGGGTGCGTGCTGATGCAGCATCATAATGTGGTGGCGTATGCCTCACGACAGTTAAGACCTCATGAAGTTAGTTACCCTACGCACGATCTGGAACTCGCTGCGGTCGTGTTTGCCTTGAAGGTGTGGAGGCATTATCTCTATGGAGTTAAGTTCCAAGTCTTCTCTGATCACAAGAGCTTGAAATATCTCTTTGATCAGAAAGAGCTTAATATGAGGCAAAGGAGGTGGATGGAATTGTTGAAGGACTACGACTTTGAGTTAAATTACCATCCTGGAAAGGCGAATATAGTGGCGGATGCGTTAAGTCGGAAGTCGTTATATGCGGCTTGGATGATGCTTCAAGAGGAGAAGTTGCTCAAGGGATTCGAGAGTCTAAAAATTGGTGCTCGAGAAGTATCTGGAACCTTGTGTTTGAGCCGATTAGAAATCTCGAGTGACTTTAAGTCCGAACTCCTAAAGGCTCATGAAAATGATGAAGCGTTATGGAAGGTGTTACCGGCTATCGAGCAAGGAAAACAGTGGAGAGTGTCGGAAGAAAAAGATGGGTTATGGAGATTCAAGGGTAGGATCATTGTGCCGGATATTGGCACTTTGAGGCAAGATATCTTAAAGGAGGCACACAAAAGCGGATTCTCCATTCACCCGGGAAGTACTAAGATGTACCATGATTTAAGGGCGATGTTTTGGTGGCCGGGTATGAAGAATGATGTGGCGGAATATGTTTCAAAGTGCTTAACTTGTCAAAAGGTAAAGATTGAACATCAAAGACCTTCCGGGATGTTGCAACCTTTAGAGATTCCGCAATGGAAGTGGGAAAGTATTGCAATGGACTTTGTGTCGGGATTGCCAAGGACTAGGACTGGTTTTGATGCTATCTGGGTGATTGTGGACCGACTGACGAAGTCAGCTCACTTTTTGCCCATTCGGATGACTTACACCCTTGAGGAGCTAGCACGGTTATACATAAAGGAGATTGTGAGACTCCATGGTGTACCTGCTACTATAATCTCTGATAGAGATCCTCGTTTCACTTCGAGGTTCTGGGGTGCATTTCAGAAAGCTTTTGGAACCCGATTAAGCTTGAGTACAGCTTACCATCCTCAAACAGATGGTCAATCCAAGAGGACGATCCAAACACTAGAGGATATGTTGAGAGCTTGTGTTTTGGACCAACCAGCGAGTTGGGATCGGTATATGCCGTTAGTAGAGTTTGCATACAATAATAGTTACCATGCGAGCATCGGAATGGCTCCGTATGAGGCTTTGTATGGGAGAAAATGTCAATCTCCACTATGTTGGTATGAAGCTGGAGAGAAAGGCTTGTTGGGGCCAGAAATGATAGCTGAAACCACTGAACAAGTCAAGAAAATCTGAGACAGGATGCTTACGGCGCAAAGTCGCCAAAAGAGTTACGCCGATCAGAGGCGGAAGCCCTTGGAATTTGAGGAAGGAGATCATGTTTTCCTGAAAGTTACTCCAACCACAGGAGTAGGTAGAGCGATTAAAGAAAAGAAGTTGAATCCTCGATACATTGGTCCATTTCAGACCTTGGAGAGGATTGGGCCAGTGGCGTATCGGGTGGCTTTACCACCCCATCTTTCAAACCTGCACGACGTATTTCACGTGTCGCAGCTTCGAAAGTACACTCCTGATGCTAGCCATGTGTTAGAACCCGAATCGGTTCAGTTAAGAGAAGATTTGACGCTTCCAGTGGCTCCAGTCAGAATTGATGATACTAGTATCAAACGGTTGCGTGGAAAAGAGGTTTCATTAGTCAAAGTGGCTTGGAGTCGAGGCGGTGTTGAGGAACACACTTGGGAACTTGAGTCGGAGATGCGAACGGATTATCCGCACTTATTCTCAGGTAATTGAATTTGAATTTGAATTTTGTGGGCAAAATTCCCAATTAGGTGGGTAGAATGTAAGACCCGGTTAATTAACGGCTAATTAACCCATATATGAGAATTTATTCTAGAAAGCCAAAAATGATATTTTTATGGCTTAATATGATAGAGGAAATTGAGACGAGAATTTCGGTACCAATTTTATAGAATTCGGACCAAGATTGGACCGAACGGGCCAAACCGGGCCAACCGGACCCAAAGTGGGCCCTTGGCCCAACATAACTAAACCAAAACCCTAGTTTTCAGCACTCTCTCTCCTCACAACACACTCAAACACGCTGAAATTGAAGAGAGGGGAGGAAGAACACTCTCTCAAGTTCTTTCTCTCACTTGATCTTCAAACCACCATAACTTTTGATCTAGAGCTCCGATTGCCGCTCCGTTTGCGGCCACGCGTTCACCGCGGAGAGCTCTACAAAACCCATACAACTAATCTTGAGGTAAGCCACGTGTTTCTGTTCGAAATTCCAGCCCTTGATTTCGAGTTTCATGAGCAAAAATGTTGAGATTTTGGGTTCTTTGATGTTATAGGACCCAACTCTCTTGAAGGAGAAGGTTAATGTTGTCTCCTTGGACCTTGGGTGTGGTAAGATTCTCAACCCTAGTGTGATTTTGTTGTTCTATGATGTTTGGGTTTTGAGATGTTGTGTATGGGTATGATGATTGTGGCTTAGGTTGTGTATATGTGAATATTGGAGCTTGATTGGTGATTTTGGAAAGCTTGGAAGAGGGTTTTGTGTGATAAAATCTGTTCTTGGAGGTGTTGATACCTTGAGAGCTTGTGGACAAGTGGTTTGGAAGTGCTCCGGTTGAGCTTGGGGAATCGGCTAAGGTATGGTTTTAGTTTCCCGTATCTAATATGTAATGTGGTAGGAAATACTTAGGCTAGAGGCCCTAAGATAGGCATTGAATTGTTGGTGTTGTTGAATGGTTGAAATATATGATGTGTTCATATATGTGATTATGAATATTGATGCCTTGATTGTGTGAAATATGAGAAATGCATGTTGTGATATATGCTTGATGGATGATTGAGGTTGAATTGATGGGTGGTACCATGTTGATGGTGAGTATGATGTTGATTATGTATAATGATGGTTAATTGGAAATGGTATTATTGGAAATTGGGATGGGGAAGGATGTATGACATGATATTGTGTTTGTCCTTTAGCCATTTGATTGAGAAGTGTTAAAATGGTTGGATGTGGTTTTGGAAACCTTGGTAAAGTGTCAATGTGTGAGTTGAGGATGGCTTGTTGTTGATTTTGGTACATTTTGAATGATTTCAAAGAGAAGGATTGAAATTGGCATGTTTGATTGATTTTGAAAAGAGTTGAAAGTGGCTTGTTTTGAAAATGGCACCTTGTGGTTTTGTATGAAAACATGGTTTTTGGGCATACTTTGACGAGACGTAACTTGGACTACGGATCTCTGATTTGTGCCAAATCTGTTTAGAAATGAAATTGGATCCGGGATGTCCATGCCGTTCGAAGAACGGGTGAAAAACGATTTAAAATGAGGAAGTTATGTCCGTCGGAAGATTGGGGTTTGAATCTGTAAATTCTGCAGCTTTTAACTTAGAAAATTTTTAGCAGAATGACCCCTCGCGCATAGGCGCACTTGGTGCGTACGCGCCGTTCTTCGAGAAAGCGCCATCCACGCGTGCGCGTGGAGTGCGCGTACGCGTGGACCTGTTTTCATCCCAAAGTTGATTTTTGAGTTTTAAAAGCCAAATTTCATACTTCTAAGCCTCCGATCTCACCACTTATGTCTTAAATCATTATGATATGCCTAGCATGAGAAAAAGGGCTAGTGACTGTGGTAACTTGCGAGTGAAGCAAGGGGAAAAATGAATGATCATTGAGGGTCAAAGATGATTATGTGAGATGCGGAGAATGGCGGTGGAAGTGCTTGTTATGCCATGGGCCGAAGGGCCATAATTGTTAATGAATTGGCTGGTTATGGATTTAACCGTGAGCCGGATGGCTAGATTATTGCCGTGTTACGGCGGAGCCATGTTTATGGCCAAGTATAAATGCATATATGCTGTTGATTGAATTGTGTATGTTTGCACTTCCACCATTGGAGATGAGGGTTTCCCTGGGTAGTAGCAATGGCTAGCCACCATGTGCTCCAGGTTGAGACTCGAAGCTCTTTTGACCCTATGTCGTAAGTGTGGCCGGGCACTGTGAAAGGCCCGGATGAGCTCGCCCCCATAAATATTCACCAGTGATGGTGATGGATAAATATTCACCAGTGAGGGTGATGGATATGGATCATGATTATGATCAAGTTTATGATGAGTATAACTCGAGTTGGGGATGCACGACAGAGGGACAGTCCAATGGTTAGCTACCAGGACTTGTCGGGTTGGCTCTATAACCGACAGATGATATCATCAGCCACTAGGGACAGGCATTCATCATATGCATACTATGTGAATTGTTTGAGATTGCCTATTTGACTGCATATTACTTGCTAATTGTCTAAATGTCTTAACTGCTCCTATTTGTATATTCTTTGTCTGATATAACTGTGTTTGCTATAATATACTCCTGCTGGTGGTTGGGAGGTTTGAAGGAATTGGAAAGGGAAGTATTAGTTAGACTGAAGAATCTTTAGTCAGATACCCTTATATGGTTTAGCTTGTTTATAAGCTTTGATATTATCTGGAGGAAGTTCTAGGATTTGCCTTTGGCTTTCCTCTATTATTATGTATTATATATGTGGAAGCTGTTACCGTGCTGGGGACCTCTGGTTCTCACCCATGCGGATTTTGTGGTTTTCAGATGCAGGACGCGAGGCTTCTCGTTGAGACATGTTGGGGACTTCTGGATTAGCGAAGATCCTTTGTTCTTGGGACTCTGTTTGGTTTATATATCTTGTTTAGATACTTTTATCTCCATTAAATAATACAAACTGTGATGACTCCTTCTAGAGGAGATTTTTGGAGAATAGGTTTTCTGTATTTGTGTCCCTTTGGGTTTCCTTTGGGGTTTCCTTATTTTATCATATGTATATATTGCTATGCTCGGACCGGTTCTCTTCGCAGCCGGGTTTTGAGTCTTGATATTCTTGTTTTTGACACTCTTTATATATATGATCTTGCGTTAGCTTATCCTTTGCTCGTTACGTTATCGATCGGAGTGTTGCGCGTTCGAGTTACGGTTTTTTGTTTACCCCTTTTTCTACAAAGGCTCCTAGTTATAATCAATTATTCATACTACTATACGTACTAAATTTTTGTTTTAGAGGTCGTAATACCTTGCCATCTCTGAATTATGACTTAAGCATAAGACTCTGTATGGTAGGGTGTTACAGAGATTCTCACTTTCTTTTGTTTCCTTTTTGTTTATGAGCAGGAACAGGGATAAAGAGCCCCTTCTTGATTTTGATCCTGAACCTGAAAGGACTTTGAGGCGGCGTTTGCAACAAGCTAGACTTTACAAGGCTAGTGAAAATCTGACCGAGACTTTTGAAAAGGAAGCTGTAGGGTCCACTATGGATCATAATCGTGCTGTTAATGCCAATGTGGCAATTCCGAATGAGAATGAACAACCTAGAAGAGTGCTTGTCTCATACACTACCCCCAATGCAGATCTTTATGGGAAAAGTATTGTGGTGCCTCCCACAGCTTCAAACAACTTTGAACTGAAGCCACAGCTAGTCACTCTTGTGCAACAAAATTGCCAGTATCATGGACTTTCTCATGAAGACCCAAATTAATTTATTTCTAATTTTCTGCAGATTTGTGATACTGTGAAGACTAACAGAGTGAATCCTGAGGTATACAAACTCATGCTCTTCCCATTTGCTGTGAGGGATAGAGCAAAGCTGTGGTTAGATTCTCAACCCAAGGAGAGTCTGGATACTTGGGATAAGGTGGTCACTGGATTTCTGACTAAATTTTTTCCATCACAAAAGCTGACTAAGCTAAGGGTGGAGGTCCAGACCTTCAGACAGTAAGATGGTGAGACCCTCTATGAAGCCTGGGAGAGATTCAAACTACTGACTAGGCAATGCCCTTCGGACATGTTTTCTAAATGGACTCAGCTGGATATCTTTTATGAGGGCTTATGTGAAATGTCCAAGATGTGTTTAGATAATTCTGCAGGTGGTTCATTGCACATGAAGAAGACACCAGAGGAGACTACTGAGCTTATTGAGTTGGTTGCTAACAACCAATACTTATACTCATCTAACAGGAATCCTGTGAACTCTGAGACTCCTCAGAAGAAAAGCGTTATGGAAGCAGAAGCTTTTGATGCTCTTCTTGCTCAGAACAAAATTTTGTCTCAGCAGATAAATTTGCTTACTCACCAATTAAGTGGGATGCAGGTTTCAACTGTCAACACTCAGAATGCTCCTCAAGAGACCCCTTATGACATGACTGGTAGCTTTATACAAGGTGAGAATTATGATTATACTCAATTTCCTTCTGAACAGGTCAACTACATAGGGAATGCTCCTAGAAATCCCAATAATGATCCATATGCCACGACCTATAATCAAGGGTAGAGAAATCACCCAAATTTGAGGTGGAGAGAGCAACCTCAGAGGCCACAGAATTTTAACAATAAGTCTCAGGGCAGTTTTCAGCAGAATAATCATAATAACCGCCAGTTTCAGTCTCATCAACAACAACAACCTCAGCAGGCAAATTCTCAACCCCAGAAGAACACTGATTGGGAAGCACTACTGAATAGTTTTATGCAGGAAACTAGAGCTTCCATCAGAAACTTGGAGGTGCAAGTAGGCCAGTTGAGCAAGCAAATACCTGAGAGGCCTCCAAGTGCATTTTCTGGTGATACAATGGTGAACCCAAAAGTGGAATGCAAGGCTATCACCTTGATAAGTGGACAAGGGGCAAGTACGAAAGCACATGTTATTGAGGAACCAGTTGAAAAAGAAGCTCCAGAGCAGACTGAAGATATAGTAGTACATGCCCCTCCTAGGCGTGCAGACAATCCCTTCCCAGTCTCTCTTGACACTCATCCAACATTGCTTAAAGCTCCTGAGTACAAGCCCAAGATGCTATATCCTCAGAGACTTCAAAAGGAGACCAAGGATAAGCAGTTTTTAAAGTTCTTGGAAGTTTTCAGAAAGTTACAAATCAATATTCCTTTTGCTGAGGTTTTAGAGAAAATGCCTCTCTATGTTAAATTCATGAAGGAGTTGTTGTCAAAGAAGAAGCCTTTGAAGGGAGATGAGACAGTGGTCCTGACTAAGGAATGTAGTGCCATCATTCAGAATAACTTGCCAAGGAAGATGCCAGATCCAGGGAGCTTTCAAATTTCATGCACCATTGGGAGCACAACCTTTGAGAAAGCGTTATGTGATCTGGGAGTAAGCATCAATTTAATGCCCTTGTCTGTGATGAAGAAGTTGCAAATCCAAGAGGCACAACCCAGAAGGATAGCATTACAGATGGCAGAAAAATCTATAAAGCCTGCATATAGATTAGTGGAGAATATCTTGGTCAAAGTGGGTAAGTTCTTCTTCCCAACAGATTTTGTGATTCTTGACACAGGGGAGGATGAGAATGCCTCTATAATTCTAGGAAGGTCATTCCTAGCTACTGGGAGAGCTCTGATTGATGTAGAAGTGGGTGAATTAGTGCTTAGAGTACATAATGAGCAAATGGTCTTTCATATCTTCAAAGATATGCATTCAGCAGGTGAAGAGGAGAGGTGCATGCAGACTGAGCCTATTAATCCAACCTTTCAAGAACCCCCTGATGATGCACAACAGAATCTGCAACTCAAACCTCCTTTGGTAACAATCAATAAAATTTTTCCTGACATCAAACCTAAGTTTGGTGTCAGGAATACATCATCCACCAAGGAGGTGATTCCCAAAAAGAAGAAAGTACCCAGGAGATGGAGAAACAAAAAGATTTTCACTGAAGACTTCTCCCCAAGAATGAAGGTGGTATTCACTGCATGTCCAATCCTGCCTCATACAGTGAATAGAATCTTGTCCCTTGAACATATAGAGTTGATCAATGGGAGCACAGGAAAGAAGTTCACAGTGAGGGGTGAAGAGCTGAGCCCCTATGATCCTCCTCCTTAGAGGAGCTGACCGTCAAGCTAGTGACGGTAAAGAAGCGCTTGTTGGGAGGCAACCCAGCTAGTAGTATCCTTGGTTTTGCAGTTACTTTGGTTTTAATTTTATAGTTATTTTGATTTTAGCATTATAGTTATTTTAGTTCTGGTTTTAAATTACTTTATCTCAATTTTTTTTAGAATTTTTCATGTTTTACATGTGTTTTGGTCATACAGAGTGATTAGAACAGGAACAGGAGAAATTAAAAGAAATTTTTGATACCCTAGAATTTTTCTTTGCTTGGGACAAGAAAACTTTTAAGTTTGGTGTTGTAGCGTGCTCTCTGTTTACCTTATCATTAGTGGCACCATAGGGAGATGAATGTTCTTCATGGAGGAGCACAGCCGGAGGAATGAGATGGCCACCATCATAACTGAGGTGGTTGAGTTCCTTTCATTTTATTTCCCCTTCCGTTCTTATTTTGTTGTCTTCTGTTTTTTGTTGCTTTGATTACCTGCATGATCTTTAGTACTTTCAGTGCTTAGATTTAGTTTCACTCTATCATTTGCTTTTAGTTAAAAAAGTCTCATGTACCGCTCACTGAGCTTGAATCTAAAAAGAAAAGAACAGAAGTGATGTATTGCATGAGAAATTGAGTTTATATTTAAGAGTAGTCTTATTTACTTAAATGTGGTGGTGTTATCTGTGATTTTGAATGCATGATATGAACAGTGCATATTTGAATTTGAATCAAAAGATGTTGATGTATGAGGAACAAGAATGTAGAGAACTATTATGAATTCTTTGAAGTAAATAAAAGCTTAATCCTTGAAGCAAAAGAAACAGGAAAAGAAAAATAAAAGCAAGGTCTAATGCTCTGAGCATCAATGACCAGGGAGGTCAGACATGATTAAAAGCTCAAAGAGTTGTTTCCCTAGTCATATGCTTGTGGTGTAATTGTGTCAAGTAATTCTTGAGACAGAGCACTAAGAGTCGAGATCAAATGCATTTAACAGAGTATACCAAAGGCTTTGAGTACCGCTGTCTGGGAGCAACTGAAGGAAAAATCAGAACTAAAAGAGAGTTCCCCAGTCAAGTGCTTGTGGTGTTTTTGTGTCAAGTGCAACTTGAGACAAAGCATTTAAAGTCACGGCTAGGCTCAAGGTGCAAAGCACCAAAGAAAAGAGAATGAAACAAATTTTGATGTGTTCAAGGATTAAACCAAAGTATAAAGGCAATAGAATTCATAATATTATCCGGATTCCAATTCCAAATGATAGTGACACTCCTTGGATTCAAAGGATAGTGAAGTGCCAAAACTACTCAGAATTGTAGTATATAAACTCCACTCTAAGAAGAGACAGGAGCTTAATTGAACACTCACTTCTCATGCAAATTCACATCCAAGGCCTATATTAGTTTTGGTTGCTTGAGGACAAGCAACAATTCAAGTTTGGTGTTGTGATGCATGAGCATCTTTTCTATCTTTTCCTAGTGAATTTGCATTCAAATTGTTAAGTTTAATCAAGATTTAAATATCTTTTAGCCACTATGAATGCTACTTTGAGTTGTGTACAATTCTGTTTATTTCAGGTAGCATTCGGATGGATTTGACGGAGTTTTTGTAGAAGAAGAGGAAGAAAGTAAATGATGCTGTCAACCCTGACCTCCTTGCACTCAAACAGAAATAACTTGAGTTACAGAGGTCCAATTGATGTAATTCCAGTGGTATTGGAAAGCCAACTTTCAGAACTTTCCAATGATATATAATAGTCTACACCTTTCATATGGAATTACTGCCCTGGTGGCGCCAAACTTGGGAAATCCCAAGTGTGACGCCATGATCATCACAATGCCTTCCTTGCTTGTTGCCTTGGTGGCGCCAAACTTGAGAAACTCCAAGTTTGGCGCCAGTTCAATGAATCAAAGTGGTCCCAACGCGTGATCAAGGCCTACACGAAGATCCTCATTGATTTTGATTAAACTTTTATTTTATTTATAAATAGGAAAAGATATTATTTAGTTTTAGGAAATATAATTTACATTAATTATGATTAGATATAAAAGGGAAAAGAATCAGCCATTCGGGCTCATCATCTCTTCTCTTCTACCTCATTCCGCACTTTACAGTTTTTCTAAATCCTAGTTTTCTCTCTGGACTATGAGTAACTAAACATCCACTGTTAAGGTTAGGAGCTCTGTCTATTGTATGGATTGATAATATTATTCTTCTATTTTAATTCACGTACTGATTTCTATTTCAAGAATTATTTTTCGTTCTTTATCTTATGAATTTGGGTGGAACAGAAGTATGACCCTTGTTCTAATTGAGTTCTTGTATAACTTGGAAAAGCTCTTTACTTGAACAACAGCTTGAAAATAATTTCTCCTAAACTTCTAATTATCTGGACTTAACAAGATACGTGACATATAATCCTCTTATATTTGGGTAATTAGGGTTTCCGTGACATATAAACTAGAATTGAACTTCACCCTCTAATTGGAATCAAGCGACCAAGGAATTTGCGGTTGATGAAAGTTAGAGGAGACTAAAAAGGTCTAAGGAATTAGGGTTTAGTTACATATAGTTTGCCATGAATTGAATCTTGCATGATTAAAATAGTTAATAAGAAAAGTCCATCCAAAAGATAGATATATCTGAAACCTTAACTGTTTTCTCCATATATATTTCACCTCAATTTACTGCTCGCTTTCTGATATTCTGAATTTACTGTTTGATGCAATTGAATTCTCAACACCCTTTTCTGCTTGTCTGACTAAGCCAGTCACTCAATCATTGTTGTTTAATCCATCAATCCTCGTGGGATCGACCCTCACTCACCTGAGGTATTATTTGGTATGACCCAGTACACTTGCCAGTTAATTTGTGAGTTATAAATTCCGCACCAGCTACTCAGATTCAACAGCTCCTTAGTCTATTGAACAATCAGCATGTATCGTTCTCAACACCTCAGTTTCAAGGTCAAAATTCTCTAAGAATTCTTGGATCCTAGACAGTGGAGCTACAATCCACATTGCTTGTGATCTTTCTCTTTTTTCTTCGATTCACACCCCAAGAAATTTTTCAGTTTCATTACAAAATGGAGAAACCTTTCTTGATAATTTCATTGGTACTGTTGTCATAATGATCACATTTTTCTACAAAATATTTTATTTGTTCCTTCTTTGTGTCAATCTTCTTTCAGTTTCTTCTTTTCTATCCAATATTGCTCTCACTATAACCATTGGATCCAATTAGTTCACTATCCAGGACAACACCTCATTGAAGAGGACTGGGAAGGGTAATTTGCAACAAAGACTTTACATCCTAAAGGTATCATCCCTAACTAATGACTCATTACTGCTAAGTTCACAGATCCCTTTAATTCATGCTAGTTCTGATATTGTATCAATAAACTTGTGTCAATCACAATTATAGCATACACGGTTAGGTCATGCATCATCTAAGATTTTATAACACTTAGATAATATTTTACATTTACAAAATAAACCAGATTGCAGTAGTTGTGAAGTTTGTCCACTTGCAAAATTTAGAAAATTACCCTTTGAGTCACACAATAATATGTCCCCTAATTCCGTTGACCTTGTTCACTGTGATGTTTGGGGACCTTACCCCCCCCCATTGGTTCATATAATGGAAAACGCTTTTTTTTTTTTTACAATTGTTGATGATGCAACCATATTTTGTTGGATCTATATGCTTACTAACAAATCCAAGGCAACAAAATTGCTTAAAGAATTTTTATTCTTTAATTGAAACTCAATTTGGTGTCAAGATTAAGTGTTTCAGGTCTGATAATGCCAAGAAGCTAGCCCTTACTGAATTTTTACAATAAAAAGGAGCATTACATCAGTTTTCATGTCCCTATAGACCATAGCAAAATGCTGTTGTGTAAAAGAAACATCAACACCTTTTGAATGTTGCCAAAGCCCTTTACTTCCAATCCAACTTGCCTATTGCTTTTTGGGAAGAGTGTGTGACCACAGTTGTGTTTTTCATTAATAGAACTCCAAGCCCTTTGCTGAAGTTAAAGTCTTCATCTGAATTACTATTTGGCAAAAATCCCAATTATGAGTCTCTAAGGAATTTTGGTTGCTTAGCATGTACTACTACATGTTTGAATTTAATTACTAAGATCTGTCCAAGAGCGGATCCATCAGTTCTTCTTGGCTACCATATTGGGTATAAAGGTTACAAACTCTATAATCTCGAGACAAAGCAAATTTTTATCTCAAGGGATGTAATTTTTCATGAGAATGTGATGCCATTCAGGAACTCTCCACATCTATAAACTAATGCTGACTTATTCAAAAATTTTGTCCTACCAACACCAGCTCAAGACCATTCACCCATACCCCCAACTACCACTTCAATCACCCATTCACCTTCTCATACTTAAGAATCTACCACTACAAATAGTAATCATATTACTACACCAGTATAACAACACCTTAGAAGATCTTTTAGGAATCACCACCCACCAAATTACCTTACAGATTAAATATGCAATGCCAAAACTTCCTACCCGATTTCAAACTACTCTAGCAACCACAGACTCAACCTATCCTATCACCACTATCTTGCTCAAGAAAATGCCATACCTGAACCCCAATTTTACCATCAAACTGTGCATTTTCAAGAGTGGAGACAAGCAATGCAAGAGGAACTAGATGCATTTGAAACAAACAATACTTGGAAGCTGGTCACTTCACCAAAAGACAAGCACACCATTGATTGTCGTTGGGTGTACAAAGCCAAATTGAAGGCAAATGGGACTCTTGAGCGGTATAAGGCGTGTTTAGTGGCAAAAGGATACACTCAACAAGTTGGAGTTGACTTCAAATATACCTTTAGTCTTGTCACAAAGATTACTACTGTTCGAATTTTGCTCTCAATTGCAGCTGTGAAGGGTTGGAGTTTAATGTAATTAGACATTAACAATGCTTTTTTGAATAGTGAATTGAATAAAGAGGTATACATGGACTTGTCTCTTGGTCATCCACGAAGAAAACAAGGGCTGGTATGCAAATTAACAAGGTCACTCTATGGCTTAAGACAAGCCTCGAGGCAATGGTTCTCAAAGTTTGTATCACTCTAACAAACCATGTTTTCAAACAGTGCAAACAAGACTGATTTTTTATTTTCTATTGGTGATGCGGACTATCATCATTGCTGGACCAAGACAAGAACTTGTAGATAGTGTTAAAGATAGGGGTGTTCACGGGTATCGGGTACTCAATTATCTGTCCGAACCCGAACCGAACCAATTAAATTGGTTCTAAAAATCAATGGGTAATCAGATACAACTCGAACCAAACCAATGCTGCTCTATGTTAATTGGTCCGAGTGATGGTTCTGGGGGTGCAGAACCTGAACCAACCCGTAGACACGAACATTTATTAATTAAATTAAAAATGTATAAAGTTAATATATATATATATATATATATATATATATATATATATATAACTTTTACTGATTATTATTATAACCTAACCCTATTTAATATATAGATATATATATAACCTTTATTAATTAAATTAAATTAAATTATTAACTTGTTTATTGATTTTACATGTTTATTATATTTATAGAATTTTTAAAATAATTTTTTTATGAATTTTTGTTTTATCGGATACCCAATTATTTGAACTGGACCAATCCGTTCTTAATCGGTTTGGTTTGGTTTCGGATACATGATGCGTGAGCATTTTTTTTCTATATTTTCTTATTATTTTAGATATGAATTTATTAAGTTTTATTTAGATTTTAATGTTTGAAACCTATTTGGATACTACTTTGAGGCGCATTGTGGCTTTATTAATTTCAGGAAAGATTCAGACGAGTTTGACAGAGTTTGTGTAGAAGAAAAAGGAAGAAAGTGGATGCTGTCAACCTTGACCTTCTCACACTCCAACAAGCATAAATTGAGCTACGAAGATTCAATTGACGTAGTTCTAGTGGAATTAAAAAGCCAACTTTTAGAGCTTTCTAACGATATATAATAGTATATACTTCTCTTCTAGTATCACGGCGCTGAACGCCACGACTCGGCATTTAGCACCAGGTGCCTCGTAACCAGCGCCCAACCTACTGCTTCGTGGGGCGCTAAACGCAGGCCCTGACATTTAGCACCAGGAAGACAGAAACAAAAGGGGAGCTTACTGCCTCGTGGGGTGCTAAAGGCTGGCGTTTAGCGCCAGTAGCGCGAATCCAACTTCAACAAAGGAGCTTCATTAGTTAGATTTGGATTATAATTAGTGTATTTATTTTGTTTTGGTTATTTTTATTCCCAAACATAATCTTTTGAGCTTTAGTAGTTATTATTTTATTTTATTTTAAAATCAAATTAGGTTAGATATAAAAGAAAAAAGATTTAGCCCTTTGGGGATCTCTTCTTTTGCTTCTACCTAATTCCTCACTTTACACACTTTTGAACTCTAATTTTCTCTCTAAGTTATGAGCAACTAAACCTTCTTGGTTAAGGTTAAGAGCTCTATTTATTCTATGGATTAATACTATTGTCATTCTATTTTAATTAATGTATTGATTTAAATTCAAGGATTGCTTCCGTTTTTCACCTTATTTGAGTGTATTGGAAAATAACTCTTGTTCTACATAAATTCTTGTTGATTCTTGGAAAAGTTATCTCACTTGAATACTAGCTTGAAAGTAAACTCATCCTAAATCACTAATCACCTGGACTTAACGAGATATATGACATATAATCCTCTTATATTCGGATAATTAGGATTTTTGTGGCTAATAAACTAGAATTGAATCTAACCTCTAATCTATATTAAGTGACCAAGGAATTGGCGGTTGATTAGGTTAGAGGAGACTAAATCACTAAGAAATTAGGGTTTAGTCAATTACAGTTTGCCATGAAATGAATTTTGCATGATTAAAATAATTAGTAAGAAATATAAATCTGGAAAAATAAACATCTCTGAAACCTTAACTGTTTTCTCACATACTTTTCACACCAATTTCACTGTCTGCTTACTTAATCGCTAAATTACTGTTTAATACTTTTGAACCTTAAAACACCATTTTCTGCTTGCCTGACTAAGTGAGTCATTCGATTATTGTTGTTTGGTTCATCAATTCTGGTAGGATCGACCCTCACTCACCTGAAGTATTACTTGGTACGACCCGGTGCACTTGCCAGTTAATTTGTGGACTTTGAATTCCGCATCAATACACACACAAAAAAATGTAATCCGAACCAATTACAATTTAATCGGTTCGGTTCTAATTTCATCCTGAACTCGAACCAACCCAACCCTTGAACACCCTTAGTTAAAGACAGACTTCAAGCAATCTTGAAGTTAAAAATTTTAGATGACCTCAATTTTTTCCTAGGATTGGAGTTGGCTAGATCAAAGTGAGGCATCTCTTTATCCCAAAGAAAGTACACAATGTCTTTGTTAGAAGATACTGGTTTTTTGGGTTGCAAACCTGCCATCACTCCAATGGAAGCTAACCTGAAACTAAGAGCTGTTGAGGGTGACCCAGTTTCGGATGTCCCAGTTATTGTAGGCTCATTGGAATGTTGATGAACCTTACCATTTCGAGACCTGACATCACATTTACTGTAGTAAAGCTTGTACAATACATGGCTGATCCATGAATCCCTCATCTTAATGCTATATATCATGTTCTCAGATATTTCCTGGTCAAGGACTCCTTTTTTCGACAGCATCTAAGTTTCACTTTTTCATGTATGCTGATGCTGATTGGGGGAGTTGTCTGGACTCTCATAGATCAACCACAAGTTATTGTACTTTTTTGGGAAATTCTTTAATCTCTTAAAAGAACAAAAAGCAAGATGTGCTGTTAAGAAGTTCTACAGAGGCAGAGTATAAGGTGCTTGCTAATGCCTCTTGTGAAATTATCTCGGTCATGACGCTTCTCAAGTTTATGAATGTAGAAGTCAAGTGTGCAATGTTGTTTTGTGATAATGTCTCTGCCATCCAAATAGCCTCTGACCTAGTTCTACATGAAAGGTTAAAATATATTAAAATTGACTGCCACTTCATTCGAAAGAAGGTTACATCTGAATTTGTCAAACTCGTACATGTTCCCAGCAAGCATCAATTGGCTGACACACTAACTAACACTCTTCTAACACCTCAATTTGTGTTCTTTATGTCCAAATTAAGAACATACCATTTGTATAATTAGTGAGTTAGTTAGTCACTCAAAAGGTAACTTAACTTGCTACATTAATTGGTCATTATATGTATAAATATCTGCATCTACAGTATATATATATATATATATATATATATATATATATATATATATATATATATATATATATATATATATACTATATAGTATACAATCAGTGTAATTAAATACATTCTTCAATTTCTATTAGTCAATGAGTTATAACTCAAATAGCATGGTCTTTCCATACTCAATTAAGAAGTTGCGGCGGGTTTGAGTCTCTTGTGTTTGATAAAAAAAAAACAACTCATTTGGTACTCTATTTAAAATTTGTAGCAATCCCGTAAGATGCAGTGATGCACAGACTGAGGCTACATCCAGTGTGCATTAGAATCTGAGTCTGCGTTGCTGTCTTCGTTAAACCCTCTAAATGAAATGACGCCTAAACCCTTCAATTTTCCCGCCAAACGCCGAACCGGCCTTCTCCTACTAACAGCAGCCGTTGCCGCCACCGCCGCCGCCGCCCAAGCTTCGAACACTCACGAGCTCTCCTCTCTCTCTGCAGGAAAACTTGGAGCAGAAGTGCACGGCCTCGTCCGCACTGCACGTGCCGTCTCTGCGGTCCGATCCCTTCAATTTTCCTTTCTTTTTCTTTGGCTTGAAGTGTTTCAGTTTTCATCGCGGCTCTTCATATTTTTATTCCGATTTTTTTCGCCAGGTAGCTTCTACTGTTGTTGATTACGAGTTCTCGTTGCGCGGCCTCCGAAAGGACTCCGATCAGTACCGTCACTCGATTTCCGAGGTTCTCCTGCCATCTTTCATATTTGAGAATGAATTTAGTTAAGCTTTGTAATTGAATGCTTTTGACTATTATTTCGGTGATTTTCAACTCGTGGCTTCATGTAATGCTATGCGCACAAACTGCTTCTTAGAAGTTAGAATTATGTTAGGAGCTATTCGAATTTTTTTGTTAATATTTTCAGCTCGCTGTTTATTGTTTTGAGGATTGGTATTGGAAATGATTAAAACAAAAGCATTTCACTTGTTCCTTCAACCTATCTTAAAAGCTGTAGACATATGAACTAAAAATGGACAGAAAATAAACAAAAGTTTTCAGATTCAGAATTTGAGATGCTGAATTTTTTTTTTGGCATAGGTTCATCTACGGTCTGCCAAGAGGTTTTTGAAGTTATGCGAAGTGAACAAAGGGTTTTATGTGAAGGCTGGGCAGTTTGTTGCTGCTCAGAGAGTGCTTCCGAAAGAGTACTCGTCAACTTTGTCCGCACTGCAGGACCAGGTTTGGCTCAAGACATTCTGTTTGATTTTGAATTTTTATCTTTTGGTTGGTTGTCTTGCTAAGTTTGTATGGTATCTAAATGACTTAGGTTGCTCCTCTTCCTTTTAAAGTTATCAAGGGAGTGTTGAAGGATAATTTGGGACCAGATTTCACTGAGATGTAAGTTGCCCTTACCAACTGAATTTGGTTTTACAAACTATGCACACCTAACCAAGATTAAGGTGTTTAATGTCTTGCGATGTGCTAGAGCCCTTTGCTAAAGCATTGACAGTGCACAAGTAAGATTCATTCCTTGAATTGGCCCTGCCATCAAGATAGTATAATCAAATCCCCATGCTTGCTTTATTCTTTTGCCATTAATTTAAAAGACTTAAAACACTAGTTGGCTCTTTTTTTTAGGTTCATTGTTTTATTTTTTCATTAGGAAAAAATTTTCAATATTTATGTGAAATTTTCAGGTTTGAGTCATTGGATGAAGAACCTATAGCTGCCGCATCTATTGCACAAGTTCACCATGCGGTGCTGAAAAGTGATCAGGAAGTAGCAATCAAGGTGGTTTCTTAATAAAACTTTAAGATAATTTGGACATATTGTTTGCTAATTTACTTACAACTACTCACATGGTATCTTTTGTCAACTTAATTACTAAATTACCTTTTCTGTAAGAAGTAAACTATTTGAACTGAGCATCTTGTTTCTCATCTGAAAAATATGCCTATAGGTTGAAAATAACATTATCATTTCAATATCTCGTTGGATAGGTTTAATTTGTTTACACTGTGTATTGATTATTCATCTTCACTTGAATAGCGTGTTATAACCTGGCTTTGAGATTTAACTATTTGAGTCCAAACCTAGCAATAAGCAATGGCTGAGCTTGATAAATTTTGAGGGGGCAAAAAATTTTAACATAAAAAATACATAACAACATTATATAAAAACAAAATTTATAAATATCACAATTTTTCAATATTTTGTCATTACATAATACTTTAGCCAAATGAGCTTGTTATGTTATCTGTAGTACTACTACTAAATATTTACAAAATGTTTGTGTGGGGGGGGAGGGCATGGCCCCTCATTGTCCACAAAAAGCTCCGCCAGTGACAATAAGGACACCTATAAATTAAGAGGCTGGAGGTTATTTGGGGATTTAGGTACCAAATTTTCATTGATTGTACCTGACTAATGATGGTAGTCTGTTATAGTAGCCATTTCTTCCTCTCTTTTCTCCCTGTAAGAATGAATTCTTTTTTATTAAAAGAAGGCTATATAGAAGATATTGTTATTTCACTAAATCACTCATCATATGGGATTATAATATTACATGGAATGGAAAATGCTAAAAGATTTATACTTTCACAATAAGTAATAAAAAATTCTGTCATTTTCTTATATGTGAATATGTGATGTTACTTTATTTATGGTCGCCCTAGATTGAAGTGAGACTTAGAGAAGCACTTCTTGTGTTGAAAATTCATGTTCTTCACTGTTAAATAGGTGCAATATCCTTGGGTACAGCAGCAGATGACTTTTGACACAAGAACAATGTATTTCCTATCTAAAACTATTGCATGGGTATGTCTGACTTTTGGAAGCTCTTATTTACTGAAAAATATTAATGCATTTATGCAATTATGCTGCACTTAATTTTTACTTAGATTTTTCTATTTGTCTCGAATGATAATTATTATGCAACGTCAATTGTTGAAAGGAAAACAAGAAGTAGAAAAAAACAGTTTCAAAGCGAAAGGAAAATGATTAATATTATGATAAGAGATCTGAATTATCTCAACATGGTGATCCAATGATTCAATTATTGATCAATCAAGAACACTATCACCAGTATTTAAGGGCATTAATATTTTTGCATTAATATTTTATGTGATGAATTAAGGACTAGCTTGAATTTTTTTTCTTTGGTTTCGTGACACCATAGCTAAGAAGTGATTTAGTCAAATAATATCTTCTTACCTGCTAGAGTACTTATTACATTATAGGAAATAATGTCTTCTAATATTTATTGCTGGTATTCTCTGGAAAAGTTTGAGCTAATACATAAGATAGTGGTTTACATCATTTGTTGATAAGTCTGTTACCTCAGAAGAAGTATTAAACAGCAGTAAACATGTTGTAGTAATTACTAATAATCATAAAATTGGAAATAGAATGTAAGATCAATGAATGCACAAAATAATGTTTGGAAAAACTCAATCCTTTTTTTTTTTTTTGAGAAGTTGTTCTAAGTCTAACAGAAAATGGGTTACAGGTTTTTGTTTAATACCTACCAAATACTCCCGACATCCACAAATATATGTCACTTTTGTCATAAAACACATTTTAAGAAATCACTAACGTCAACAATTTTTAAAGTGTTAAGTCAAAATTAACCTTGCCTTTTCTCTGTTCAAATTAAGTGCTTATTGTTCATTGGGTGTATTAGTATCAATGAATACGGGTATAAGTGGAGAGAAGATATTAAAACATCTTTAAACTAATCAACGACTTATATTGCTGGACAGAGGGAGTATGAATTTTGACTGAAAACTTGCTGAAAAGATTGATTATATATGAGTTCGCCTATGCATTCGGCAGCAATACATTCCTTGTTTAAATTACTAAATAACAAGAGTTTGCTTGTTTTCTCGATTTAGTGGCAATTATTTTCTTCCATGCCAAATAGTATGAGTGCTTAATATTGCATAAATTCACATATTCAGGACTTTATTTTCAAGTGTTAGGACTTTTCAGTTTTGTCAGAAAGATCCTAGGTAATGCTGGAGGGGGATATATTTGGCTGCAGAAAAATTCCATAATCTTTGCCCTTTAGCAAAGGTACTGGGTTGCTCTTCTGAGCTGATGTACTATCTCTTCTTTTTTAATATCCTACATAGATTTAGGGAGGTTTCCATTCCTTTTGTTTTAAAATATGTTCTTAGATTTTTTATAAAAAGTAAAATAAGAAAAGATAAAAATTTACCAAGTAATTTATAATTTCCTTGAATTTCATAATTTCATTATCTAATTGCTGGATGAAGTTGAACTTTGTGCAGTCTCTGTTCTCTCTTCTTTTAGATTTTCAAACAAGTAGTATCATCAACTCAGGGACTTCTGTTGTTATTTTACTTTATGATTGCATTTCTTGGATGTAGTTATACCCACAGTACAGGTTTGAGTGGCTACCATTGGCATTTGCGGACTCCATGGCTGCAGAACTTGGTCAGTAATAATTTGTAGAAAACATACCTGCGTATTAGTATTATATCAGCGTTCTTGTCGCATTTTCCCTTTATGTGTGACACTGACATTTTGTATTAGAAATAGAGTTATAGAAAATATGATTTTCTATAGACGGATGTGAATTATATTCTTGTTATAATTATATGATAGATTAACAAAGCTAAATATATAGGTCATGTTTGTTTTTAGGGCACTACTTGTAGACAGTAAAACTAAAACATGTGATATGAGTAGTTTGATCTTGTTTTGATTAAAAAACTACTGTAGGATTTTGCTCATTGCTTTAATTTTTGTGTTATTTTGAATAGTTATTCCTTTTTTCTTTCTAAATTTAGATTTAGATTTTCATATGCTACAGTTTACCTCATCTGGATATGGGTTGCTTTACTTTTCTTTTTCTTTAATTTTGGTCTTTGGTCTTTGTCATTATATCAACGGGATCTACTTCTCATTGATTTAGGGTTTTTTCTTCTTTATTTGTTATAGGTTCTATTTATATTTTGGTCCATACTTTTGTTTGGAACTGCTTTTTAAAGTTTCAAATTATTAAGGATAGACACCTCTAAATCGGTAAAACCATAGAGAATAGTAGTTTATTTCAATGCAATTTTTTGGTTTTTGGAGTAGTTTTTATTCTTTCTTCCCAAACTCAAAATAATCAAGAATAGGCACAAATCCAAATTGTGTGAAGCTATAGGAACTAGTAATTAAATTCATTGCAATATTTTTTTTTTAATTTTTGGAGTACTGTTCTTATTCTTTCTTTCTTCTGATTCTTTTCAATTTATAGCATTAAGTAGGCATTTTTATTTATCTGCTTTTCATGTTCATGTTGCAGCCATTGGTTTTTATCAGGGCTCAGTCAAGAAATTATTCCATTGAACTCAACATATTTAGTTCTTTGTTTGTATGTTTTACATTTACTTCTAGCAGCTGGTAAGTTATCCTTCTTAGTTACTGAATGAACAATACAAGGCTGGATTAATTTCACGCAGATTTTATTCATGAGGCAAGGAATTCTGAGAGAGCAGCCAAAAACTTGAGAAACAACAAACTGATCAGGGTTCCTCATGTATTCTGGGTATGATAGTCTTCATTATTTTCCTTTCAATGGAATACTTAGTGTTTACTATAATACTTTTACCAACATAGTATGATATTAATGCATGCAGGATTTGACTAGCAGGCAAGTCCTAACAATGCAGTTTTATACAGGGCGAAAGGTATGTTTTGAATAATATCTTTGTTACACCAAATTGCTGGGGACATTTTTGCTTTGCTGATGTATAACTGCATGAATCATAATTGTTTTTTTATGGGATTCGGCTCAGTTAACACCACCTTATGCATTTCTTAATGAAATATTCTAGTATTTAAAAAATGAGCCAAGCAAAATCAGTTCTGGTCAATTTGTACTGTTTTCCAGTTTGTAGAAATTCTATTCTAGCTGTTGTAAGCTTTGTATTTCTATCTATTGCATTCTATTAATAGGGGTCTTATTACAATTCAGATTGATGATTTAGACTTTCTGAACCAGCTTGGAGTAGAACCAGAAAAGGTTGATTTATCACAATTCACAACTATGGTGAACTCATGTAAATTGTATTTTCCTGTTCTTTACAGTGGATGTAATAAGCTCATTGTGGTTACAATTTTTGCAGATGGTTCATTATTGTGATACTCAATCTGATAAACATTGACTATGAGAATTTCATTTTGTCCTACTTTTGTAGTGCTATACTGCTATTGTTATGTACTTTCTTTAACTGATGCATTCTAAACCTGATACTGAAGGTAGCAAAATCATTGATTGAACTATTTGCTGAAATGATATTTGTGCATGGTTATATACATGGTGATCCACACCCTGGTAATATATTAGTTTCTCCTGAAGGTTCCAATGGCTTCTCTTTGGGTATGTACCTGTGTATGGTCTGATTGAAATATGGAAGATTGTAAGAATTGAACTTGAATTTTGATCATTTCCCCCTTTGGAAACTTCGTGCAGTTCTTTTAGATCATGCAGTCTACAGGGAATTGGATGAGGAATTTAGAAAAGACTTTTGTCAGTTATGGGAAGCTTTGATTCTTAAAGACTTGAATAAAACATTGAGGCTTGGTGAACGATTTGGTGCTGGGAAGTATTCTAGATATCTGCCCATCATTTTCACTGGAACGCCTGTTGAAAGGTGATCTCTCTTAACATTCTATTTGATGATGCACATAAATAATTTTAGTGTACTTGTTGAAGAGAGTTTATTTTGGGTTATAATTGTTTCAGATTCTCAAAATGTGAATTTAAAACTAAATTTTTTCATTCAACTGAAAATGGTAAAAAAATAAAAATAAAAGAGGATAAGGTATATTATATTATCAAAGATAGGTTTATATGATAAGCTACTCTTTTCAGCTTTTAAGGAAAAACGTAAGCTGGAAAGCTGATTTTTTTATATTTTGGTCATTTTTTTTATAAATTAAATATGTAAAAGGTGATTATTATTTTTTTTTGTAGTTGTGCCTCAAATATTACTGTTATCTTGCAATACAAATTACAAAACATATGATGGAACTTTTGCTTGAGTTGCAGCAAACATGCTTTTGGAATATCAACTGCAGAAAAAGAGACCATGATAAACGAGTTGAAGTCTCTCTTATTTGATGACTTATCTTCATTCATGGAGACCCTGCCTCCAGATTTTATTGCGATAATGCGCATAGAGTAAGAAACAAATTCATCCTAGCTTCTTTGGGTGCAGAATTTGTAGTGCTGAATAATTAATATATTTCTTCTTTTCTTCTAGCGGAATGATAAGATCTATCATTAGAAAGATGGGTGTATCTCGGGTCACCAGGTTGCTAACTTACACCAAATATGCAGTATATGGTCTTCTCTGTTCAAAGTTGGATGTAGAATCATCTAGAAGTCCCATGAAATCTTGTAAGTTCGCTTATCATATCTTAAAAGTTACTCGAGAACTTTTCTTAATCGTCATCTACACAATGAACTTCTGTCAAAATATATAGTACAGAGAAAAGAAAGCAGGAGCTTTCAGAATGAGTGTTCCCTCTTATTTTTCTTTTTAATGCTTTCAGACTTTGCTGTGGAAGCTGCTTTTCTCAGTTTCATAGCAACCTTAAAATATGTTCTCATCCTAATAAAGGTTCTTATCGGTGAGAATGCTCTTTCACTTTTAACTTGTTTTTATAAATATTACCTCATTTTTTTATAAGGAAAAATTAAAACCTAACCATCTATTGTTTTCTCTGTTTTTTAGGGAGCATTGACAGTACCCCATGGCGCCAGAAGGTGAATAATGTTTTGAATTACATGCATAGCAAGATTAGTAGTGAGTTTTGGGGCATTGTGGTGCATCCTGTTTTTCTTCTATTATGGATCCGTCCTAATGTATTATTTTAAGCATCGAGTTCTTATATATATAAAAAAAAGTGGTGGTTGTGATGGTATGCTATACAAATGTTAAAGTGTATTCATTCAGTTTTAAATTTTAATAAAAACCTTGTAAAAAAATGTTTTCAGATGATACTCATCGGTTCTTTTCCCCCTCCAAAACCTTACAAAAATATTGAGTAAAATGAGATGAGTATTCTCTGTGAAAAAGTAATTTCTTTAGTGAAGTTTTTGAAAAAAAAAAGGGAAGAAATAAACACGCACTAAATTACCACTAGTTGCATGGATATAAACATTTTTTTTTCCAAAGTACATTGCTCATTTTGAAGGGTGGTTTTAAAGTATATTGTTATTTGTTCATGTATATACGAAACTTCATACTTATGAATCCAATACTACCAAAGAATTTTCTGTTTATACTATACTCATAGAAACTAGGTACATATGGAAACTAGAAATGGAGTTGGTTTAGAGCTATATGAATTACCTGACTTTTTTTTTTTGGGCAAAGCATCTTGGAGTTATATAGTTGATCTTCAAATCAATAGAGCTAAACAGATACGTGAGATTGTAAATCCAAGGTTAGTCTTGAAAGTTTCAGTTATGCATATATGAGAATGTATATCACTTCCAAGTTCCAACAGCTTCAGAAGACAATGATAAGCATCCTCCGTTGTCCATGATATTGATCATTAACATCTTTTCTTCTTTTTCTTCTCATTTAAAAGAATTTTCTAGAATTAAAAACACAAGAAATTTTCTAGAAATCTGTCGAAAACTCTACTTTGAATCTCATAAATCATCTTCATGTGTAAGCTTTGCACGAAACAAAATTATGTATCGACCATTGAATGCCGGTAGAGTGGGTTAATTCTCCACGAAGTAGAAATTATTTTTTGTCATTATTTTTAGTTATCAACTCAATTTTTTTAGTCTAATAATTTAATAACATACTTAGTTCATATTTTTAAATATTGATGGCTAACTGCCGATAAAAAATAAATTACTAATCGTCTAGCATTTCTCTATTTTCCACCATAGACTTATGGTTAACTCTTAAGCAAATAACTTCGTTATTTTTATTATTTTACTCTAATAAATATCCGAATGCAAATTAAGTGCTATTGTTGGACAAACAAAATGGTTGGATTCTTTTTGTGGTTGATTTTTGAAAATAAGGTATGATATGCTCTTCAGAGCACTTCATCTTCATGGGATGCTTCTAAGAACTAAACTTTTCTCTTATGGTGAAGACGCTGCTTCCAGTGGGATTCATGAGATGCTTTTTATATTTGATTTATGCTTTCAAAATCTTAAATGAATATTATAAATTAAAACTCGATGAAAGAATTAATTTAGTTTATTAATTTATCATTTAAAGATAAAAAAATGCTGCGTAAAGAATATATATATATATATATATATATATTGGCCTTCTAAAATATCCACCGTCTCGGACCTCCAGTTATTTCAATTGACGTTAACCACGTTATCATTATTATGATTTTTTTTTTTTTTGAAAAAAAAAAAGGGAGAATTCAGCAACTTAAAAAGAAGTCGACAACATTATAAAACCAAGGAATAAAATACTGCCCGCACTTTGGAACCTTGTAAATAGAAAACCGAAGGTGATGATGACTATAAATTAGTAGCTTCAAACAGGAATGATAACACGCTTTTCCAAGTTATTGTTAGGGTACCCTTATTGTTATCTACTATATTTGGTATATAACATCTCACTATTTTTATTTTATTTTAGATTGTTTAATACAAAAACAATATGCTGAGAATAATTTAGTAATAACGCATCAAAAGAAAGACCAGTTAAGTAGACAAAATAGATTTTTATTTCTTTTTATTAATGGGATTCAAATATATATTTTTTTGTAAAAGGAAGTTGATATTCTATACACTATCTGTAAGTCACGGTACAAGTTTCATTTAATAAAAGTGTTCACATAATCACATTTAGTATTTAGTTGTATTTCTCGTTTAAGAACATTCTAGCAATTTGAATAATAAAAGTATTTTTAAATATAATTATTGCAAGAATATTTTTAAGAACTTTTGTCTGGTTCACATAGACATAGGGCGTGAATATATCATTGACTACTTTTCTTGTTGACCAAGCCAGCTGTGGGGTAATTTATAAATGGACATAGAAGTTAGTTAGAACATAATACATATATATAGTCGCTATAATTCGCCTACTGATCTTCTCGGTTGTTCACCTATTCAGACTTGAGGTTCTCCACAATATTCATTTTCCTTTGCTACATGAATAACATTTTTTTAGATAATTATTTCAACTTAGTCTTACTTTAATAATTACATCAATTTATAGATAATCATTTTATAATTTACTAAAGGATATCTTTGTCAAAAGAATAAAATTCTTTTTTATATACTTATATGACATTATTCATTTGCATGCTAAAATCTAAAGACATATGGTAATTATCATTAACTTAACCAAAAGGTCAATTGACTAACTACTAATATATAACTCAAGTTATTAACAAATTTGCCCAATGGGGATATATCCCTCCGAAATTATAATAATGCATTATTTATCCATGAGGAATATTTGTATCCACCAGATTATATATATTATTGTTGCCGTCTTTTTATAGAATTAAATAATTTTAATATATTATTAGTATAAAATAATTTTACTAATGTATCTATTATGTAATATCATATTCGTAAAAATAATTACATGTTATGTTTACTGTAGGAATAGTTATTTATAAAAAAACGAACATGATTTGATGATTTTGTAAAAAATTAAAAAAAAATTGTTATTAAACTTTTTGAAAGGTATCAGACTTGGAGGTAAGAAGATGAGATGAGACGAGAGAGTAGAGAGAAACAGAGAGAAAAAGAGAAAAAATATATTTCAGTTATTGCAAAAATGAAAAGTTGGTTGCAGCAATTGAGTATCTATAATATATATAGTTGAGTATATTGTCAGGTAGCACTTCTAAAATCATATATCATCTAACAAACTAATTGTCATTTTGTTAGACTACTATCACAACTAATACACTGTTATGATCTCTACTTTCATTTCTTCTTAGGTGCTTTCGATTTTTTGGATTTTCTATAAACCTGACTGCAACTCAAGACACTGTCATGGTCCCTACTTGCCTTTTTCTTCATCAATCTCCCTACTCTACCCCTTGACTTCCTCATCTGATCCCTAACCTCTAAACCTGCTATATCTTCGTAGATCATCAACTATCAATTTCTCTCTAAAGTGCAGAAAAGCAGTACTAGGTAGAACCTTGGTTAAAATGTCCACTACTTGAACTGTCCCTAGTATATGACTTACATCAATGATCCTTTTAGTCACAAAATTGCGCACGAAATGAAAATCAATCTCAACGTGTTTGGATTTTGAGTACAAAATGGGATTGACTGCTAGAAGTATAGCACTAAAATTGTCATAATATATAGAGGGAGGAGTTGGAAGTTCAGATTTCATCTCAATCATCAGTTTTTTTTATCCAAATTAACTCAACCACCAAATCTGCTATAGCACGATACTCAACCTCGATACTTGATCTAGCAACAGTCCCTTGCTTCTTGGAGCTCCATGACACTAAGTTCTTCCTAAGAAACACACAAAAACCTCCTGTAGACTTCCTATCATCCGGGTTCCCCCAGTCAGAATCACTATATGCTGCCACAATGGTGATACCAGTTGGTTGCAATAGCAAACCAAAGGTAGAGTACCACTAACATATCTCAAAATATGTTTCACGAGTCTCCAGTATTCATCGAGAGGGTGCTGCATAAATTGTGAGATTTTTACTCACATAATATGCCAACTCAGGCCTGATCAATGTAAGGTATTGCAAACTACCTACAACTGATCAATAGAGCTTAGGATTGTTGAAGGTAGATCCTCCAAAGGTAGATAATTTAACTGATAATGGTAGGGGAGTAATGCATGGCCTACAATCTTACATCTCAGCTTTCTTCAATAAGTCTCTGATATATATCTCTTGTGACAAAAAGAAGACCACTACTATCTATTTTGGTTACCTGAATACCAAGAAAGTAGTGTAAGTACCCATGTCTTTTAGTGTAAACTTGATGTTGAGTTGTTGAATGATTTCATCAATGACTTTATCAGAGCTGCCTGTGATGATAATGTCATCGACATACACTAGTTCCACTGTGGTTAAGTCTTTTCTGAACCGGGTAAAAACTGACACATCAAACTTAGTAGCAATGAATCCAAGATGCTGGAGAGCTATAGATAATTTGTAATACCACACTCTTAATGCCTGTTTGAGGCCATACAAGGCCTTGGTAAGCTTGCATACTAAACTGTCATCTCTAATTTCATAATTCCGAAGTTGCTTCATGTACACATCTTCAGCTAAATCACCATTAAGGAAAGCATTATTAACATCCAATTGCTTCATGCTCCGTGCCTTTGATAATACAATAGTGAGCACAATTCTGATTGAAGTAGCCTTTATTACAGGGCTGTAGGTCTCAGTAAAATCAAACCTTGGTCTCTGTGAGAAGCCTTGAGCCACTAACCATGCTTTATACTTCTGTAAGGTGCCATCTAAATTATATTTAACCCAATAAATCCACTTGCTTCCAACAACCTCTCATCCTTGAGGCAGGGAAACCAATATCTAGGTCTGATTTCGTATAAGAGCATGGTATTATACATCCATAGCTTATTTCTATTTTGAACTTAGCAGTGCTTCCCTTACTAACCTTGGCTCAATTGCTGCCAAAAGTGCTTGTTGTTTTACAATGCCAACTTTGCTTCGTGTAACCATGGGATGTGTGTTTACAGTAAGTGGCTGGATTTGTGGCAAGTCAGGTAAAATAATTTCTAAATCAGATATGGGAATGGGGATAGGTGTGTTTGAGGGTGCTGATGGAGAAAAGGATGGTCTGTATTATGGATAAGATGACTGCTATAAGGAATTGGGGAGAAGAGAATGTGACGGTGTGGGTACATAAGAGAGAGCTTGGGAATTTGATGATTGAGGTAATTGTGAGTAATTTGATTGGGAAGGCAACAAGGATGTGGGGAGAGATCTTCTAAGGGTACGTATGATTGGAGTACTAGTTTGAAGTATTCGTGTCAAATCAGATTGTTTGTCAAGGGAGTTTGCAAAATTACTGTCTTTAAACGGAAATAGTTGCTCATTAAACACAACATTCCTAGAGATTATCTGTTTTCCTTGCTCAATAACCCACTTGCTTCCTTTCTCGGAGACTGGTGTAATCAGCCTTCTTGCCAAACAGTTTTTTATATGGTGACTGGCTATCAAGCACAGGCGTGGACAACATGTTTATGAGATGCACTGCAGTGCTAAAAGCTTCCCCCCAATACTTGATTGGCATACTAGCTCCTACTAACATGGTCAGACCTTTTTCCACATGTCGATGCTTCCGCTCAACAGTGCCATTTTGTTGGTGCTTGTGTGGACACGAGAAGCAATGAATAATCCCCTGCATCTGTAAATCCTTTGACAAACTCACATATTCAGCAGCATTATCAGATTGCACCATTTTTATCTTTGCATTTAATTGCAACTCAATCATTTGTTGAAAGTATTTAAAAACTGATTTGAGTAGTGAACGTGTTCTAACAAGTAAAGTCATGTAAATTTGCTATAGGCATCAATAAAATTTATGAAATAAAAATTTCCATAAGAATCAACTACTGAGGTAGGTCCCCATATGTTTGTGTAAACCAAGGCTAAGGGTGTATTGTAAATTGTAGTAGAGATTAAAAATAGTAATTGATGAGATTTTTCTATATAGTAGGTTGTACAAATGGATTTATTGAAGTCAACTGCAATGTCACAGGTCTTCAAAACATTAGCTATTATATTATGAGAAGCATGACCTAGTCTATTATGTCACAAGAGAAAGCTATCAGCAGTAGACATAGTTGAGACATAGGTTGTTGCATTATTTGAGGATTTAAAATTGACAAATTTATACATTTCCTGCTCAACTTCTCCATGGATCACAATTTCTTTAATTTTATGGGGTTTCACACAACAACCATCAAGATGGAACAAAAAAAAACTTTATTGTCACAGCAAAACTTGTAGACACTAAGCTAAGTTTTAGTGATGTCAAGGACATGAAGCTGTTTTTATAACAATAACTCTTTGGTATTTAAATCAATTTTAAAATAAGACTTTCCAACAAGATTGATATGCAAACCTGATCCATCTCCCACAATGACTAGGGTCAGTTCCTTCATAATTCTCCTTCTCCATCAGATTCTGTCGATTGGAAGTCATGTGATGTGTCGCGCTTGAATCGGGGTACCATGTCTAATCTTGAACTGTTGCTGGGGTAGCAAGAACATGACTCAGATGAGATTGAGAGCCTTGTGCATCCTGTGAATTTGAGTAGTCATACTGAGAATTGGAGCTTAAGCTGCCTCCTCTATCATACCTATACTAGCATGTCTTGGCAGTATGTCTAATTTTGTCACAAACTTGACAAATTAGTCTTTTATTATTGAATTGCCGCATACTATTATTGTTGAACGATCTTGAACTAGATGCACCATTATACTCTTGCTGCCTCTCATTATTTATAAATCTTGGATTATTTTTGGAATCAAAATCATCACCATTATACTCTTGCTGCCTCTCATTTCCACTATCAAATATGTTATCACCAAATCTATTGTCACTATAGGAATTGCTTCCTACTCTTTCCAATTTGTCACCACCACAAAAATCTCCTTTGGTACCTCCTTTAAAACCACCTCTCGTATTGTAATTTTGCGAATGTTGAGCCATATTCGCTTGTATGAATGATTCTGGTTTTCTAAACCTTTCCAGCATGCTTTCATGGGCTAACAATAGAGCTTCTAATTCACCTACTCAGATACTTACAGGTCGTGCAACTACTGAGGTAAGCACGGGAGCATATTCCTCAGTTAAACCATTTAAAATTATATTCACATGATCACTTTCACGCATCGGTTCTCCTATCGAAACCACGGCATCAATTATTCTTTTCAATGCTAAAACATATTCATTTACAGAGGCTCCAATCCGGATGCTACTTAATTTGTGCTTTAACTGCATAGTTTTGGCTCTAATTTGAGATGAGAAATAATTTTATAATCTTTTCCATACTTCAAATGTAAAAACGCAAACTCCCATCCGAGTTGTGAAGGGATTTGTCATCGACGCAAGTAACCAAGACTAGAGTAGCGCATCTTGTCTCTTCCAAATTGTAAAATCTGAATTCAATTCTCCTGTAGCAGCAACTCGTACTGGAATGTATTCTCCTGTAAAATGATGAAGTAGATCATGACCTTTAACTGTGGAGTTTTGTTACACTGGTATTTATTTTAATGAAAATACAGAAATATAATAGAAACGTAAAAGATAACAGAGGAATTTCGAGAGTCCTCTTCTCTCCTAGCCTAGGCCTTTCCAAATCTTTTCCTACCTCTTACCTAATCAGCTCCTCATTTTATTGCCTTCCCTCAAATTAATTATCATAATTAACATTCATCTCCTACGATTACGCCTCCCTGATTCTCTCATCTGACTAATCCAATCATCAATTATTGTCACTTATGATTACACATTTCTCCTGCCCTATTATTCCTCCTTTTTCTTTATTGCTTCTTCTAGAATAATGATAAGGTAAAGGGATTATTTTCTTTCCTTTTTTGGCTGCCTTTGCTGCTGACTCAGCATTCTCTCTCTCTCCAGGGTATGTAACAATACCTTCCCCTTGAAGCATCACCTTGTCCTCAAGGTGGACGGAAGGAAAGGCTTCTTGAATTGCAGCTGTATGATGACAGTTGCAGCTCTTCCCGTTCAGGTTCCCCTGCATGGGCCTCTTGGTTCATCCCTACGTCTCCTTCTGCCTCCTCTTTTGCATCTTCTCCTAGGAGTATGATTTGATAGTGCTTCATGGAGCACCTATGATCAGGTCCCCACTTCTCTCCACATCTGAAGCACAACCCTTTCCTATGTCTCTTTGCCCACTCTTCGTTCGAGAGTGGCCGTGTGCCGCTGTTACGAGTCGTCTGCAAATGAGAAGCGTTGCTGCCTCCGTTTGAACTGGTGGTAAGGCCTGTACGAGTAGGGGTGCCTCTGTTTGTGTTGGATCCAATCTCGCCCCTCGATTCGCTGCCGTCGTGGGTGTTGTACTTCGCTGAACTAGAATTTTTGAAAAATCCAAATCTAGCTCCCACCGAACCAGATCCGCCTGATCCGCTCCCTTCCGGCAACCACTCCACCCTCTTGCCATTAGGGTCAACTCCGGTCTCCTTCCATGCTTGATTTCTCCATTCAATAGCCATGGCTCTATCTATTAAAGCTGGTAAATTATCGAACTGAGCCACCTCCAATTCTGCCTGAATTTCCTTTTTGAGTCCATTGACAAAGATGCACATGAGAGCCTCTATTCCCAGGTTTCTCTGCATTCGTGCTGCAGCCTCAAACTCTCGCCTATACTGAGCGACGTCCTCCACTTGTTTCGCCTCTAGTAACGGAGCCATGGGGTTGAGAGCAGCTCCAGGTTGAAAACGTTTCAATAAGTCCTCCTTGAATCGTCTCCATGTCTGAAATGGTGTGTATTCTTCCCACCATTCGAACCAGGTGAGGGCCTCCCCTTCCAAAGTCATTGTTGCAAAATCCAGTCTCTGCGCCGGAACTACTCCGATTACCCTGAAGTAGCGTTCCATTCTCACCAACCAGCCATTCGGATCCTCCCCCGAGAATACCGGTAAGTCAAGCTTTCGAATTGGTTCGAATCTCCTCTGCCCTTCGTCTCCTGCACCGTTCCCTTCTACCCTCTCGTTATCTTGCTCGTTCCTCCCACCATCATTTCCTCCTCCGGTGTCGTTAGCACCAGCGCCTCCACCTTGGTGCTGTTGAGGTAGCAACTCCCCCATTTGTCTCAACATATTTGCTGAGAATGCCTCCAAGGATCGTTGTTGAGCTTCCTGTAACTCCTCAATCCGTTTCTCCACCGCCTCCAACCTTGACTCCATGGCAGCTCGCGTGGACACCATGCACAGAACACCCAAAACCGGGCTCTGATACCAGTTGTTACACTGGTATTTATTTTAATGGAAATACAGAAATATAATAGAAACGTAAAAGATAACAGAGAAATTTCGAGAGTCCTCTTCTCTCCTAGCCTAGGCCTTTCCAAATCTTTTCCTACCTCTTACCTAATCAGCTCCTCATTTTATTGCCTTCCCTCAAATTAATTATCATAATTAACATTCAATTCCTACGATTACGCCTCCCTGATTCTCTCATCTGACTAATCCAATCATCAATTATTGTCACTTATGATTACACATTTCTCCTGCCCTATTATTCCTCCTTTTTCTTTATTGCTTCTTCTAGAATAATGATAAGGTAAAGGGATTATTTTCTTTCCTTTTTTGGCTGCCTTTGCTGCTGACTCAGCATTCTCTCTCTCTCCAGGGTATGTAACAAGTTTGTTTGATTTTTTTACTAAGAAAAATTGTTATCATCAAATTTCATCGAGATAGAAAAAGAAATAAAATTTGGCATCATTGATGAATTTGGTGTCATTTAATCCAGTTCTATAGTCATAGAAACAAGGAAAATTCTAATACCATAAAAAGTATCAGACTTAAAGGTAAAAAGATGAAACGAAAAAAAAAAAAAAGAAAATATATTTCAATTATTGTAAAAATAAAATATTGATTACAACAGTTATATATATATATAAAATTGAGCACATTATTACTGACATTTCTAAAACCATACATCTAACAAATTAATTGTCACTCTATAGACTCCTATCACAACTAATACACGGTCACTTTTGATAGCCAACATGTAGTTAGACTTATTGAAATTTTATGTCCTACATACAAACACAATTATATTAGGAGTAAATTATCATTCGAAAGCAATGCATTACATATATGGCTTAAATAGTGCCAAATAAACAAGACCTCCGACCTTACCTAATGTCCTAGATTAATGAATACAAGAGGATTGAGAAATAATCCTCTAATATTGAAAGTTTTTACTTTTCTCTTCGACGTGATCTGGTTAGGAAACAAAAATATTCAGCAAGAATTCCAAATAAATAAAAAACAACAAAAATAAGATGTCTCCAGTCTCCTTCTCCTCCTATGATTGGCTGAAACTTGAAAGCACATACGTGGTTTATGCGCAGCATGTAAATTTTGGGTGGGGCCCATAGTTTACAACATTAATGTCATAACTCTGACTAATGAATTACAATTTAAAAGGTTTTTGCATCGATGTATGTTAGAACAAGGGCAAAGAAATAGAAAGAACAAATTGATTCATCAGGAACAGTATTTTATTGTGGGGCAATTTAGAATTTAATAGAATTAAATTTGTCTTTATTTTTTTATTGAAATTTTTTAGAATTGAATATTACGTTTTTTATTAGATAATAATTTATCATAAAAAATATTTATCTTTTTTGTTAAATATAAATTTTATATTTTTTTATAATTTATAAGTACCATTTCACTATTCATAATTTTTTTTAAAAAAAAAAAAAAAAACCCTGTATTCCTTCTCATAAAATACAAGTTCATTCGTATTTAATTTGCTAATAACTATAATGGGAATGGAATTTATGCTTTTTCTCGCAAATCTTTTTCTGGAATCGTATGCAATAGTTTTAATTTGGATGTAAAAAATTATGCTTTGCCGATCGACTTTGCACTTAAAACTAAGATATGATAGTTGTTGTTGACTTTGACATTTTCTCTTGGGTACTTATGCTTGTTTTCTTTTTTTTTTTTTTCATGTAATTACTTGTTTATTCTTTTAATGTAAGGCACATACACCTAACACTTGTTTATGTAAAATCTAAAATCAATTTCTTAATAACTACCGTATAATGTAGTAGTTAGATGAATCATTTATTCATTTTAAAATAGTAATAGTAATAGACAACCAAAAAAAAAATTAGTAATAGTAATAATAGTCATATGAATAAAAGAATCTCTCAATATAAAATTAAAAGGTTTACGTGCCTTTTGCAGCATCTTTGCTCATCAAAGAGTTTATTGGTCATAAGAATATATATACACGTCATTTGACATATTTCATATTTTAATATATAATTTATGTATAATTTAATTAGTAACGGTATTTTGTATATGCATAATATAATTGATTTGTCATATATTATTGATAATATACAATTTTTTATATTTAATTATATATTTATATTTGTATAATTTATAAATTATTAATCAGTAATTAAATTGAGTGTTTTTTAATATATAACTATGTGCAGTCACAAAAAAAATATATATAACTATGTGAAGTTATTTTTATTAGTAGTTGATCCTATATCTCTGATATAATTTTATAACATCAATGATTGATCTTCATTTTTATATAGAATAATTATTTAAATCAGTTTTTAGTAATTTTAAAAGTAGATATTTTAGTTTTAAAAAAAAATTAATACACAGATTAATATTTAAGATTTTACTTTAGTAGATAAATTAGTCTTTAGTTTATTTTTTGATAAAGTAATTACTTAAATTAGTCTTCAAAATTTTTAAAAATAGATATTTTAGTTTTTAAACAAAATTAATATACAGATAAATCCCTAATATTTTTTTACATAACAGTTTCTCGTCTATTTTATTTTTACTATTTGTCAACCTTTATTATTATTAACTTAGCTCTGTGTATGTGAACGATGTCATCACTAGTATATTAATACACTCTTTTCGTTAGAAACGAGTAAGGTGAGTAATAATGTTTTGAAATCCAAATTAAAATATTTTTTTAATACAAATATGTTTTTCAAAATAGAACATCTTTTGATTATATTAAATACAAAAATATCAAATAGTTTAAACCTTACATTTCTTGTAGAATAATCTCTAATAATTTTATTAAACATTATTATTATTATTATTATTATTATTATTATTATTATTATTATTAAATACTTTTTATATTATAAATACATACATACAAATCTAATAAATTAATTTATTATTACTTTTATCTAAAAAATATAAAAAATTATGATATAGCATCATTGTGTAATTAATAATAATAAATAATAATTTTATTTACTTTTTTTTTATAGAAGACTGTTATATCTGACGAAGAAAAATATTAAAAATTGATGTTTACTAATTTTTTTTGGTGACTAACATATTTGTTTTTAAAATTTTTGAAAATTGACCTGGTTAATTATTCTGTCAAAAAATAAACTGAAAATTGATTTATCTGTTCGAGTAAAACTTTGAAAATATTTTTGTGTATTAATTCTTTTTAAAAATTTAAAATATTCATTTTTAAAATTTTTTAGGACTGATTTAAATAATTATTTTTTTATATATCTACAGTAATATATAATTAGGTGGATGTAATTTGATGACACATTTATTAAACCACTCTTCCACCTTAGCCCATGACAACAATAAAGACGTCTCACAGCCCACAAATTCAGCCCAACAGAATACACAAATTAAATTATAATTTAGTCTTTATCTTGTCTTATAGTTATCTTTATCTTTATCTATATCTTATCTTTATCTAATTTTATCTTTCATAGGCTAATACTCTATATATACTTAGTTTTACCTTCATAGTTTACAATTCATTCAATAAACAATCAATAAAATTTCTTCATCTTTTTCTTTCACAATTCTTTTATTTTCCTATTCTTTCACAATTTTATTATGGTATCAGAGCTCCTCTTGAGCTCTGCTGACATCCATGAATCAAGGAGAAAGGGCACACCAGCAACTTCATTCGGAGTCTCTTTTGAACCTTTCGTCAGCCCAACACTTTTCTTTCATGGCACTTCCTTTCAATGAAGAAGCTCGTCCTTCAAACCAACTTGAACTTCTGCCAAGTCCAACTACTCATTATCTTTGTTCTTTCAATACCTTTTCTACTGTTAACAATTCTTCAAATCGAGATTCATTCTTGAATACTTAGATCATTGATTCTGGTGCCACAGATCACATTACATCAAATTTGTCTTGGTTTATTTCTAACACACAAATTTCTCCTATTATTGTTCATTTACCAAATGGTTCTCGAACTACTGTTTCTTATAAAGGCATCGTTCAATTTTCACCATCCTTGGTTCTTCATGATGTTCTTTATTTACCTCATTTCAACTTTAATATTATTTCTGTTTCAAAAATTACTTCAGCACTCATATGTGAACTCACTTTTTTATCTTCTTCTTGCACTCTACAGAGTAACAATTTGGGGACAATTGATTTGGCCAGAATGAGAGAGGGATTATATGTCTTTGAACCCAATTTCGGTAAAAATTCATCCACTACACACTCCATAAATTCCATCCAATCTCCACCCATTACACCTTCCAATATATGGCATTTTCGTTTAGGACACCTTTCTGGGCAAAGACTTAATCATTTACATAAACAATTTCCTTTTATCTTTATGCATCATGACGAGGCTTGTGACATTTGTCATCTTTCTAAACAAAAGAAACTTTCTTTTTCTCAAAGTTTTAACAAAGCCAATGCAAGTTTTGATTTATTACACTTTGATATTTGGGGTCCGTTTCGACAAAATTCTATTCATAATCATAAATATTTTTTTACTATTGTTGATGATTTTAGCCGCTTTACATGGGTTACTTTATTAAAATCAAAAGGAGAAGCACAGAATCAAATAAAAAATTTTATTACTTTAATTGAAACACAATTCAACTCCAAAGTCAAAACTATTCGTTCTGATAATGGACCAGAATTTATTTTACTTGATTTTTATGCTTCAAAGGGCATTATTCATCAACGTAGTTGTGTTGAAACTCCTCAACAAAATAGAAAGGTAGAACGCAAGCATCAACATATTTTGAATATAGCTCGTGCTCTTATGTTTCAATCTAATTTACCATCATCTTTTTGGTCTTATGCTGTTAGACATGCTGTTTATTTACTTAATAGAGTTCCATCATCCGTAATTAATTTTAAAACACCATTTGAGATTTTATTCAATCTTCCACCAAATTATCATGACATTAAAGTTTTTGGATGCTTATGTTTTGTTTCTACCCAAATGGCAAATAGATCAAAATTTGATCCAAGAGCCAAAAAGGCTGTATTTATTGGCTTTCAATCTGGTTTTAAAGGGTATATTGTTTATGTTTTAGAAGATAAAAGAATTGAGATTTCTAGAAACGTAATTTTTTATGAAAAGATCTTGCCCTTAGTCACAAAAAATGTCCAATTCCAGACACTTAGCCCAACATTGCCAAACACACCTTCTCAAAAACAAGATTCAGTTAGTCTTCCAGTTGAACCCTCACCTATACCCATTGACCCAACTCCACCTAGTTCTTTATTTTCTCCAACAACCTCTCCTTCTTCCTCACTATCGTTTCCTAACCAAGTTGAACCCATGACCACCGAATCCCTTTCAACACTAGACACCAGCCCACCATCACCTTCTCATCCACCGTCACCTTCTTCACCACCTGAGCAACCCCATCCTCGTCATTCCGACCGGCCTCACCGACCTCCAGCATATCTCTCTGATTACTTGTGTAATTCCTCTCTCATCTCTACAAATCAATCTCTCTCAAAGTGCAAGTATCCTTTATCTTCAGTCATGTCTTTTTCTTCTCTTTCATCTTCACATAAAAAGTTTCTTTTATCTCTACATTCTGACGTTGAGCCAAAGTCTTTTAAGGACGCCAATCAACACTCTAGTTGGCGTAGTGCTATGAAAGATGAGTTGGATGCTCTTGAGCTGAACAAAACTTGGCGTCTTGTTGATTGCCCTGCAGGGGTTAAGCCGGTTGGCTGTAAATGGGTCTATCGCATCAAACGCAAGCCTGATGGTTCAGTTGATCGATATAAAGCACGCCTTGTGGCTAAAAGGTTCACTCAAACTGAAGGTGTTGATTTCTTGAAAACTTTCTCCCCTGTTGTCAAGCCTGCCACTATCAGATTAGTTTTGGCATTGGCCTCTATGAAGCATTGGCCTATACATCAGTTGGATGTCAATAATGCTTTCTTACATGGGGATCTTTCTGAAGATGTTTATATGACTCTGCCACCCAGATTTATATCTCCTCAACCGAATCAATGCTGTAAGCTACTAAAGTCACTGTATGGTTTACGACAATCTAGTCGTATGTGGTATGACAAACTTTCTCATCTTTTGCTATCTCATGGATATCAGCAGACCTCATCTGATTATAGTTTATTTGTCAAATTCATTGGTGATCAAATTTCTATCCTTTTAGTCTATGTTGACAACATTGTTCTCACTGGTAATTCTATTTCTGAACTTGCTGCCGTTAAGTCTATTTTACATCAACACTTCCGAATTAAAGACTTGGACCCATTAAAATATTTTTTGGGTATTGAAGTTGCTCAATCAGAGAATGGAATTTGCTTATCTCAGAGAAAATATTGCCTTGATCTTTTGGAGGATTCTGGTTTATTAGGTGCTAAACCTGCCTCTGTTCCAATGGATAGTACCACAAGACTATATCAAGACCAAAGTCCCTTGCTATCCGACCCTTTTGTATATCGTCGTTTGGTTGGCCGTCTTATCTATCTCACCACTACTCGACCGGACATCATGTATGCCACTCAACAATTAAGTCAATTCATGGCATCTCCTACTGAATCTCATCTTCAAGCTGCCAAGCATGTGTTACGATATCTGAAAACTAGTCCCGGCAAAGGACTTTTCTTTCCAAGGGAATCAGAAATTCAGCTTCTCGGCTTCAGTGACTCTGATTGGGCCGGATGTCCTGACACTCGGCGATCTTTAACAGGTTATTGTTTCTTCTTAGACAGTTCTTTAGTCTCTTGGAAGACCAAAAAACAAACCACCGTTGCCCGCTCTTCCACGGAAGCAGAATATCGTGCACTTGCCAACACAACTTGTGAACTTCAATGGATACTAAATGTGTTACAATTTTTACGCATCTCTCCTATTCGCCCACCAGTTTTATATTGTGATAATCAGAGTGCTCTTCATATTGCTGCTAACCCGGTTTTTCATGAACGGACCAAACATTTAGAGGTTGATTGTCACTTGGTTCGACAAAAAGCTCAAGCTGGAGTGATGAAACTTCTCCCAATTCCCTCTTCTGGGCAACTAGCTGACATCTTCACCAAGCCTTTGTCTCCTCAACCCTTCCATCTTAATCTGAATAAGCTTAGTGTTCTTGACATCTTTCATCCTCCAGCTTTCGGGGGCGTATTAAACCACTCTTCCACCTTAGCCCATGACAACAATAAAGACGTCTCACAGCCCACAAATTCAGCCCAACAGAATACACAAATTAAATTATAATTTAGTCTTTATCTTATCTTATAGTTATCTTTATCTTTATCTATATCTTATATTTATCTAATTTTATCTTTCATAGGCCAATACTCTATATATACTTAGTTTTACCTTCATAGTTACAATTCATTCAATAAACAATCAATAAAATTTCTTCATCTTTTTCTTTCACAATTCTTTTATTTTCCTATTCTTTCACAATTTTATTAACATTAATTAATTTTTTTTACTAAGAGGTTTAAAGTTGAATCTTACTACTTTTTAAACATGTAAAACATCCCATGACAAGCGGTGTTCCAAGGTAAATACTAAATACCATGAAAAAAAATTAATAATTAATATACGGCATGTGAAAACAAAACAGTAACATATTTTATTTGAGATATGTTAGAAAGTTGAAACCTCAATCAACGGCAACCATAGAAAAGTGAAATGTCAGTTTTTAATTTTCTTTTAGAAGAAGTGAAAACTCAAAACCGTGTTTGGTTTCTGGAATAATGAGAACGCGTAGTAGCATTTTAATTTTCTTTGGCTATCGGAGCATGAATTCTTATTGCAATGAATCCCATTAAATTCCTTCCATACACATGGCTTCACTACCATGCATCCATCACCACTCCTATTTAAACTCTTCTCTCTCATCTCATTCCCAAATTCATCACATTTCTCTCTTCACTTAATCAAATCAAATTCAAGACAAACACGCCCTTAGATCTCTCTCTCTTTATCTCTCTCTATCATGGTTCTTTCGGAAACCGCTACCGGCACCGATGTCTCAGTCCACTCTACCTTCGCCTCGCGCTACGTCCGCGCCTCCCTTCCCAGGTAGGTCGCTTTAGAATATAAAATACATATTAAAAATATATAAAATAATACATATATTAAATATGCACAAATATATACAGGTTTAGGATGCCGGAAAATTCCATACCAAAGGAAGCAGCGTATCAGATAATAAACGACGAGCTGATGCTGGACGGAAACCCAAGACTAAATCTGGCGTCGTTTGTAACGACATGGATGGAGCCTGAATGCGACAAACTCATCATGGCTGCCATTAACAAGAACTATGTTGATATGGACGAATACCCTGTCACCACTGAGCTCCAGGTACCACTTCTATTATTATTTCATGAAAATCTCATATGGTATTAGGTAAATGCATGTGTCACGGGTGAATATAATTCTCCATAGTTTAATTATTACAGTGTCACCGTCCTTCACTCCTTTACTAATATTCAAATGTGCTAACGTCGGGATTGTTGTATTACTGGGTTCTTTCTGGTTTTTTTTGTCAAAATGCCCAAAGTCTATAAACCTAACACTAGGAATTATTTTGCTTGCACATTAGACACTTGATATTTAAATAAATGACGTAAAGTATAAGTTGAACAATAAAATAAAATATTTTACAAACAAAGACTACAATTTGTTTATTCTTTCAAAAATCATACATCCACTGACTCTTAATTTTAGTTATTTAAAGCTATATATATTACTCTAAAGTTTTTCGCTTTAGTAATATTATCCAAAATAGTTGTAAATAGTTTTAATTTCTATCCTTTCTTATTTTGTTAAACCTTTTTTTTTTTAATTTGTCATTTCTCCCTCTCTCCATATCTCCCTTTCTCTTGGTAACTCTCCATCCTCTCCCCACTATCTTCTTTACGGAAAAAAAAAATACGGTATGGGGAGATACGTTGAAAAACGAGACTGTAGTCTAAACTTTTGTGAGCAGTCACCGATAATTCGATATCAACTCTCAAGAACTACAGCTGTAGAGCACATGTAATTTATCAATCCAAGTACATGATAGTTATCACGTCCAAAAAAAAAAAAAAACACGTACATGATAGTTAACAAAACAGGAGTATTTTCATTTGTTTTTTTTTTTTTTGAATTTTGCTAAGTATAATATTAAAATTACAAAAAAATTTATATATTTTTTATTCATTATGCTAGGTGTACATCAAAATACATACTAAAAATTAGTTAAATTACACAGTTATTTATACATAAATATATAATAGTTAATTTTGATGTGCAAATAACCCCAAACACTTATTTAGACCGACTAATAAACTAACCAGACCAACCAAACTTGGTTACATTTAATATCTTAAAAAGTTTCCACTTGCATTGTTAGCTTTATTGTTTTTTAATCATTGAAAATGAAAACATATACTTTTCGTAAATTGTGTTTTTTTGTGTGATATTGAGGCCTTTTATAATATTTATTCCTTTTTTCTTTCTTGGGTCCCGGTCTAAATTATTTGTTGGACTTGTTTAAATTTCTGGACATTTAATTGTGGGCCCATTAGCAAAGATGGGGTGACTTAGTTAGTCATATCAACAAAATCATGTTGGTCAATTTAAGTGATATTGGACACATAGAAATAACAAAAATCCCAATTTAATCCCTAAATGGTTTACCAAAAAAAATCCCTAAACAATATATCGAATAAATTAGTTCATAATAAAAGTATTTGACAAATTATCCTCTGATTTTTAGAATATACACAAATTAGCCCTTAATAAAATAAATAGATGAATTAGTCCATTATCTTTTAGAAAGCTTGGACAATTTAATACCCGAACCATACTATTTTTTAGAAAAATTAGGAACTAATTTTACTACTTTTCAAATATATTAGGGACTATTTTGTCCGTTTATTTTATCAAGGACTAATTTTTCTAATATTTTAAAAATTATGAACTAATTTATCAAATTTTTTATTAAAAACTACTTTGTCCGATACAAAAATTATTAGAATCAAAATTTTGGATATTATTCCAAAAAACATTTTCAAAAGAAAAAAAAAACAAACACTTTCTATTAAAAAAAATTGAAAAATTCTAGAAGTCAGCACTTTTATTAAAATCTAGACAGCATTTAAAATTATTTCATTAGATATAATCTTAAACCATTAAAAATATTAATAATGATTAATTAGTCGCTACAAATCACAAAATCTGCCGCTACTAGCACTCCTAAAAAAAAAGCGCAGTGATAAATCCCTTTCTTGACTTTGTTCCTTGTTCCTACCCTCTCCTCTAAGTCTATAGTGAGTTTCCTAAAGTCTAGTGATTCATTGGGGGGCATTTTTCCATGTTGATGATGAGGCTCTGGATTCATAAACAGAATTGTGTCATCAATTGATTGGAGAAACTTTCTCTTTATATAGTGAAGGTCATCTTCTTTCTCTTTCAATACAAACATATATGGGTTGTTGGTGAGAATAGGATTGATAATAATATATGTGGGACAGTTTCCCTTTTATCTTTTCTTCATCAATATCAGTGCTTTTTAATTCCTTTGTTTGTATGTTTTCTGTGGACAACATTTCTATCAGTTGGTCAAATCAAATGCATCATGCATGTACAAAATTATGTAGTATTTTGGATAAATCTACAGTAGTTTGGAATATTGCCCATTAGCATCACTAGTATAATTTAGATGATTCGATAGAAGGACTATTATCTTCTAAATTACTCTTAATGTTATAACAATGTTTGATATGTAACATTCAGCTCAAAAAATTTAAGTTACCAACGTGTTATAAGTTATAACCAAACATCTTAATAGTCAAGTAATTAACGTTGTTTGAAGGCCAACGAGCTATAGCTCAAATTACAGTCTCTCCATATCTCACCTAGAGGTCACGTTATTTGAATACTCATATGTAGATATCTTTATGAGAATCGTTAGATGATTTGATATATTTAACTAAACCGGTTAAGATAATACATGCAACGTTTTAGTTATGATCTTAACATGAATACATGTTATTGCAGAACCGATGTGTGAACATGATAGCACATCTATTCAATGCGCCACTCGAAGACGGAGAGCCGGCAGTTGGCGTCGGCACAGTTGGGTCGTCGGAGGCCATAATGTTGGCCGGGTTGGCCTTCAAACGGAAGTGGCAGAACAGAAGGAAGGAACAGGGATTGCCTTTTGACAAGCCCAACATTGTGACTGGTGCCAATGTGCAGGTTTGTTGGGAGAAATTCGCCAGGTACTTCGAGGTGGAACTCAAAGAGGTGAAGCTTCGCGATGATTACTATGTAATGGACCCTGAGTTGGCCGTGGAAATGGTTGATGAGAACACCATTTGTGTGGCTGCAATCCTTGGTTCCACTCTCAATGGAGAGTTTGAAGATGTCAAGCGCCTTAACGACCTCCTTGAGCAAAAGAATAAGGAAACAGGGTACGTACATATAAACATCCTTGTGCTAATAATCAATTAGTTTGTCGGAAATATTTGGTAACCAAAGAAAATCAGCAAAAAAACAGTCAGAACTTGCCTTATTTAGCATTCATTAATTGTCGCGTTATAAATGTGTGTTAGATGGGAAACTCCAATTCACGTGGATGCAGCAAGTGGAGGATTCATAGCGCCATTTCTATATCCAGATCTTGTGTGGGACTTTAGGTTACCATTAGTGAAGAGCATTAATGTTAGTGGCCACAAGTATGGTCTTGTCTATGCTGGCATTGGTTGGTCCATTTGGAGAAGCAAAGAAGACCTTCCTGAGGAACTCATCTTCCATATTAACTATCTTGGTGCTGATCAACCCACTTTTACTCTCAACTTCTCCAAGGGTATATCTAACAACTTCATTCCAACACCATACTCTAATTCTACTATTTATTACTTTCCCTATTATTCATTAAATGTGGTATTTATTGATCCAGGTTCTAGCCAAGTTATTGCTCAGTATTACCAACTAATTCGTTTGGGTTATGAGGTATTCCACTAATCCTTCAAATTCAACTTGATTTTAAACTAAGAAAATAAGGGTGTATTCACCTCTCAATTGTCCATTACCCTTCTTTCTTCAGAAACAAGTTACACTTTGGTTTTACTATATAAAGGACTACTAATTAATAATGATTTAAATGTTTTATCACATAACATTAGCTAGATACCATTTAATTTTACATCTCTTTTCATTTTGTGAATGTTAATAAGACAACTAATAGTGTATAATAGAATCTTTCACAAGACTATTGAAATATTTAATTATTGATAGATGCAATAGTTGTCTATAATTTCATGAGATTGATTTGCTAAAGAGAATTCTTATACATCCAACAACATTTCCATACATGATTCTCCAAAAAATTTTGTCCAAATAAAGTTACTAAATGCTTTGTCTTGATTGTATTTTCAGGGATATAAGAATGTCATGGAAAATTGTAGAGATAACATGCTAGTACTTAAAGAGGGACTCGAGAAAACAGACCGTTTTAAAATTGTATCAAAAGATAACGGCGTGCCGTTGGTGGCCTTCACACTCAAGGACAGTAGCCACTTCAACGAGTTCCAAGTCTCGGACTTCTTGCGTCGCTTTGGTTGGATAGTGCCGGCATACACCATGCCTCCAGACGCGCAGCATGTTACCGTGCTGCGTGTTGTCATAAGGGAGGACTTCTCGCGCACCCTCGCGGAGCGCCTTGTCCTCGATGTCCAGAAAGTGTTGCATGAGCTGGAATTGCTTCCTGCAAGGGTAGTGTCCAACACCACCGTGACACCCAATGGAGAAGTTGTGGACAATAATGTGAAAGTCAAGAAGAGTGAATTGGAAACACAAAGGGAAATCACTATGGTTTGGAAGAAATTTGTGATGGAGAGGAAGATGAATGAGAAGATGAATGGTGTTTGTTAGAGCTAGCTAGCTTTATTTAGATAATTGTGATTTATGATGGAAGATTGATTAAGTCTATGCAATATTTTTGTTAAACTCGTACAAATTAGAGAGATGTATGTTTTAAGCGAGAAAAGAAGTTCTTTTACTGTTGAAGGAAACTTCTCCTCCATGTGTGTTTAAAATGTATCAACCATTATTTTAGATCATACAAAAATTTCTCCAAGATTACATAGATGATAATATCTTATCTGTTAACAATATAAAATATCAAAATTAATCTCATGTTTTAAACACTTCAAAAGTTAGTTGGAGGCAGGATTTATGTTATTTTATGAGGTGTAAGTTGTTGCTATTGTCTTCCCAAATCTGGTTAGTTTATGAGTCCTTGTTTCCATGTTCTCATTAGTTATTCTATTTGATGTCCATCTCATTCAATTGAGAATCTAGATTATAGATTTTCTTATCTTCCCTCTGCTTCTTAGTTCTTGCTATTGATCAGATAATGTTGTAGTACACTAGTACAATAATGAAATACTGTGCTGAGCGCTTCCATAATCCATACATCAAGAAAATTATAGAACTGAAAAGTAAAAACATACATATGATTAGGACCAACATTCATTTAATGTCCTTATCACAAAATTCCAAAACAAATTATGAGAATGTGGTGACAAGAGATGAGTATTGGTGTCCTTTTTCTCCAATTTAATATAGAATTTGCCAGCAAGGAAGATACTATATTTCTGGTGAAGAAACCAGTTTCAATAAATGAAATCCACATGAGAAGCTCAGGCATTATTAGCTCAATTAATTCATAAATAATTGAAGAAAGAAGGAAATGGAATGGAACCTATATATGGAGATATTTGAATTAATAGTGAAACGAATACATACATGTATATACACAACAATAGTGAAAAGAAACATTATCTACCAATGTTTTTCATTGGTGCAGATACAAAACTTGGAGGTCAAAGGTGAATGCTTTAGATAAATATTTATCTTTTATTAGTACCATGGTACCTTTAAATCAAGTTTCCCCAAAGAAAACCTTGCTTATCATCCATCAATTACATAACTAATGTAGAGTTTCCATAACCTTCCATAGATCATTAACTTGTAGCAGCATTTCGACACCAACATTCTTGCATTGCCCTTTAGAATGAAATGAATCACTCCAATTAATTTGTGCCCAAAAAAGTTGTACACACACCAGCACTCTGCCATGAACTATGAGTACTAGAGGCACAAATTGCATTACCTTTAACCCACCCCCCCAAAATTCCTTTCCTCAAGGCCTCTTAATTGCATGTTATTAAATCATTTACATACATGAACAAATGAAGAATCTTTCTATTTACACTATTGAGTCAATAATTATAAGATTTTCCAACTCAGACTATATCTATACCACTGAAGCTGTTCTCTGAAGTTGAGGTAGAAATGGTGATTATTCCGTCAATGTCAGATACACTATCTTGCAAGCTCAATAAGAGTTGAGAGTGCGAGGTACTTAAACCTGTATTTGGTTTTGTTGTTGGGACAATAGGAACTTCAGCATCACCAACCAGCATCTGAACCACACTCCTCATCGAAGGCCGAGCCAACGGGTCCGAGTTTGAGCAAGCTAGCCCAACCATCAGCACCCTCCTCATCTCTGCTTCGTCGAATTCGTTCTCGAGTCTCGGATCAGCCGCCATTAGCAACCTCCCTTCCCTATGCAAAGTCCAAACCCATTCTACCAAATTGCTACTAACACCGCCTTTTCCAGCCCCAGTAGCATCTTTCTCTATTGGTCTTCTCCCACTAGCAACCTCAAGGACCACCGCCCCGTAACTAAACACATCAGTCTTCTCAGTAGCTTTGCCAGTAAGGAGATACTCGGGCGCCAGGTACCCCATTGTTCCGGCTGCCACTGTGGCATCCGGAGACTTATCATGCTCAGTTTGCCTTGCCAAACCAAAATCCCCCAACCTGGCATTAAACCCTTCATCCAACATTATGTTACTAGTCTTAATATCCCTATGAATAACCTGATTCTCACACTCTTGATGCAAGTATGCCAATGCGGATGCCACCCCCAACAAAATCTTTCTCCGGTGAGACCAAGGCAGAGGCATCCGGGCCTCGAACAAAGCCTTATCCAAACTCCCATTAGGCATCAAGTCATACACCAACAAAATCTCGCCTTTCTCGTGACACCAACCCTGAAGCCTAACAAGATTCCGGTGCCGAAGGGTTCCAATTATGGACAACTCAGACAAGAACTCATTCTTACCTTGACTACTGTGGCTACACCTCTTCACCGCAACAATTTCTCCATTCTCAGGCATAACACCTTTATACACAGTACCAAAAGCACCATGACCAATGATCCTATTAGCATTGAAACACTTAGTAGCAGCCTTCAACTCCTTATAACTAAACTGCTTAGGCATCTTAATAATCTCAGAACCAAGTGTATCCAATTTCTTAACACGCTTGAATTTCTTAGAATAAACCCAAATCAAAGCACCAGCAAATAAAGCAAGAACAAAAGCACCAGCAGTAACAACACCGGCAACCGCACCCAAATTTTCTTTACACAAACCATTGTGGCAAGAAGACGACTTACTCTCCTTTTGTGCCACTGAAGGCGCAATTGATGGCGGTGGCGACAACGACGACGAAGAACCAGCTGAATTAGCCCCCGGGTTCATCAGAGTAACCGCCGGCGGTGGCGGCGCCGCCGCCCCCGCCGAAGACGACGGAAAGAAAGAGCTAAAGCTCCACCATTCAACACTGTGAATCTCGGTGCTTCCTTGTGTAGAACCAGAAAACCCTACATACATAAAATCGTTGAAGTATCTATCGGCGTCAAGATTCATTGTCAAAATGGGGTCTTTCGGTTTCAGATTCGAGTACGAGACCCACACCGTTAAAACCGTTGTTGATCCATCGAACTCGATCCACGCGTTCACCGTGTCACCGCTTTTGAGATCGACATTGATGAATCCCAAGTCGAAAACCTTCGCCGAAACCATGCTATTTAAGTCCACGCCGACGTGGTTACCGTTAATGTCCTTGAACTCAGCGTCCATTAACGTGTCGAATTCAACGGCGACGAACTTCGTGGCGGCGGCGGCAAGGCCGAGACTTCCGCCGGCGTCGCCGAGGGAGTCGTCGTCCGGCGTGAGGACAAATGCGAGGCCGCCGCCAATTGATGAAGGGTTGAGATTGGTTACAGAAAATGAGAAGAAGGTTCGGAAGCTGGCCGGAGAATGGTTTCCCGGTTGGCGGAATCTGACCGGACGAGAATATAAGGCTCTGCCGGAGCCGGAGTTGGGGACGGGAAGGTCGCGCGTGAGGCTGACGGTTCCGTTGTTCAAGTGAGCGTCGCCGAGGAGCTTGAGAGAACTGAGCGTTAAGGTTCCAAAGTCAAACTCGGTGGAAGCAAGAGTGGGTGTGAAGAACAAAAAGATGAAGAATGTGAAGAAGGAAAGAAGCGACATTGAAGTGTGTTTTGGGGGAAAATGGAAGGGTTTCTGATTTTGATTGAATTCCAATTGGCGAGTGTGTGTGTAGTATGTAGTGTTAGAGTCGAGAGTGTGATTTTTGTTTTGTTGTTTACTGAACGTGAAAGTGTTAGCTTCTTCACGGGTTGAGAGAGAGAGAGAGAGAGAGAGAGAGTAGTTTGGAGAAGGAAACTAAACTAAACTAAACTAAACGGAGGAAGAGAACAAGCGATGGCATGAAGTGGCAGAGAATCCGAAGAGGGACTGAAGATGACAGGTAGGTCGACATGTCGCCACGTGTTCCCTCTCTCTCTCTCTCCCCTCAGCAAAATACTCTCTTTATACGTATGTGTGTTGGTATCATAGTGTGTATGTATATACTAGCATATAGCATATGTAGGAGAGTGATATCACTTCTATAATTCAATGTTTAATTAATATCAGTTAATTTTTTAAAAAATATTTATTTATTTTAAATTTAGAGATTAAATTATAAATTTTTTTATTTTTAGTTTTAAATTATAAATCTAAATTTTCACAAATAATTACTGTTAGCTAGTTAATTAAAAATTAATTCTTTATATTTCTATGTAATTTTTTTTAACAGTTAATTTTGATACATTAATAATATATTAAAATATTTTATATAATTAGTTTTTTGTTACCTATGGTATCTTTCAGCCCGACAAGTCAAGGACTAATCCGTCGCAGATCTAAGCTCAATTTAAGATCTGTCACTGGCCAATAAGTTGTTCCATGCACAAGGCAAGATTTGAATCCTCCCACACTTGTTTAACCGGACAAGTGAACTGTCCATTCGACTAACCCAAGTTGATTTTATATAATTATTTTATTATATCTATTTTTATGATTATTTACGTAATTCATATAAAAGATAATTACTTTTACTGACATAATAATACATAATTTATATATACATATAAAATTGTTTATATTGATATAGATTAAAATTAAATTTTATTTTTAAATTATCTTTCATTTTTACAGTTTTACTTTTTTATAGTGAACAAAAAATTATTGTAAGAGAAGTTTAAAAATAATATATAATAGAAGAGTGACATTATTAATTAAAGACGAACAATATTTCATTATTTTCGTCTTTATAAATTTTAATAAATTAAATTATTTTGATACTAAATGTTTGTCAAATTACTATTTTAATCAATGAAAAGTTTGCATAACCAAAATAACCATGTATGCATGTATCTATATTTATATTTATATAGAGTATATGACCCGTAAAATAATTTATACTTTATTTGTTTTGTTTTATTAGCCCTCCTAACGTCATGTGCATTAATGTATTTTGTAGGTTTATATTGAATTCAGTGACTTTATGCGATTCTATCTTTTTGTCATGAGGTATTTTGAAAGGGATGTGTTAACGCAAAATTGTTGTATTATTGCATTAATCGGATAATGTTTAATGTATAATGTTGTGCTATTAAGACGATGAATTCAATGTTTTAAGGTCATATTATTCTGTCTATTCAAACATAGTATAAGAAAGAGTATTAAACTTGATCAAGTACTCTTAGGCATAGCATATGAGTAGTAAATAGTGTTGGAGGGAGTTGTAGATAAGATAATTAAGTTTGTTTAATGATAATTTGAAAAAGAAAAAAGCGTAGGTTAGGAAGAGAAAGCTAATAGCTATAAAGGTGTGAACTTAAAGGGTGGCTTTGCGTCTAAATGCGTTAAACTGTAGTGCAGACAAATTCTTAATCTTACCCCCCAAGTCAAGGGCTCTATCGGTCACGCACATGTCCACTCTCCAATAAATCTACCCTTTTTCTATGATTATTATTATTATATTACAAATGCAAATAACTAGATATTCGCATAGTATTAAACAATAAATTATTATAAGGTCAGAGGGATAACATAACACATCCCTACTGTTCTGCTTCCTTATTCCCTGATGCACACTGTGACCCTCACAACTGTTCTGCCCCTACGGGTAATATTAATTTGGACTTCTAATTTTTAATTCTAAAACCATTTATCTAACATGGCACCATGATCAATTGCTAGATTTATTATTGCAACTGCAAATGTGGGTTTTTAATTGACAAAATTAAGTGGCAACTTTATAGATAATATGCTACCGTGTTACTATTACAATAATTGCATAATTTAGATGTTTTTGTCTGTGTATTGCAGGGGATATTGAATGGTCAATCAATGATATATGTAGCTCAACATAACATGAGAAGGAGTGATATGCTGGAACTTCAAGTGGGAAAATAACAAATTCATGGAAGATCGGGAAGTTATAATAGTAGAAAGATTTAATAGGAATATATAACATACAGTTGAGAATGCATGAAATATTAAAGGAAATAGTAAAAGAGGAGATAACTAGAAAAGTAATGATAAATGTATTGAGGGATGTGAAGCTTGTTAGAGGGAGTGACGATTCTTTTGTGTAGTAACTTAACCAAGCTATGAGTTTTTCTCTCTGAATTTTTTTTTTCTTGAGCTACAAATTAAGGAGGACTTTTTGTTGGAGGTGCAAAATTATGGAAAGGATGTGCCTTCAAGAACAAAATTGATAGTTTGTTTGCTATTTTTTTTATAAAAAAGAAAATTTTAAATATAGTCAAACAATACTTACAAATAATTTACATGTGGTGTATAATAGATGGTGTGAATTATCTATAAGTAAAAAATTTTCATACCTTTAACAAATTTATATATAGTCCAATCCTATTAATTATTACTTCTTTTTCAAATTTGGATTTTGTACGTATTTTTTAATGTTTTCAAATATTTGTTTATTTATAATATTTAGATATATATATTTTTTTAATTTGTCTCAAATATCACTTTAAGATAGAGAATATATATCTTTAGAAAAAGTTATATCGAGAGTAAGGATCTGTCACTATATTAGTTATTATATACAGTAGTATTAAGAAGTCAGCATATTTTGTAATTTATAGTTATTAATTAATCATTATTAATATTTTTAATGATGTGCCAATGAGTAATAGCTCAAATGACATAGTCTCTCCATACTCAATTAAGAGGTTGCGAGTTCGAATCTCCTATCTTTGGTATAAAAAAAATGATGTGAGATTACATCTAATGATATGGGATTACACACTCTTCTTTTAATAGTTAAATGCTGACTAAATTTTAATAAAAGTACTAACCCTAAAACTTTCTCTTATTATGTATTTGTATTTTTTTAATACGTATTATTATATATATTATATAATTAATTAATTTATAGTGTACATATAATACAGTAGATAAATATATATATTAATTGTATTAATTCTATCTTTCTATATTAGGGCAACTTTTAGAAACAGCAAAAACAATAATGAATAAAAGAATTGGATATTCTTGCTGGCTGATAAGGCGTAGATAATCTGTATGCATATTCTAGCGTAAATGCCAATTTAAATGCGAAGAATATTAATATACATACGTTAACATATTATCACCCTAATTATAAGAGAATCACTGAATCAATAATCTATATCTTTAATACATTCTGTAAGGTCTTATAATATAAATGCTGTTCTAGCCTTGTAGGTATAGGAAAAATTTATGTCAATTATTTTATATATTCTTGTTGGTACAGCTTTAGTGTAACTTGCACTTGAATGTTGCCCAGATTCCTATTATCAAATACAATCCAAGTAGAAAGGAATAAAGGAAAAATTTAAGGGGAAAATAAAAAATAAAAAAAGAATCATCTTTTATGCCTCCAATTTTTACAAATAAAGAATAATGTAATTGGAAACGAAGTTGCCTTCCTCCCCCTTTTCTTTCCCTTCTTGGATGTTACTTTTATTCTTTCTTTCTTTCTTTATTAGCTATCCTTTTAGTTGGAAATGATGTCTTAATTCTGTGCTTGACAATGAAAAGTCATTATACACTCATAAAGTTAATTTAGGTTTTAAAAAAAGAAAAGCCTTTCATCACCAAAAATTAGTTGACAATAAATAGAGGCTAAGCAAGTTTAGAACAAAACATCTAACCGGAAAAATAGCTGCCCAAGATACGGATAGATATTTTCATATCATTTTAAATGCATCTAATAATTTTTACAACATATAAAAATAAATAATTATAGTTGATTGTAAGAAAATAAATAAAAAAGGTTATAATAAGAACAATAATTTCTTTCATAAGACAGTACAAGTTTGAGATGTGGGACAACGGAAAATTAAACATATGCATAAATGCTGCGTTGAGAATTGATGCACACGCAATATGATATCGTTATGTATGTTTCCACGATATTTAATAATAATGAAATGAAATAAAGATGACGATCGGTTCGTTATATATTAATGCTCCTAGTCGTATTAGAAGAGGAGAGAGAGAGGGAGAGAGTATAATTTTATTTATTTTATTTTATTTTCAATATTGATATCATTGCTTATGTTGCCATATAAGATAAGATGCTGTTTCCACCACAACAAAAATGAGAAAGGTATATGCATATGGAACCAATTAAGCTTTTAGTCATACTTTACCAAGCTTCTACTCAAACTACTCCATGATGCCTTTTTTGACAATTAGGTTACTTCTTCATAAACCTTATCTCATAAACACCAATTAATCCACATAACCAAACCAACTAATCTCTTTTGGGGACTTTATATTTACTAATTTTAGCTTTCACCAACCAATTAACCTCTTCACTAATTTCTAATGTCTTTTCTCAATCCCTTTTGATTTCTTATACATATGAATTATTTATTTGATGAACTTTTTTTGTTTCATTAATTAGAAGTAAAAGTCCATTACATATTTTATGTTACGTTCAAGTAGCCTTTTACTTAACTTCTTAATAAAATTAACTTAAACTAAAGTTAGACTTCTAAAAAATGAAAAATTATACAACTTCAGATTATGATAATTCTGCATCGTATTACTAATGAGTGATGACTTCAACAACCAAGTAAGCTCATCAAATCTCTAATCTTGATTTTAAAACCACTTCTTAAGCTTGGTCTCTGCTATATATAGTCAACGCTTCCGTTGCCAATTTGGCTATTATATCATTATTTTGTATATAACATCAGCTCTAACAAAACATATATTAATAATATTACATTACGATTTACGACCCAACAAAAAATAAATAAATACAATAATACAGTGATATAATATGGATGTCCGGACAACTCAATTTTTTAACGTTAGGAGGCTCAGGTTGTCAAGAAAAATTAAATTTAATAAAATTTAAAAAGGATAACCTTTATAAGTATATAAATAGAGTAACATGGTCTGAGATAGAAGACACACACACCATTATATAAAACATTATTCTATTTATAAGCACATTCATCAATATATAAAGAGTAAATATATATGAATCATCTCATTTATATTAAGTTAATAATATTAGTAAATATTAATACTAGAGTAGTTATCTAGTTACATTTTTTTTTTATTTATTTTACAACACGTTATTAGTACGAAATTCTGATCAAAATTTAGGAAGATTCAAGTAATAAATTTTCATTATGCCAAAACTCTCTCATCTAATATCATGGACATTAGATGTCGAAATTCATCTTGATTCAATGGATCTTGGAGATACCATTAAAGTTGAAAATAAAGCATCCCAGGAGAATAAAGCCAAAGCCATAATCTTCATTCATCGTTATTTTGACGAAGGATTGAAAACTGAATATTTCACATTAAAATATCTGCTATTTGGAAGAACCTTGAAAAAATGTATAATCATCAAAGAACAGTGATATTTCCTCAAGCTCGATATGAATGGATGCATTTGCGTCTACAGGATTTTATAATCATCCGGTTGCTTTAATCACGTGTCTCCTTTGCGTCATCTTTTTTCGTCTTTGACTACCACTACAAATGCACTTTCTGTCAATACTGCTAATGGTTCCCTCTTGCATGCGACACACAATGGTTCTATTTTCCAGCCAACTCTTAATCTTCCTGATACTTATTATATTCCCAAATTGAACTTTAATCTTATTTCTATTAGTCAACTTGTTGATCTCGGTTTTGTTGTCACTTTTTCCATTTTTGGTTGCCCACACCTCCTTGGGAGAGATGCGTCCTCTTGTGTCTCATAGTGTTTTGGGTCAAGTTAATCATGAGTCTTTTGATTGCATTTCTTGTCAAACTGCTAAACAACCCGCTTTATCTTTTCACAATAATTCCTCTCTTGCTTTCTCTCCTTTTGATCTTATCCACTCTGATGTTTGGGGTCCCGCTCCCACCGCTTCTATGGGAGGAGCTCGATACTTTATCATTTTCATTGATGATTATTCACGCTTCACTTGGGTTTATTTGATGACTAATCGCCATGAGTTACCTTAGATTTATATTAACTTTGCCACTATGATTAAAACTCGGTTTTTCAAGGTCATTCAGATTTTTCGCCGCCATAATGCTATGGAATACAGTGATTTCAAACTCTTAACCTTTCTTGCAGAGCAGGGTACTTTGTCTGAGTTTTCTTGTCCTGGTACGTCACAACAAAATGGGTGAGCTGAACACAAACACTGTCACATTCTTGACTCTGTTCGTGCAATGCTTCTTTCTTCTTCGTGTTCTAAGTATACTTGGGGTGAAGCTGTTCTTACTACTGTTCATGTTATCAATAGACTCCCTTCTTCTGTTCTTGGTAACATTACTCCCTTTGAGCGTCTTTATCATACCTCCCTAAATTATAGTTCTCTTTGAGTTTTTGGTTGTATCTGTTTTGTTCTTCTTCAGCCTCATGAACATAATAAGCTTGAACCTCGGGCTCGTATGTGTTGTTTCCTTGGTTATGACACTGAACACAAGGGTTATCGTTGTTGGGATCCTCTCTCTAAACGTATTCATATATCTCGTCATGTTGTCTTCTGGGAGCATCGCATGTTTTCTCGGTTCTCCTCTTTTGAGTCCATTCCTCCTACTCAGTCACATTTTTTCACTAACCCCAATGTTGATATTTTTCCTAGTGATGATTCTACAGGTTCTATCTCGAGTCACCCTCCACAGCCTCCTGTTCTTCCGCCTTCTCCATCTCCCAATGATTCCAGACCGGACGACGATCCTACTCCTATCGTTATGCCTCCTCCTTCCACTCGTTCTTCTAGGGTAAGAAATCAACCTCCTCATCTTCTTGATTATCATTGTTTTTCTACTATTCTTTATCAACATGAACCTAAGTCATTCTGAGAACCATCCACAAATTCAAATTGGCAACAAGCAATGCAGGAAGAAATACAGGCACTAGAAAAAGCACACACTTGGAATTTGGTTGATCCTCCTTCTAATCAGGAAGTTGTGGGAAGCAGATGGGTATACAAGATCAAGACTCGCTCTGATAGTTCTATTGATCATTATAAGACACAATTGGTTGCTCAGGGTTGTACGCAAGAGTATGGTATTGACTATGAAGAGACTTTTACTCTTGTTACTCGTCTCACATCTGTTCGAGCTCTTGTTGCCATTGTTGCGGTCAAAAAATGGTCTCTGAGTCAGATGGACGTGAAGAATGCATTTCTTAATGGAGATTTGAAAAAGAAGGTCTATATGAAACCCCCCTCCGGATTATCCTTGTCCTTCTAGCAAAGTTTGTCTCCTTCGCAAGGCACTTTATGGACTTAAGCAAGCTCCTCGTGAATGGTTTGACAAGTTTAGCACTACCGTATGCAATCTTGGTTTCACTTGCAGCCCTCATGAGAATGCTCTCTTCATTCATAAAAATGAATGTGGAGTTATTCTTGTACTTCTGTATGTTGATGACATGATTATTACTGGAGATGATGTTAATGGTATCTCTGATCTCAAGGCGTCTCTTCAGCGTACTTTTGAGATGAAAGATCTTGGTTCTCTCAGCTATTTTCTTGGTCTAGAAGTCATATCCACTGATGATGGCATCTATCTCTCTCAAGCTAAATATGCTTCAGATCTTCTTGCTCGAGTCGGAATTACAGATAGTCGCACTGAGTCTACTCCTCTTGATCCTAATGTTCGATTTACTCCTATGGATGGCACTGTTTTGGATAATCCTACTCTTTATCACAGCTAGTTAGAGGATTTGTCTACTTAACTGTCACCCAACCAGGCATCGCCTATCCGGTTCATGTTCTTAGCCAGTTCTTGTCAGCTCACCGTACTACTCACTATGCGGCAGTTCGTCGCATTCTTCGCTACATCAAAGGTACCCCATGGCCTTTATTTTTCTGCCCATTCATCTTTATCCCTTCAGGCGTACTCAGATGTTGATTGGGCTAGTGATCCCACTGATCGTCGTTCCACGACTGGTTATTGTTTGTTTCTTGGCGACTCTCTCATTTCTTGGCGAGCTAAGAAGCAAACATTCACTGCTCGATCAAGCACAGAAGCTGAATACCGTGCTCTCGCTGATACCACTGCTGAAGTTATCTCGATTCGTTGGCTTTTCGAAGACTTGGGTGCTCCTCAGTCATCCCCAACTGATTTTTTTGTGACAACCGCAGTGCTATTCAGATTGCCCATAATGATGTGTTTCATGAACGTACCAAACATATTGAGATTGATTGTCACTTTGTTCGGCAACGTATCCTTATTAATGTTATTCGTATCATCGCTGTTGGAATACTGGATTAGACTGTTGATATCTTCACGAAGGCTCATTATCTAATTCGTTTTCAGACTTTGTTATCCAAACTCAAGATGGTATCCTTAGCTCCCACTTGAGTTTGAGGGGGGATGTTAAGAGAATAATTAGAATCAAATTAGATCAATTAGTATTATTTGTATTTATATAGCGTATCTGTATATTAATTGTAGGATTCTATACTTTTATTACTTTAATTCTACTAACAGCTATATATATCTATTGTACATTATACTTTTTCTCAACCTGAATAATACACTATTTTAGATTATCTTCTTGTTTCTAACCATAAAAACCAAAATCATGATGTAGCAGAATTATGATTCTATCCTTTATTTTATATAGTTAAATTAAATGAAGAAATAAATTCAGATAGGTTTCATTGATTGGTAGTTCAGATTACTTGGATTAAATTTCAGTGTGATGAAACCAAAACCACCCATTTGTTTGTGGGAGAACATTCTCTGTGGAGAACCTAATAAGACAAACTGAGACTTCTCTGCCATAGTTCAATCTCTTACGATTATAGTACTAGACCCAAATTGTTTACCTTCATTTAATTCTGAGTGTGTCTAATGGTTCATTTTCAAAAATTATACTATATTTACATATTAATATCTTAGAATACTTATTTAATTTTGGAAACTTCTATCACCTCCTGAGTCTCATCAATTATGTGTTCATGTCATTCTTAATTGTTCATATCATTCCCTTTTTCTACTCCTTTTTTGCTGGAGAAGTTGTAGTTCCTGTATTTATGTTTGAAAACATTTAATTTTGAGACATTAATATCCTTCCTCTTTGCAATATCGCAATTCATATCTCCTTCCTGTTTTATACTGCATTCACCAATTCATAATTTTAATCAATTAACTGCATTTGCCAATTCAGAATTTTAATAAATTTATTATACAAAGCACTTTTTTGGTCCATTAATTTATGCATTATATTATTTTAAACGATGTTCCTCTCATTACATAGTTAGTTGTTATTAGACACAATATGCCTTTATTATCTTTACCTACTGATTCAATTATAATTTTCTAATATAAGATCTTAAAACCTCTTTCAAAATACAGAAGTTTTATATAATGCAATATTATCCCCATTGTACTTTAAGTTTAATGTATATAAAAGCAATGAACAAAACTAAATAAAAGATGCAGCTATATACAGTCACTTAGCTTCAATACATAGGTCTATTTACTTTCCATTAATTGCTTGGAACTTAAATTTCTTAAAGTACCCTTAGTTTATTAAATTAAAGAGTTTAAGTTCATTTTGTTGGGCTTTTTCTCTCTTTTGTGAGACTCAAGTCTAATTTTTAGGATGTTTTTTTGTACTCATTATGTCATGACCCTAATAAGATTTTTGGAGTCATTTTAAGAGTGAGAGTATAGCCATCAAAGTGAGAGAGAAGAGGGAAAATAAAATTTTCGTTTTTATGTAAAGTAGTAAATTTCAAATAATAGTTTTTCATTTGTTCACCGTTAGATCGACGTGAAATTTGGACTTCAGATTCTTCTTATTTTATTCTTCATTTTGGACGGTGAAGATTTTGATTGGAGGTCTGCAAAGAGAGAAATAGGCTTCGAACAACTCTATTTTTGGGTATTTTTCATCTTCTTGCTTCTCATTTGTAAACTTTGGTGCTTTGATGTTTTGGCTGGTTATATGCACGATTTATGCTTTGTTTGAAACTCTCTTGTACCTCATTTAATTATAGTGGAGTTATTTCATTTATTTGGAGGACTCGTGATTTTTAACTCTCACATTGCGGGGTTTTCACGTTAAAATCTTGGTGTGTTCTTATTATTGCTTTACTTATTATATTTGCTTGTTCATAGTTGCTGCCATATTGTGTTGCAGTCATGCTACACATCCATGTATCCATGTATCCAAGTTGGCCCAAGCCCAAATTCACTCACGCGCATTAATGAAGCGTGATTACACGCGTCCGAAATCCCTCGTTACTTCATTTGCACTCATTATGAAAAAACGTTACTTCTTCCTCAACATGAAACCACTACACGAAACTGCTCATTCTCTTCGAATCTCTCTCAAAATCACTCAAACTTCACTCATGTTCTCTACGAAAACCACTACTAGAGAAGAATCGCGAGAAGATTTCGCAAGGAACAAGCAAAAATGAACAAAAATAGAAACAGAGACTGACAAATGTATGAGAAAAACTACTGTTCATTTGAAATCTTGCAATGTAGCGTTTCTCCTAGTTGTATTTTAGGTTTACTGGATTAATTTGCTTCGTTTAGTACATCGACGTATTCTGATTGCATTTTTACAGTATATCTAGGGCTTTGAATAAAATTTGTTCTTATTTTCATTCAGTTCAGTGGATAGTATAACTAGGGCTTTGAACTTAGTTGTTACTCTACTCAGTTCTTCTTTTGCATGGAGAAATACTATTCTTGATGATTGAAAGTTCATAACGATTTATTCACCACATGAATGTTGTTCGGTTCGGTGGCCTTTGTGATTTTCATTCACTTGATATTTAGTGTGTTTAGGGTTTAGGGTTATTCTAATTGTATTTTTACAGTATATCTAGGGTTTTGAATGAAATTTGTTCCTATTTTCATTTGGTTCAGTGGATAGTGTAACCAGGGCTTTGAACTTGGTTGTTACTCTGGGGGCTTTATTTTTATTCACTTGATATTTACTGTGTTCAGAGATCAAATGATTCGGGCATCTGAAGCAATAAGACTCCCAAAGTCATCTGTTGCCCTCTCCAACCCTTTTTGTAAATTCTCATATGCGGATTTAGATAGTAAATAGGATATACTATGATTGATTGGTTGTAATTAACAATATTTTGTTTAACTTGTTTAAAAAAATAAACAATGCTTCTTTCAATGTATATATGTCAATATTAATGTAAATGTTAATGTTAATATTAATGTAAATGTTAATGTATATATCTAATCTTAATATCAATATATATATCTAATGTTAATATTTATATCTGATTCAACATGGATTACTCCTTATCCTGTCGGTATGAGATAATTTATATATCTGTTGGAACTGTCTGGCTGCTATTTTGTTCCAGATTCACAGTGAATGGAATCAGTGTATTTATCAACACATTAATAACCCCAAAAAACATAGTAAACCAAAATTAATACATTGGATGAACCGAAAAATTGCATATATCAATATAGTAGAGAGCTAATTATAAAAAAATATTTCTATCAGTATTCAATTTCAGAAATACCTGAACTCTTTGACATAGCACAATAAATTGACTATTTAATAAAGAAAAAAGTAACTTTTGAATAAAGAATTTCACAAAAGCTAATATCAAAAACAAAAAAAGTGACTATTCATTAAACACTAACAACAGTGAGAAATTAACCCTCCTATAATCTCAGTGAACCGAAATTTGCTCATGGGTGAAAAGAAATTTATATTAATAAAACTTGTATAATCCTCTCTGGGATAATTTATATCCGGTGCATTGTAAAGGTTGGAGCTTGACTGAATCGTTGATCCGCCGTTTAAAAGGTTCAATTGCAAAAGACATAATCAATCGTATATTAGCAAAAGACACAAATAATTTTTTTCCTAATCGCAAGCAAATCAATCTTACCTCCCTTGGAGCTGTCTTTTTCTTTTTCTTCGTGGCGTTTGAGATCTTTTTTTTCATGTTTGATCCAAGTCTGTTCTTGGGCCGGCCTCTTGTTTTGACGCGTGGCGGGTTTTGAAGGTCGTTCACGTCGCTTCTTCGTGGGATAACAAACTTTTTCCTTTGTTTCTCTCTTGATATTCTTGCCTCTCAGCCATGACCTTGTCAAACGGCTGGTGCAGAATTCCGGTCAGCTCCTCAGACTCGGATGCAAATTCGTATATATTGTGCGACCGAAACACCAATTATATATAGTACCCAGTGAATGAAATATAATCCATTATATATATATTCAAATTCAAACTCCTTTCTGCATAATGAACCGAAAACATCATCATGGTGAAACAACTCTATAGTACTGAGTGAACGAAACATAATCCAGCATATAAAATCAAATTCAAACAGCTTTCTGCATAATGAACTGAAACACGTACTCATGATGAAACAATTGTTTAGTATTGATTGAACGAAACATAATCCATTATACAAAATCAAATTCGAAACACCTCTGTCTACAATTTAGATATTATCAATTCAATTCAATTCAATTCAGATTCAAAAATACCAACATCCATTGAATTCAATTTAAATAAAATTAACAATTATATTCCATTCAATTCGATTCAAAATTGAATAATCCAAACCTCATCAGCATGATTCGTTTCAGAAGAATAAACCAAATCGTTCTCATTCAACTTATTTGAAGTTCAATCATTCATTGTTTCGATTCAGAAGTGAAGATCGAAGAACAAAACAAAGAAGAAGAAGAATGACGGAGCTTATTATGTTGAATTCAATGCAGTATAGAAGGTTTACGTTATATATAGCGCATGTATGAAAAACGAGTGAGGGAGTGGAGGAGGCGCGTCTGGGAAAAGTTACTTGGATAGTTTGGATGAATTATTTACATGGATGTAGAACTTTTCTGATTATGTTGTGAGTGCTTCCATATTATTTTTCTGTTAGAGAGAGAGAGAGAGAGAGAGAGAGAGAGAGGATGTAGAAAATAAGTCGTTTCAACCTGTTTTTTCATTAGTCATCAACACACATATATATATATATATATATATATATATATATATATATATATATATATATATACATCTTTTGATATGAAATTATATCAAATCTTTCCTATCTTAAAAGGCATCATTACGATCCTAATAAATTAGAATGCATAATTTTCTATCTTAGTAATAAATATACATAAGAGTACTCCTTGAGTATAGTATCTATACTTATTTATAGAAATATTATTGATATAATATTTTCATTAATACCCCCTTAAGTCGGAGCATGCAAGTCTTCAATGTCCAACTTGACCAATATTGCCTCAAACTTTTTGGCACCAAGAGCTTTAATAAAAAGGTCGGCCAACTGAGTGTGAGTGGGAACATAAGATGGAAGGAGGCATTGGTGCACGATCTCATCCCGAACAAGATGACAGTCTACTTTAATGTGCTTCGTGCGTTCATGAAAAACTGGATTTTTAAAAATGTGAAGAGCTGGTTGTGTAACCACCCTATCCCATGAAGCCTGTGATTTCTGATTCTTTACAACGTTCGCTGGCGCGCATAGGATTAGATATATGAAAATATAAAACGTAGATAATGAATTAGTTAAGAAATTAGCCTAAAAGCGTTACCAACCATTAACTCGGTTTTTCCTTCCTCTTTTTCAAAAGCACAGTTTTCTTTTTCTTTTCCCGGTTCAACCGAACCAAACTTTCCCTACTCAAATCTAAACCTGATCACTTCTCCTCTCAGCACCGTTTGGAACCATGGTCACGCCTCTTCAAGCATGCATTGATGCTATGTTGAGGTGAGGAGAAGCCACGAAACCTTATGCACTTCACCCACTTCCTGTTCTTCTATCTCTTGTTAATAGTGCTTCTCATTTTCTTTGAACCAAAACACGCACAAATAAAGGAGAAGAACAGAGAAGGGAAGCAAAACGAAATTGAAGAGAAGGAAGAAGCCATCTGCAGCAAGAAGGAAGGTGCCCCACCTCCCATCACTCTAAATCTTCGAAGCTTCTTTGCTGGGTGATAACCAGCAACTCTCCTTCTTCCTCTTCTTCAAATTCAAATTATGTTCTTCCCTTTTATTCCACCTCTGCCATTCTAATTCCAATTCTTGCTAGAACAGTAGTGACCATAGGCAAGAACTCTTCCCTTGCTCGAGTTGAGGTCGGCCATTCATTCTTGGAAGAGAGGCCAAAGCTCCAATTCCGTACGGTTATGGTTCTGATTCCGGAAAGAAATAAAAATAGAATTTCCAACTTCAAAAGAGGTAAGGGTTAGAATTATGGGTAATGGGTAATTGTTAGATGCAATTTCTGGTTGAAAAGGTGATGAGTTAGTAAGATTGATGTTGCTGAAATTCTGTTGATTGGTTGGTTTATTATTGTTAGAAGAAGTGTAGAATTCTAATGCTTTAAAGTGTGCTTGTATAACATAAATCATGGTAATTTCTGTTAGGCACATGGAATTGAGGTTTTGGCGTAGGGTTATGATATAATTTAAGTAGATATGGTGATGAATAATATGAATGGTTGATTAGTATACGTTGGAAACCTAGAGGACTAAGTTTGGTTAGTGAAATTGAGAAGTCTTGCTACAGAAATTCCTAATCTGTTTGGACAGCAAATTAAAAAGATAACTGGGAATAATCTGGACATGATTTTCAAACTAATCCATTTTTATAACAAATTTCTATAAGTCAATATTACTCCATAAAAATTTCAGGGAATTTGGCTAAGTGGTTTGAAAGATATGAATTTTTTTAAGTTTAGTGGTTACTGCAGAATTTTCTGGTTTTCTAGTTCTGCAGTGCCAACTTCCGGACATTGTAACTTTTGATTTAAATGAAATTTTGGGTTGCTTCTAAAATGGTTTTAAATATCTACCAGTCTATTTTAAGTGAGTACAAGTTTTATATCCATATCTATTTTGTAGACTTAAATAAGTCACTTGGAAGATGGGTTGTTTGCTGGAAACTCTGAACTGATTTATGAAAACAGAACACCACTTCCAATTGATAATTAATTAATCAAATGAAGTGATATGAACCTGAAATTTGTGGATTCTGAAACTTAGGAGTATTGATTGTGATTTCACCAAAATTTAGAAGAAACGGATTAGAATTGAAATTATTGTGGAATTTATAAAAACACTATTGCTGTCTGTTTTTCTGAATCTTTATAAATGCAGTAGCAGAATTCTAAACCTTGTATAAAATTTAATTCTAATCCAAATTTAGTAAAAAATAACTCAAATTAAAGATTAGGATCTCTAGAATTATTTTATTAAGATAAATAGATCGTGCATAAATATTCATAATATAAGAACTACATGGCAAAATAGCAAGGTGCTACCCCAAAAATCTAAAGACAGCAGTCTTGGGTTTTCTTCAACATCTAGTGTCAAACTGCCTATAAAAATATGATTTCTAAATCTTTTGAAATTTGAGTTCAATACAAACACGTGGACATAAAATTTGTGCAAATCCAAGTCCGTTTGCTACATTAACTGTTAAATAGACAATTGGTGGCCAAGAAGGTTTTAGACTAAATAAGCCTAGGAAATGAATAAGATGTAAGCTACCCTAGAAAGGGTTAAAGACATTGACGTTGAGGGATAAAGAGAAGAAAGGAGAGTGAGGAACAATGAACGAAATAAAATTTGAGAAATTATATATTGAATGGGCCTTGTGCCGAACTGCTAATGCGAAAGTGCACGCCTAACAGATAGCTTGAGATTGCTAATGCGGGAATGTTCGCCTAACTGATAGCATTGTTCCTTACTGTGATACACATTGAAATGTTATTATAATGAGGCCTAATTGACATGGATAACCGTGATGCCAAGGTGTCTAATTGACACAGTAAAGGGACCATCTTCGGGGTTCACTCCGAGTAACGTCGGGTTGCGGGTAGACAACCGACGCATGAGCTCATGGCCTGCGCTAGGAACAGGCATGCATCATCTTGTTTGCACATATGAACTTCATGTGAATAATTACTGCCATTTCCTTTTGTTCATGATATTTACTTGTTATATGTATATTTGTGCCTTGAGTCTATGTGTTTGTTCTTTTTCTGTTTCACGACAACTTAAAAACAAAGACCCTAGGTTCCCCTTTTACCTTGCTGAGAACTCTAGGTTCTCACCCTTCTTTCCTTTCTTTTTCCCCCTCCCCAGACAGGTCCGGCAGAGGAGCTCTTTGAGTTTCGTTCTATCCTGAGCTATGAGAATCCGGCGCGCGACGGAGTCTTCATATGGAGCACGCTTGGGATCACTTTCTTGGACGATGTTCGGAGATCACTCCAGAGTTAGTCGCAGTGGATATTCCGCTCTTTTTTTATGATCTTAGTATTACTTTTCCCTCGCTTTTGTAGTACTTTTAGTGGGGTAGGACATCTTAGTAGTTTGGTTCCAGTTTAGGAAATCCGTGTGAGGGTTGGGACTAACTTCTTTTTTTGTATCTGTACATATAATTTGGTGTGATACTCGGTTTTTGATAGATGGCACGTATCCTTAAACTTAACTCGTGTATATTTGTATATATATTTATATATGTTATTTTCTGTTGCCTTGTGTTTTCTTACAACACAACCTTAAAGAAACTAACCTTGCGAGCAACTAAACGCTAATCCACGAATAATAGTTTATTCACGATTAAACCGATAAAGGCTTTTATTAATATTTGTTTACAAATCTAAGTCTAGAGCTAAGTAGGCCCGTACGACGAGTAACTCCTGAACATTTGGCATTGGTCATGACGTGTCAAAAGTTGGGGTGTTACAGCTTGATTGTCGCAATAAAGACGAATGGGGACATGATGAGGCACGTATAAAGAGGAGAGTATATCTTTAATCCACTTCAATTATCTTGTTGTTTGAGCCATTGAACGATATTTAACTTCAGCAGAGGAGGCAGACACTGTCTGTTGTTTCTGAGTTTTCCAAGATATTGGTGAGTTACCAAGCTGAATGAACCACCCGGTGATTGACTTGCGAGTGAGTGGACAACTAGCCCAATCGGAGTCACACCATCTATAGAGCTGCAAATCATTCTCTCGTGGGAGAAGAATTCCTTGCCCATGGTGTCCCTTTAAATAGCGTACAACACGCAAAGCGACTTGCCAGTGTTCGATGTGTGGATTTTGTATGAACTGGAATAACATGTGAACACTGTAGGCTAGATCAGGTTGGGTAAAACATAAATAAATCAGTCTTCCAACAAGCCGACGATATATGCTAGGATCGGATAAAGGAGAACCTATAGCTGACCCCAATTAATGATTCTCTTCGCAAGGTGTTGCTATAAGCTTAGCACCTAGAAGTCCTGTTTCGGTGATTATGTCCAAAGTATATTTTCTTTGGCAAAGAAAGATTCCAGTCGGAGATCTGGCAACCTCAACTCCCAAGAAGTATTTCAATCGGCCTAAATCTTTCATGTGAAAATATGTGTGTAAATACTCTTTGAAACATTGAATTGTAGCACCATTATTTCCTGCAATTACAAGGTCATCAACATATACCAAAACTACCAATTGCATGCTATTGTGGCGAAGGCTAAACAAGGAATTGTCATTTGGGGATTGCTTAAAATCATATCGAATGAGGACAGATGAAAATTTTACAAACCAGCAACGTGGAGCCTGCCACAGTCCGTAGAGAGATTTCTAAAGTTTACAGACCAGTCCTTGTTGAGGCACTTGAAAACTAGGGGAAAGCTTCATGTAAATATCCTCATCAAGTTCTCCATGAAGAAATGCATTGTAGACATCCATCTGGTGGAGTTCCCAATCCTGGGTTGCTGCCACTGCTAGTGTTGTGCGAATTGTTACTATCTTTACCACTGGGGAAAACGTTTAATTGTAATCCAAGCCTTTCACTTGATTATTTATCAAAATTACCAGTCTTGCTTTGAACCCCTCTATTGTCCCATCAGAATTGTATTTAATTTTATAAACCCACTTACATCCATGTGCTTTCTTTCCTGGGGGAAGGGTTGTGAGCTTCCAAGTGTTATTGAGTTGAAATGCACGAATTTCTTGGGACATCGTTTCACGCCAACGCTCATCTCTAATTGCTTGAGAGAAAAATAGAGGCTCATGTTCTGTCTGAAGAGAGGCAAGAAAACTACGGTATTGTTTGGAAAAAGAATTATAATTCACAAAATTTTGTATAGGATAGGACACACCTAAGGATTTTGATGGAGAGGGAGGTTGGTCGGTAGGGCTTATTGGTATCGTGACAGTAGAGACAAAATCGCGCAACCTGACTGAGGGTGTATTCATACGGTGACCCCGACCAAGTGGAACGTCCATCGTGACCAGTGGTAGATTGGAAGTCAGCGTTGTTTCTGCTGCACTTGGTTCCGATGTATCGTCAGCGATGTACTCTTTAATCTCTTCATTAAGCTCATGTCCCCCTTGTTTGTCAATAGGTGCTTCAATGAGGGAATTTCCAGCACAGTCATTTAATTGTGGAGTACTGAGTCCAAGTGTGGGTGTTGAATTTGGCCCATTGTGTGTGTCTTCTTCAACAATTGTTTCTGTCACAAGAGATCCAATATCTTCAATCTTTGGTTCCAAAGCCTGATCCACTTTAAAAGAGAAAGTATCTTCAACAAAATGGACGTCACGAGAGACAAAGAAAATTTCTTTTTCCAAGTCAAATAGTTTTCATCCTTTTTTCCCAAAAGGATACCCGACAAACACACATTTTCGGCTACGGCTGGCAAATTTGTCCCGTTGCCTATTCTGATTTTGAGCATAACACAAAGAGCCAAAAACCCGCAAGTGCTCATAACTTGGAATTGTTCCATGAAAAACCTCATACGGAGTCCTGCCCTTCAGTATTGAGGATGGCGTACGATTAATTAAATAGCTAGCAGTTAAGACACATTCTCCCCAAAACTGAATAGGAAGATTGCCTTGAAAACGTAATGATCTAGCAACATTGAGAATATGTCGATGTTTGCACTCCACTCGTCCATTTTGTTGTGGTGTATTAACACATGACGATTGGTGAACAATGCCTTGTTGTAGGAAGTATTGTTTTAAACACATGAATTCCGTTCTATTATCAGATCGAACCATTTTAACATACTTGTTATATTGGCGTTCAACCAAAGTGAAAAATTTTTTCAATGTGATTGATACCTCATCCTTTTCTTTCAACAAATATATCCAAACCGCTCGTGAACAATCATCCACAATAGTTAAGAAATATGAAGCACCACACGAGGAGGGAGTTCTATAGGGCCCCACAAGTCACAATGAATTAAATAAAAAATATTAGAAGCTTGATAATCACTTAAAGAAAACTTATCTCTTGTTTGTTTGGATTTTTCACAAATTTCACAAATCTCATTGCTTGTATATTTCTCACTTACATTACGGAGCATTTGCACAATTTTAAATGATGGATGCCCTAGTCTCTTATGCCAAAGCGCTAGTTGATTCTCTGTTCTGGCATGACAAGTTTGAATCTTGTGTGCCCCACTATACCAATAAAGCCTATCCTTCTGCTCACCCGCTCCAATCAGCGTCCTCGAAGTGCGGTCTTGTATGACACAAAATTTATCAGTGAATTGTACTAGACAGTGTTCTTTATCTGTTAATTGAAAAACTGATAATAAGTTGCATTTTAATTGAGGTACATATAGAACATTTTTCAATTCAAGTCCTCCTTCAAGCATCACTGTTCCTTGCTTGCACGGCTCTCCATCTGGTAAACCTACTGGATACCCGCGTATAGTTTTCTTTTCACACAAATTTTTCAGGTTTCCCGTCATGTGGTTGGAAGCTCCACTATCAATGATCCATAAATAAAAAATTCTCTTACCAGTTATTTTTTCAGAGTCATTTGATTTTTTGCTTGTTGATCATATCTACCAATACTTTCCATTGCTCATTGTTCAATCCTGACATCTCACATGTCATGTCTTCGGTGTTGATAGCATGGCTACCACTTCCATCAGTGTGGGCCACATGTGCACGTGTTGGAATTTCTCGAGTACGCGTGCCTTGTCGTCCGTAACCTTTGCCACCGTCTCTTCTTTCATTCCTTGGCCGATCGCCCCACCATTCTGGATACCCTACAATCTGAAAGCATCTTTTAATATCATGCCCACTTTTGCCACGGTTAGAGCATATTGTTGATTTTGGCTAGGATCTCCTCGTCCTTTCATCCTGTTCCTTGCCTGCATCGCGAGTCCTACAACCAACCCTCTCTCTTCTGATGCCTTAGCCATAGTCTTTACTCTCTCCTCTTGGACTAGCATTGTGTACACACGATTCAGAGATGGCAAAGGATCTGTTGCCAGGATATGTGACCGCACCGTTTCGTAACTCGCATCATCTAGGTCCATCAAAAATTGGTGAACCCTCTCTTCTTCCCTTCGCTTCTCAAGTTGAGATCCAATCCCGCACTTACATCCACCACACGTGCATTTGGGAATTTGCTCGCACTGTGCTAATTCATCTCACAGTAGTTTCAATTTCCCATAATACGCCGTCATGGTCATTCCTTCCTGCTTGCATCTCGTCAAATCTGACTTCAGTTGGTGTATTCGTGGTCCGTTCACAGCGGAAAATCGTCTTTGATATCTTCCCACAGTGTTTGCATGTTCTCAACATACGCAACGGTTGACTGTAGGCTTGGTTCGATCGTGTTCAAGATCCATGATACAATCATGGATTGGACTGTCCACCAATCCTCAAGATCAGATGTACCTTGTTCTGGTTCCGTGAGAGTTCCATCAATGAATTCCATTTTCTCCGAGTACGAAGTGATATTTTCACAGCTCTGGTCACCCGCATTGAGGTCATATGGCGAGTAAATTTTCTTAGTTCCTTAGAGTATGCTCTGATACCATGTAAAAAATAAGTTGTTTTAACCTGTTTTTCCATTAGTCATGACACGTATATATATATCTTTTGATATGAAATTATATCAAATCTTTCCTATCTTAAAAAGCATCATTTATGATCTAATAAATTAGAATGCATAATTTTCTATCCTAATAATAAATATACATAAGAGTACTTATTTTAAGTACGGTATCTATACTTAATTATAGAAATATTATTGATATAATATTTCTATTAATACAAGAGAAAATAAAGTATCTCTCCGTAAATTACTTGAATTGCTTTCATGGATGTCTATAAAGGGTAAAAGCAAGGTTTTGAAAGCCAGTTCGAACTGGTCGGTCGAACCGTGAACCGTTACTAATTACGGTTCAGACAGAAACGAAAACCGTCAAATTAAAATCGTCATTGGACCGCCGAACTGGTCGGAAACCGGTCGGTCGAACCGAACCGTGATCCGACCGGTTTTTAAATTTCTGTCAAAAACGGCTGCGTTTTGGTTGCTGAACCATTACCCTCTCCTCTCCAGTCTCCAGAACGCGAAGCAGCACTCACCTGGACGGCTGGACCTCGAGCTTCCGGCGCAACTTCCGTCCAGCCACCGTCGCTGTCGCAACTTCCGTCCAGCCAACGTCAGCCAGCTCTATTCGCGCAGCCACTTTCCATCGCGCAGCCTGCTCTGTTGATCTTCGAAAACCGAAACCACCGCCAGCGCCACTTTCGGTCGCGCAGCCACTTCCCGCGGCGCCAGCTCTGTTCCATACGTCCACCCCGTCAGCCACTGTCTTGCCAGCCACTATCCCCGCCAGCTCTGCTTTTTTCCAGGCTTCCAGCTTCTAGCCCTAGGTATTTATTTTTTTTCTGTGTAATAATAATTGTTGAATAATTGATTGCGATAAGGATCACTGCCGGAAACGAGCCTTTTCCCATGTCTCCCGAACACAAAGCCAATTGAGATGAAAGCTTATATTTGCTCCTTTACTTCTGTTGTCGGCATACTGGTCTTGGCCTTTATTGATTAGTGATTAGCTCTGGTTCATTACTGATTTTGTGTGTTGTTTTTTACTGTTTTGTTTTGTGATTTAATTGTACCTAGATTGTGACTCTTGATTATTTGATGGCAATTATTGCACTGTTTCTGACTGATTAGTGATGAACTCAGTGCTCGATTGTTCATTTGTTCTTCACTTGTTCATCATTTTTTTTTGTTTTTTTACGCTCTGTTTCTGTCTTTCGAAGGTCTGGTTGACTGGTTGTGTTGTTAATTTTTGTTGAACGATTATTTGATTGTTGGTTTACTCTGGTTCTGCTGCTGTTTATTGATTATTGATTATTTCGAAGCTCTGTGCTGCTGTTTTTGTATTGTGATTTTAATTTACTAATTATTGATTTTGAATGTCTTGTGATTGTTGATTAGTGATGTGTTGCTGACTTGTGTTTGTTTGACTGTTTTGTGATTTACATGTGCTTGGATTGTGACTGCTTTGCTGATTTATTGAGTAACATGATGAAGGAGCATTAAAGTGTCAAGTTTAGCTCTGGGTTATTGTGAAATCCTTTTGCTTTTCCTGATTTGTTTTGAGTATCTTCAAGTGAATACAATTTTGCTGTGAGAACAGAGACACCTCTCTTGATTAGAAATTTGTGGTATGTTAGGTAGCAGGTTAGAATTAGGTGGCAATAGCTTTGAGTCTAGCTATGGAAGAATGAGGTTTCTGAACTTCTAGTTTGTGTTAAATGATATGGAGTGTATAGCTGCTACTTGGAGGAACCTTCATTCTTTTTTTTTTTTTTTTTGGTGAGGAAACCTTGATTCTTTTTCTTTGTTGCTTGGACAAATTTAAACCAAAGTTGGAAATGGTTTGATATTTTTTGGTATTTTTTTTATGTAATTGCTTTATTGATCAATGTCATCACAGCAAACATTTATAGGATGAAGAAAGGATTTTGGTTTCTCTTATAGCAAACTTTGAAAGCAAAAGCTTAAGTTCATTAAAATATTTAAGTTTGTACTTTATCTAAAGGTGATGATATTTTATGTAGTGCTTTAAATTTAGAAGATATTTTAAAGTTTATATTAGATTATAATTATGTTTTAGAGTGTTTATTTATAATTTATTTATTATTTTAATATAAAACGGTTTTTTCGGTTAGACCACGGTTGAACCACTGAACCAGTGAACCAGTAACTAGAGCAGTTTGATAATCGGTTCGGTTTTCAGAACCTTGGGTAAAAGAGTCATTGCTGTTAATTCTGTTAAGCTTCTAAGCTGCATTAGGTAAATTCGGTTAGGACAGTTTCAGAGGTTAATCACTTTCCTGATTTAGCATGTTAGTTGTGCAAGGTAGTTATACTTGAGCTGCTATATAAGGCTTTTAGTGTGTATGAGTATGAGTGTAAATGAGATGCTTAGTTTACTTTTCCTAAATATTACTTCTTTCACAATCTTCTCCACAAACTCCTTCATTCTGGTTTAGAAGATTGCTCAAGAAATCTTGCCCGAGTCTCACTCAAACTCTTACAATATTGTACCCGTTGTATGTGGCACGGTGATGATTATGGAAAAGTCTAGGGGGCCAGCAACTTTGTTAAATTCTGGCCAGCATGTAACCAGCAAAGAAAAGTGAGTCATTGGATGAAATCTCACACCATTAAAACCATCATTGATGGCTATTTGATGGCTACAAATTACAAAAGTTGCTGGCCCCCTAGCATTCCTCGATGATTATTGTGAATTTGTTTTCTATGCAGTAAATACCTGTTGCTCTTGCCAATGAATTGGTTCCATTCAGTATAGATAGGATTTGGCATATAATGGGTCTAGAAGGCTCTGGTTGCAATATGTTTAATTTTCAGTTTTTCAATAGCAGCAGTAGATCAAATGAGTTTAAATTTGGGAATGGTTGGAGGCAATTTTGCCAGGCATACAAGTTGTGTAAATTTGATGTTTGCATCTTTAAGATTGTTTCTAAAGATTCATTTCAATCAAGGTGGAGATAGAAAGGAATGATAAGCTTTAGCCTTGAGCTTCTTATGCCTGTTTTAATGATCATAAGTTGTGCATTGTGAAGCTTTTGATGAAGATTTCATATTTTGCAGTTAGCTGATATGTATTACCAGTCATGTCATGTCTCTTAAGTGTTTATCAATGATTGCTATATCTTGCGCAAGTTTATAAGATATGCTTTGTAATGAGAATTTTCATATTTAGATCTCTCCCCTTCAACAATTTTTATTATGTGATAGCTTTTTATTTTTCTCTTTATGTACATTTCTTCCCCTTTATTGCTTCCTATGAGATGCTAATATAGTACATTGGAGTGAGGAGTTGTATTGAGAAAATTTTTCTCTTTATGTTTATTATTTACATTGTTTATTAGTTTGCTTAAGTTTTCCAATTCTATCATTCTATGCTGACATGATCATGTTCTTGCATATATAATCTATTTTCTTTATGTCTATGATTATGTAATTCTGTAGAAGTTCTTTATGTAAATTTTAACAAACATACAAATTTGTATTATTTCTGTTGTATCCCAGTATCATTGGAAACTATCCACACAAAGATTTATTTACCAAAGAAACTCAAAATCAACTTCAGTTATGTACCAAACAATTGGTAAAATACATAGCATATTGACAGTCATCTCATATTCTGACCTGTTAGCTCCCTAAATTCTTCATCAGTGCTTTTAAGCATAACTGACAAAGGCAAATTAACCCCAGCTTTTACAGCTTCCATGTGCCTAGGCTTTATTCTATTCTCCAAACTAAACCCAAAGTAATGAGGAAACTCTTTCAATTCCTTTAATTCCCTACTCATTTGTGTAGCAAAGTACTCAAACTTTGGCCGAAAGTTATTCTCAATACTGAAAGTAAACAACGCTGGACACCTCAAAACCATGTTTCTAGCCTCATCTTTTGAAAACCCCAAACTCTCCAAATACTTGAGCTTAGGAATTAGTGTCCTCTCCACATTGGAAACCAAAAGAACAGAATCTTGAAAAGCCAAGGCTGCCATGTCCCTGAAGCCAAGCCTCTTGAGGTAGAACAGTGCTGGTTTGAGCTGTTCCATAACACTTGAGGTAAGCAACCTTGGGTTCTTGTTGACAATTCTCCTGAAGCTGTGATCCGGGACTCTGAGGTCTTGTAAGAGGAAATCAAAGACTGGGTTGAGATCTTTCTTGATGTCAGAGGTGAGGATCTTGGGACACATGCCAAAGATTCTTTGCAAGTCTTTTTGGTGGATGCCTTTGGATTGAAGGAAGGAGATTATGGACTGAATGGATTCCATGGTGGCTGTACGGAGGTTAGGGTTCTGGGAGAGTGCTTTCCCTGCATCAATGCCCATTATCTCAAGGCAGAGGATCTTCTCTTTGAATTGGAGGGAGAGCTTTGGGTTAATTAGTGGGGGGTGGTGGTGGTTGTTGTTATGGATGAGGCTTAGCTTGGGTTTGAGCAGAACATGGTTGTTGGTCGATGTTGATGGTGATGGTTTGTCGGAGGAGATGGTGGAGAGGGAAGAGCGTAAAGCTGCTGCTACTGTTGCTGGGGTCATTGTGATGAGATTGGTGGGTGATGAAGGTGGGGTGTGCTGCTATTATGGAGAGGATATGACAGTGTGGCAGGACACGTGGCAACAGTTTTAGATTTGATTGGCTGTAGCTGGATTTCAGTGATTCTCCATGCTCAATTTGGGTGGACTATAAGGTTCAATTTGGGTCCAAGAACAACGGAGTTAATTGCTTAATTCCCAAATAGCCCTTCATATTTGATTGTATGCATTCAAATAATCTTTGGAATTTTAATCGAACGAAAAGAATAGGGAATCAATGTACAAAGTGAACCATGTGAATAACAATTTAAAAAGGAAGGTAAATTTAAAATTAAAATTTAAAATTTTAATTAATTAAATAATTATTATCAGATTTTAAAATTTAAAAAAAAAATTAGAACTAACACCTATGTACGGTAACATATTCACATATTGTATGTTTTAAAGCATCGATTTCTTCCCCTCACTGCCGCACCAGGTTCTCCTCCAATCCTATTAGTGATGCTGTTTTGCACCTCCTCCAGTGTCCATCTCTCTCATAACGGTCACTGCTTATGAGCTTGTCGTATTCGGCCTCCATTCACGTCTTCAGTCTGTGATTTTTGTTCAGCATGAGTTCGTCGTTTATTATCTGGTACACTGTATCTTTTGGTTATTTTCGTAAATATGCGAATGATTATTTTAATTTTTTAATTGGATGGTCATTTTAGTAGATATACGGATGGTTATTTTAAGAGTTAAGTAAGATTTTGGTCTATAGTATATAAGCTGAAATTTTTTTCGTCTCCAACATTTTTTGTATATAAAATCGTAATTTTAAAATCGTCTTTTTGACTTAAATTTTTAAAATTTTGGAGTAAATTACCCCTAATAAAAAGTATAAAAAACATAAAAAAAAACATAAGAGCCATTAACAGAGAAAAAAGAACTACAAAAAACCATTAACTAAACACAACACAGTATTTAAATTTAAGAAGAACATTACAATCTAATATTTTAAATTCAACAACAACATTAGAATCAAACTTGAGTTGTTGAAAGCTATGATCCAGCTGCCAATTTGGGAGTCCTTTGGTGGAATCAAACTTGAGTTGTTGAAAGCTATGATCCAGCTGCCAATTTGAGAGTCCTTTGGTGGATTCAAACAACGCAAAGCACGATCTTCCCATCACAGAATCAGCCTCAGATACGACGCCATTTGAAGGCTTGTTCCATGCGGATTTCTTAGACCTACCTGCTACGGCCTTTGGGGACGAGAAATCTGAAGAAGGCGGTTGGTCCGGGACTGACGCGATGCTAGCGGAGGAGGAGGAAAAGGCCGATGATGGCGATGACGACGATTGTGGTGTCTCGGCGGTGGATTCGGGCTCGGTGCCATTGACAACTTGACGATTTTAAAATTACGTTGAATTTTGTATTCAAAACAAGTTGGGGATGAAAAAAATTTTCAACCCTATACATTAGGCACCAAAATCGTACTTGATTCTTATTTTAATTCTTATGCGAATAGTAATTTGATTTGAATAGATTTAGTTAGATACGATTAAAATATGTTGATGTTTAATTTACTAGGTATAGAATAATTAAATTTTTAAATTATTGAATGGGTTTTTTTATTGGGTAATATGGGATGAAGTGATGAATTGATATTTTTTCTATCACGCCAAACACAAATGACTAATCGAAACGACTAATAAATATTGGTGATACAATATAGTGTGAGTTTGGATTGATGGTTGTCAAATTGAAATTTAAATCAAAGTAATTTTATAAAAAGTAATTTTATGAAATTAATTTTGGGTAGAAGTGAGTTTGTGTTAACATGATTTATGTTTAGCAATTTCATATCAAAATTGATTTTTGATAAAATAAATATTGTTTGAATAATATTAGATAAAATTAATTTTAGATAGATAATTACTAAAAAATATGATATTAAGTTACAATATTATCTTTTTAAATATATTTAAACTTTTTTATATTTTTTAGTATGTTTTTTAAATAGTATTTTTTCTAGTTCCTTTTAAAAGACATCTATTTTTTTTGGTGACTTTTTAAAAGAGATCTATATTTTAAATATGCTTTTCATGTGAATTTTATTGAATATATGAACTACTCTATCATGTATTTTGTGTGTTTATGCCATTTTCCTATTTTACTAAAAATAAATAAATAAAGAAAATTTTTAGATAAAATTTGAAACAACAACAATAAACTTATCTAATTTATGCTATTATTATTATTTCTTTTAAAAAAAATAATGCTACTTAATAACAACAGAAAAATTTGTTAAAAATAATATTTTTATTAATAATATTTATTTGACTCTAATATATATTTTATATATATAAATAAATAAAGAAATATATCATTTTAGCCTTTTTTATTAGAAAATAAAAGTGTCATTTTTTTTAAATTAACTTTTGTATAAATAATTTTATTTTTTTATAACAACTTCTGTCATATAAATAGGTGATCTTGTAAATTCTCAATATAGTGTTTTATACAAAGGTCAACAATTTAGTAATAAAAAGTGGAGAATTAGTAGTCTTGATTCAAATATTAAAAAAAGTAAATTAGTAATATAATATTTTTCTTTAATATATAATTCATGTATCTGGTTCAATCCTTTCATTTCTTTTATACGGTATAGTATGAAAAGGTAGCAATAATTAACTGATTGAAAATACATAATTAAAAAAAAAAAGGGCAAATCACTATATTAAATCAAGAAAAAAAAATTTACACAAATAAGCCAAATGAAAAATTACTTCATGAATCTATCAATAGTCATTTTTATATAGTTCGAATCTACTCAATTCGAACTCCATTTACATATAATTCGAATCAATATGATTCGAATTATACACACACGCACACACACTAATTCGAATCAATCTGATTCGAATTACACACATACAGTAATTCGAATCAGGTTGATTCGAATTACACCCTGATTTATTAAAAAAATTAATAATTTATTAAAAAAAATTATTAAAAAAATAATTTAAAAATAAAAAAATATATATTTTATTTCATGCATTAAAAAAAAGCTAACAAAATATTTAATTACGAGACTTCTTTAAAATATTAATGAGCTATCAATTCGAATTCTATACAATACACTTTTGTCCATTTTTAATAGCTCATAAATATTTTTTAATAAAATTTTTTAATGAATTTATTTAAATTATACTACAAAAAATATTTTTATTCTATGCAAAACAATTTTAAAAAATGGCTTAAAAAATGTTAGGAGTACTATAAAAATTTGTAAATACATGCATGTACTCAAATTTTAAATAAAGTACTCTACATAGTTAATAATAATTTAGAAATTAAAAAAATTATTTTATTTATTTTTCACACATATTTCCTGTCATTATATTGTTATTGGAATCGTCATATATTTCTAATTTCTCAACCTAACCTTCACAAATTCTAACACAATCTTCATATAATTTTACTTGAGATATGTGTCTCATTTTTTGTGATTTGTATAAGTGAGTCAATGTATATAAATGAGTAATAGACGCATCAGTACAAGTTTTATCATTGACTAATGATAACTCTATTTATATTAATATAGAGAGTAAATCAAATAAATATTTAAATTATTGGTCTCTAAAATTTGAAAAGAAATATTATTCTTCGTTATAGATATGTTTATTATAATTTTTTTAATTTTTAAAGGCTGTTTTACCAAACACAATTACAGTACTTGTACTTATTAAAAGTTATTTTTAATGTGATTTTACCAAATGCAAGTGCTGTAGCTTTTAAGAAGTCGTCTTTTAAAAGACAGCTTTCATCAGGATTCGGTGGTCCAGGAACCTTTGGACCACTTAGTGGTCCAAGTAGAAAACATGTTTTTGGAGTTTTTTTATCAATTGCTACGTAGTCCTTGAACTAATTTTAATTACAAATTAACCCCATATATTTTATTTAATTATAAAAATAATTTTTTATTTTATAAATTATTATTTTATCAATTATCTATTATATTTATTAACAATCAAATACAAAAATAACAACCAATTATATCCTCCATTCATCCTAATAATTTCAATTGATTAAAAAATTAACTTTGATCTCGTTACGTTCGTCCATGGCTTTAATTTCGTCATGTAGTATCACGGATTTAATTAATACTAGTAGAAATACATTTCCTTCGTCCAAACTAGACCAAACAACTCCGTACTCTGTACAATTTTGAAAATCGAAGATGAGCGGTGGAGTGAGCGGGGAAGAGACTTTGAGGGTGAAACACGGTGAGGCAGCCGGTAATATCGGCGGAAGAGATAAAGGGGAGAGCGGGGGAGGGATTGCATCAGGGGAAAAGGAGGATCATATTTCGGGAGGGGTTTCTAAGCCTTTGAAGGTTTCTTTCAGGGACAAAGTTGTGGGTTCCAAGATTGCTAAAGCTTTTTCACTTGTTGAAACTTTATCGGGAGATAACATTGCGGTAGTTTCTGGGAAGCAAGGAGATCTCTTGCCACCGAGTGTCACGTTTACCCAAGAAGCTAAGAATTGCTTGGCAGAACCTTATAAGGATGCTATAGTGATTAAGGTGCTAGGTAAACATTATAGCTACACTGCATTGTCTCATAAACTCCGAACGGTATGGAGGATTAAGGGAGGTTTTGATTTATTGGACGTGGGATTTGACTACTTTCTTGTGAAGTTTGATGTAGCTGAGGAGCGAGAAAAGGTTCTCTTAGGAGGTCCGTGGATGATCGAGGGAAATTATGTGGCTGTGAAGCCTTGGGATCAAGAGTTTAGATCAAGTGAAAACTGTTTTGGAGCAACTTTAGTGTGGATTAGAATTTCCGGATTACCAATTTGGTGCTACCAAGAAGATGCAATGCTCCGTGTTGCGGCTGCAGTTGGCATTCCCGTTAAGGTTGATTTGGCAACAAAATTAGCTGAAAGAGGACGATATGCTCGAGCCTGTGTTCAGATAGATTTAGGATTGCCAGTGACTAAGAAGATTCTTGTTGAAAGTGTTGAATATGAGGTTGAATATGAAAGTCTTCACCTTATTTGTGGCTCCTGTCTCAAGTTTGGTCATGATATGAAGGTGTGCAAGACTGACAGCAATGCAGGAGGAGGAACTAATGCCAAGGTGATCAGCGATGTAGCAAAGCAGCCAGAAAACTCAAATTCAAAAAATCCAGTACATGTGGAAAAGGAAAGTTTTCATTTTGGCAAGAATCTTGGAGATGAGACTGTAAATGTTACTGTCCCGGATTTGGTGGAGAGTGATTTGCATGCTGTTCATGTAGACCATGCACAACATGAGGATTTGGAAGGTTGGACTCAAGTGATTAGGAAAGGAAAGTATAAAATGGGTCAAAAGCCTTCTCTTAGCACCCATCAGGTCCAACCAAAAGTAAAGATGACTCCTAACAAGGCTACCAATACTTGGACAAGGCCTAATCACCAACGTACAACACATGCAACTGGATCCAAAGTAAAATTAAGCAGGGGCATCAATATTGGAAAACCGGTTAGTGTGGCTTCTTCGGGGACCCGGCACAATGTTCATCATCAGCAGCAAGGTGAGACAACAAATGGCACTGTGCGAAAGCGTCCTCGCCCAAACTCTTTGCAGAATTCACCAGTAGATAAGGATGGAGCATCGACGGCGGGTATGGTGCAAGTTTCGACGGAGAAAATTGGGCTGCAACTTGAGAGTCCATTAAAGGCAGGATCGTCGAAGACAGGGACATCATGTTGAGTCTCGGGTTTGTTATTGGAGCTCTCTTTTTGCTGTTTTTATGGATAGTTTCAATATCATAGCCTGGAATGTGAGGGGTGCGTCTAACAAGATGGCCCGTGTGCATTGCAAAAATTTGGTGAGAATATATAAACCATCTTTCTTCTTTCTCTTTGAGACTCATACCATGTTTAATAATTTGAAGAATTTTTGGGATAAGTTGGGTTTTCATTGTGTTGGTATTGAGGAAGCAGTAGGACACAGGGGTGGCATTTGGTTTCTATCTTCTATTGCTAATGCTTCTTGTGTGGTTATTGATCAAATTGACCAATGTATCACAGTAAAAGTGAGTGTGGGTAACTTAGTTTGGCTTTGTAGTGCAGTATATGGGAGTCCTCAATTCGAAAAAAGATGTATGCTTTGGGATCATTTGCGTTCTATTAATTCAGGCCATAATAGACCATGGATGGCCGTTGGTGATTTTAATGAGATTGTGGCACCAGATGAGAGTACAGGTGCTTATTTTTCTTCTCACAGAGCTAGTCTATTAGCTACTACTCTAGATGACTGTGAGCTCTTTGATCTTAAAGTGACTGGTAGGAGATATACTTGGTATAGAGCAGTTCAGGCTGGCAGGGACTTGACTAAAAAGTTGGATAGAGCTATAGTTAATGAGGCGTGGATGACAATGTTTTCTGAGGGTTATTCTGAAATTCTTAGCAGGCTTCATTCTGATCATTGTCCTATTTTAGTTCGTTGTCATGGTAGCCCCAGAGTGAAAGGTTCACGTCCTTTTAGGTTTCAAGCTGCGTGGGCAACACATCCTTCTTATAAACATGTTATTAGTAAGGCTTGGAATCAAGAGTTTGGAGGCGTTACCGAAAGGCTTAAGATGGTTCAACAGGCTTCTTTGGACTTCAACTCAAAGATTTTTGGAAATATTTTTGTGCGAAAAAATAAGCTGGAATATCAGATTGATCAGATTCAACGGCGTTTGGAGGTTACCGATGTGTTATCTCTGAGAATTAAAGAAGCTGAACTGAGGGAAGATTACAATAGGCTTTTGTTGCAAGAGGAACTTTTTTGGTACCAGAAATCTAGAGAGCAGTGGGTCAAGTATGGGGATAGAAACACTAAATTCTTTCATCTTCAGACTTTGGTACGTAGAAACCATAATAGAGTACATGGATTATATGTTAGAGATGGGTCTTGGTCTACTGATCCAGATATTCTCCAGGAAGAAGCTCTCTCTTTTTACAGGAATCTCTTTGGTACAACGGAAGAGGTTGAGGTTGATTGTTTAGGGGATGTTCTGATACCCACACTAAGTACTGAGGCTTGTGCTAGGTTAATTGACCCTGTCTCTTTTGCGGAAGTCAAGTCAGCAGTATTTAGTATGAGCCCTTTTAAGGCTCCTGGTCCAGATGGCTTTCAAGCTTATTTTTTTAAAGAATATTGGGAGATAGTAGGCACTGAGATTTGGAATATTGTCCGGAGCGCTTTTTTGGGAGAGTTCTTAAATCCTAGCATCATGGAAACTCTGATTGTGCTTATTCCTAAAATTGATAACCCTACCTTTATGAAGGATTTCAGGCCTATTAGCTTGTGTAATGTTGTTTATAAAATTATCACAAAAGTATTGACTAACCGACTTCGGCCTTTTCTTCCAGATATTGTTAGTCCTTTACAAGGAGGTTTTATTCCGGGTCGTGGTGCTCCTGATAATATTATTGTGGCCCAAGAAATTCTGAATTTTATGAAGCACACAAAATCCAAGAAAGGTACTCTTGCTTTTAAAATTGATCTTGAAAAAGCTTATGATAGGGTGGATTGGAGGTTTTTGGAGAGTACTCTCATTGCTTTTGGTTTTCCTATCATCACTGTTAATTTGATTATGACTTGTGTCCGTGCATCATCTCTTTCTATTATGTGGAATGGGAATAGATTGGATAGTTTTGCTCCTAGAAGGGGGCTTAGACAGGACGATCCAATGTCTCCTTACTTATTTGTGCTTTGTATGGAAAGACTTGCTTGCTATATATCTCATAAGGTGGTCGAGGGTGTGTGGAAACCAGTTTCTATCACTAGGGGTGGCCCAAAATTTTCTCATTTGATGTTTGCAGATGATCTCTTACTCTTCTGTCAGGCTACAAAGAGTCAGGTCCAAATGGTCATGCATTCTCTTAACATTTTTTGCAAGGCATCTGGCATGAAAGTGAATCTTGAAAAGTCTAAAGCTTTTTGTTCTAAAAATGTGACTGCTCGTAGAAGAGATATTTTTACTAGTGTTTCTTCAATACATTTTGCTTTGGACTTAGGAAGATATCTTGGAGTTAACCTTAATCATTCCCGTACCAGTAGGGATTCTTTTCATTCGGTGATTGAAAAGGTGAGGGGAAGATTAGCTAATTGGAAAGGAAGGCTTCTAAATAAAGCAGGGAGACTTTGCCTGATCAATTCTGTTGCAGCATCCATTCCTATCTATCATATGCAGGTATCTTTTTTTCCAAATTGGGTTTGTGATAAATTATCTTCTATGATGAGACAGTTCCTTTGGAAGGGTCAAGTTGATGGTAAAGGTCTTTCTCTTGTTAATTGGAGGACCGTGATCACTCCAAAAAAATTTGGTGGCCTGGGTGTTAGAGATCCTGCGTGTGTTAATATATCTTTACTTGGTAAATTGGTGTGGCAACTTTTTCATTGTCAGGACAAGCCTTGGGTTGCTCTATTGAGGGCGAAGTATATGAGGAATGAGGGAGTTTTAGATGGCCCTGTCCCTTGCAATGCTTCTCATGTTTGGAAGAGTATCTCAAAGGCTTTTGGTGCTCTTAAGGATGCCTTCTCTTGGTGCGTTGGGTCACTTGATCAATCTTTTTGGTTTGACAATTGGAGTATTGAGGGTCCAATTGCTCAAGATGTCCCTTTTGTACATATATCTGACTCTGATTTAACTATTAGAGACGTTTGGAAAGATGGTCAATGGAATCTCCATGATATTTTCTCTATCATTCCAGAAGATGTCAAACAGCGTTTGAATGCTTATAATCCGGATTTGAATGCTGGAGAGAGTTCGGGTTGGTCGTGGGGTGTGGCATCTTCTAGACTTTACTCAGCTAGGAGTGGGTACAGTTGGCTAGCCAAAAGAAAGTTTGACTGGAATGAGCATGATAATTGGTTGTGGGTATGGCAACTGCATATTCCTGAGAAGTACAAGTTCTTGATTTGGCTCAGTCTTCATAATGCTATTCCTACGGCAGAGTTTCGTTTGGGTCGTGGTTTAGCTTTATCTAGCACCTGTCATCGATGTCAGAATGGTTCTGAATCAATTCTTCATTGTCTTCGGGAGTGCCCTAGTGCCAAGGAGGTCTGGAACCTTTTAGGCCTGTATTCAGATAACTCGAATTTACATGATTGGCTCTATAGAGGTGCAAGGAGTGAAAATATTTTTCTTTTCTTTTCGACCATATGGTGGATTTGGAGAAGCAGGAATCATGACTTATTTAATATAGATGATTCATGAAGTGCTAGTAAAGTGGTGAGTTTGATTCGTAGTTCAGTAAGGGAGTTTCACACTATTTTTGCTATGCATCAAAAATAGTAAAGTGGTGAGTTTGATTCGTAGTTCAGTAAGGGAGTTTCACACTATTTTTGCTATGCATCAATCTCTGTCTCCTCCTTCACTTTGTTTGCATTGGGTTCCACCTCCAGTTTATTCTGTTAAATTGAATTGTGATGCTAGTTGGTTTCCTCCTTCTGGCTATGCTGGTTTTGGTTGTATCATTCGTAATCCTGATGGATGTTGGTTGAAAGGTTGCACTGGGAAAGTCGAAGTGTGCAGTGTTCTTTTTGCTGAATTGTATGCAATTTGGAGAGGCTTACTTCTTGCTTGGGAGAGTAGATTTCGTGAGGTTATTTGTGAAACAGACTGTTTAGAAGCTCTTTTCTTGGTAAACCAAAGAATGCTTGGTGAGGATATTCCGGAATGGGATTTGGCAAAGCATATACAGGAGGTTATGAATTGGAATTGGAGAGTCTCTATTCTTTTAATTCAGAGGACTGCAAATAGTGTTGCAGATTGTATGGCTAAAGCAACTGCTTCTGTCGAGGACATTCACTCGAATTGGAGCCAACCATGGAGTGAGCTTCAACATCTAATAGATTTAGATATGACCCTAGCCAATTAATTTGGTTTTGTCTCTTTTTTTTCTTTTTTTTTTCTATTTAGTCACCAAAAAAAAAACTAGACCAAACTACAGGATCAATGATTTAAGTTAAGTGATAAAAATTGTTCTTATGTTAATACATTGATATTGGTGCAAGAAGATAATAAGATCTTGATCATGGTGATTGAAAAAAAAAATTGGATTAATGAGGATTTGTACAACCTATTTGTGATTTATGAAAGTTGAATAGAATAAATTGTGCAAAATCCTACAAAATTCTGAAAAATGAGAACATTACCAATTGATTGAGTAGATGGATATTCCATTACCAATCGATTGAAATTGGCAAAACATTCAACTTCATCACCTTCCAATCGATTGGATTACATTACCAATCGATTGAATTTGGCTAAAACTTCAATGTCATCACTTTCCAATCGATTGTATTTGGCAAATCCATGTTGTTTTCGTGAATTCAATCAATTGAGTAACAACAACAATCGATTGTTTTAAGGCATTCATTCGATTGGAAAGTATAAACAATCGATTGGTTTAAGCTTTTTACCATTCTACCTTACAACTTTCAATCGATTGTTTTGTGATATAGTGTAAACCAATCGATCGAATTTCAAGGAAACACGATTTGGAAGCCATGGACGAACGTAACGAGATCAAAGTTAATTTTTTAATCAATTGGAATTATTAGGATGAATGGAGGATATAATTGGTTGTTATTTTTGTATTTGATTGTTAATAAATATAATAGATAATTGATAAAATAATAATTTATAAATAAAAAACTATTTTTATAATTAAATAAAATATATGGAATTGATTTGTAATTAAAATTAGTTCAAGGACTACGTAGCAATTGATAAAAAAACTCCAAAAACATGTTTTCTACTTGCACCACTAAGTGGTCCAAAGGTTCTTCGACCACCGAATCCTGAGCCAGTTTTCATAAGCTACTCTTAAAAAGTAAAAGTTTTATCAAACCAAGCCTTATTCAAATTATACGGTGAGCAATTCGAATTTTATACAATACTCTTCTGCCCATTCTTGATAGCTCATGAATATTTTTTAATAAATTTATTTAAATTATACCACAAAAAAATATTTTATTATATGCAAAATAATTTAAAAAATATTTTTAAGCCATTTTTTAAAAATTATTTTGCATAGAATAAAATATTTTTTGTAGTATAATTTAAATAAATTCATTAAAAAATATTTATTAGAATTTGTTACGAAAAGGAAGTAATTCGAATCAATACTTCCCCTTGTCACGTGATGCATGTGATTCGAATTGACTAAATTTGAATTATGATTGTCTAATTCGACCCTACTTGATTCGAACTACTTGTACACTTGGGTTGGTCATAATTCGATCTAGGTTGATTCGAATTATGAAGAAATATAATTCGAATTTAGTTGATTCGAATTACATTATAGTGTATTCTGGTTGATTGATGAATGAGATTTTTGTTTATCATCATCAACATTAACATGTATTTGAAAATCATTTAGAATTCAATTTTTATGAGAAATAAATTTAATTCTATTATTTGAAACAAAGATAATTAAATTAGTTTAGATGGAATTCAATTTAATTTTATTTTTTTAAATTAATTTCAATCCAAATAGGTTCGATTTGGAATTTCATTCTATTAGAATTTCACTTAAAATATAAAATATCTAAAATGTCCTTATAATCTAATTACTTTTTCTTTAACTTTTCTCATCCGCTTTTTCTGACGTCTCTCATCTTTCAACACACACTCTCTTCTCTCTCACCACCTCTATTCTCTTTCCTTCCCATTCTTCAAGTCCCTTACTATAATATATACTAATTTTTTTTAAAGGTCTACTATATAAATCTAAAAAAAGGGCAAGTTACTTAAATAAATAGAATAGAGAAAATGTTTACCCAAATGTGCAAAACTGGTTCTTGTTACCTACATGTGCAAAAAGTCATTTCTATGTAATCCGTGGCAACCCACCACGGTTTCAAAACGTGCATAAACCGTGGCAGGTCCCACCGGATTATGGCCAAAAGATATAGAGTGTAAACCGTGGTAGGTCACCACGGTTTACTAAGAAGAGATGGCGTGCATAAACCGTGGAGAGTCACCACGGTTTATGAAGAAACTTGTTTGCACATAAAACCTTGTGGGTCACCACTGTTTATGTGTGGTAAATAATGGCCAGAAAACCTTGTTAATTTTATGTCCAATAGAAAATGAATTTATTAGCACAATAAATTTATGAGTAGAATCTTAAATTATGTCTTATCAACAACAGCTTTTTATAATAGAAAGAATACAATAGAAAAAAAATCAGATAATACTAAGAAAATGATTTTTATAGTGCTTAAAAAATTGATGTCTATTTACTAAAAAATAAAAAATTAATATTTAATTTAAAATGATGAAATTTAATAAATTTAAAATATTTAAAATTTGTTATGTAAAATAAATTAGAAAAAAATTAGACTCCAATAATAAACACCATAAAATTTTTGGATTTTTTTCTATTATAAAATAAAAAATATTTTTAAAAATAAATTACACTAACATTAATGTTTGGAATCTGTGTTTTTATTTTTTATTTTGAGTTTTTATGAAGTTTTCAAAATCTTAGGCGAACTTATAAAAACTACTCAAAAGTTCGTTTAAGCTTAAGGTGACCTCTCTCATTATATTCATCTTTATTTTTTCATTTATAAAATAAAGATTCATTACACTATAACATATTAATGAGTACAATAAAATAATTACTTGTTAATAAATCTTTTATATAGATTTAATAAATTCACATATAAGTGTATATTAATACATTAGTATTTGTTAAATTTAAAATAAAAAATATTTATTATATTATAAGAATATTAATGAGTATTCTAAAAAATATTAATAAGTAATTATTTTATTATGTTCATTAATATTTTTTATAGTATAATAAATATTTAAATATAGTGTAAAATGAAAAATAGTGATAAACATAATGAAAAAATAATTGATAATACATGTAAAAATTTTATAGTATATATTAGTCAATAATACATAAAGAGAACATAAAAATTTTATAGTATATATTAGTCAATAATACATAAAATTAACAAGGTTTTTTGGCCATTATTTACCACACATAAACCGTGGTGACCCACAAGGTTTTATGTGCAAACAAGTTTCTTCATAAACCGTGGTGACTCTCCACGGTTTATGCACGCCATCTCTCCTTAGTAAACCGTGGTGACCTACCACGGTTTACACTCTATATCTTTTGGCCATAATCCGCTGGGACCTGCCACGGTTTATGCACGTTTTGAAACCGTGGTGGGTTGCCATGGATTACATAGAAATGACTTTTTGCACATGCAGGTAACAAAAACCAGTTTTGCACATTTAGGTAAACGTTTTCTCTATTCTATTTATTTAAGTAAATTGCCCCTAAAAAAATATCCACACGTATATATTTTATATGTTTAACTTAAATTAATAATGTCAAACGTTTGTCAATACCTCTGAACATTTTAAATAAAGTTGTGTCAATCATCACACTAATAAAAAGTGACATAATTTTATTCTATTTTAATAACATGAATTAATTGTTATAATTTATGGTTAATAACTAATATTTTTTTTACTGATTATATCATTATACCATTCAACAAGTTGATTATTAATAATTTATGTTTGTATTTGTGATTGGTTTGTTGTTAGAATCAACCATAAAAAACTATTTAATTTTTTAATTAATAATAATATTTTTTAAATTTAATATTTTTAGATTAACCTAATTTTTATTTTTTTAAAAGAGGTGAATAAATTTTAATTCAAAAAAATTTAGCTAAAAAATATAATTTTTTAATTATTTCATGTAATTTAATAAATATATATTTATTATTTAAATATAATATTATATTAATAAAAAATAAAATTATCTATTATAAAATTTTAATTTATTTTATAAATATTTTAAACAACAACAACAAAGTCTTGTCCCACTAAGTGGGGTCGGCTACATGAATCAAACGACGTCATTGTGCTCTGTCATGTATCATGTCTACAGAGAGACCGTTTACATGTAGATCTCGTTTGACCACCTCATGGATGGTCTTCTTAGGTCTTCCTCTGTCTTTCGCCATTTGTCCATCTTTCATCTCATCCACCCTCCTGACTGGATGTTCTATCGGTCTTCTTTTCACATGTCCAAACCACCTGAGACGCGATTCAACAATCTTTTCTACAATGGGTGCTACTCCAACTCTCTCTCTTATATCTTCATTCCTTATTTTATCCAATCGCGTACCACTCATCCATCTCAACATCTTCATCTCTGCCACACTCAGCTTATGTTCGTGCTCCCCTTTAGCCGCCCAACACTCCGTACCATACAACATAGCCGGTCTTATAGCGGTGCGATAGAATTTACCTTTAAGTTTTAAAGGCACTTTTTTGTCGCATATAAAACCAGATGCACTCCGCCATTTTGACCAACCTGCTTGGATCCTATGATTTACATCCTATTCAATCTCCCCATTATCCTGTATGATGCACTCAAGATACTTAAAACTTTTAACTTTTCGTAGGATGTTTTCTCCAATCTTCACCTCTATATTGGGGTTTTTCCTTCTTAGACTGAACTTACATTCCATATATTCCGTCTTGTTACGGCTTATGCGCAGACCATACACTTCTAGAGTTTCTCTCCATAACTCCAACTTCTTATTTAGGTCTTCCTTTAACTCTCCCATAAGGACGATATCATCGGCAAAAAGCATGCACCATGGCACAGGCTTTTGGATGTGTTCTGTGAGTACTTCTAAGACTAATGTGAAAAGATATGGACTTAAGGATGATCCCTGGTGTAATCCTATACCAATAGAAAATTCCTCTATCGCACCGCCTTAAATCTTCACACTAGTTATGGCCCCATCATACATGTCTTTAATTTTATAATTTTATTAATTTATTTTAAACATTAAAATTTAATTTAATTTAGACTAAAATTTAATTTTTAATAAAATTTAATTCAATTCTACACCATTAAAAATTTTTAATCAGGGTGTAAAATGTTATTAATTAGCTTGTGAAATACAATCGCTTCTTCAGGGGTTCGTAAGCAGTGTTTGATATTTTATATTTGACTAACAAGTTGTGATTAAATGATAAATTATTAAAGATCATCAGACTCATAGACACCGAGTCTCATGCATGTCCACACATACTAAGTTACTAATCCTAATAATTAATATCCACCAACAATAATCGCTCCAACCACTTTTGGTTAATTAATCTAAAAAAAAAAGTGTTATCAAGATGACGAGATCTCACCCAACCATAAATGAAATAATAAAGCCAAATTAGCTATCCTCATAAAAGTTATATAATATTGCTTTCACTTTTCTTTCTTTGGTTCTCAGCTGAACTTGAACTAGTTGCGTTTGTTGTATGTTCCGGTCAATGTACACCAAACACATTAAAAATGAACCAGGTAGTCCATAATGAATGACCAAAAACATTGATAATAATACTTTTTTTCAAAATCATTTTCATCATAAGATCTTAAACAAATTATATAGTATTTGAATATAATAAGGGTAGGCCCAATGAGATATTGATTTATTAATGAATATAAATTAATTTTATATTACTAATCTCTACTTTTTATAAATAATTGTTATTAATTCTATATTTGGATTTGAACTAATCCACTTTTACCAACATCTGAAGTGCTGATTAGATTATAAATTATATAGAAAGGCTGTTCTAAACGGAGAGGAAAGAGACAGTTTAATATTACTAATTCTATTCTTGATTAAATAATAACCATCATATTAAATCAATGTTAGTAATTTCATGGACTGCACTGTGAATTTAATTAAATTTAACTATACAACCAAGCATTGGGAGAGTTTGCAAATCTGCTCAAAAATGAATCTAGGTAGTCAGGATCATGCAATTGGAAGAGAATTGTAAGTTAGAGGTAGATAATTTTTTTGGTATAGTTAGAGATTGTGACCAATTGTTCATATAGAATGCATGTTAGAATACAAAATATATAATTACTGATTTTTGGTATGCCAATAATATTTGTATTGTGTTTTAAATAATTTCTTTCAATACCAAAATCTTTAAACTCAAAAAGGTATCTCCTAAAAATAAATATCCAAACACACATATAAAAAGAAACATAATTATCCTTTGAAATATGAACAACTTCACCCTAAAATCCTAATTTTTATCTCTCTAATTTTCTGATTTAGGTATTAGAGTGTTATTGCAGATACTATTCTGTCATTTCAAAAGTTTGCACGATCCAATCGCTAGTCCAAGCGGTTTCCCAATCCTCTCCTTCGTTAGGTACAGATAACACCTTGTACATGTTGTTGATATTACTCTTACCTTTTTTTTTTTTACATGATTGGTGTTACTCTTGTGCACCTTTTTATTCATGAAATTCAACTCTTTCAAGTTTTTGTAAAAAAAGAAAATGGCGGAACTAAACTTAGGAGGAGCTGCTTAGTGACAAACCCTCAATGAAGATGAAGACTCTGCCTCTTGGCCGCATAAGTTGATAGCCAACTAGTAACTAGATATTTATTTTGGACATGAGTAATTTGGGCATTTGTTATTTTTTTTGTCGGGTTTATTTGTTAATTATTTATATTTTTTTATGTTCTTTTGGGCCTGGGCCCTTTATTTCAACAAGGAAAAGCTTGTCTATCAAGAATTGAGCTTGCTTTCAAATTTCGGCCAGACATATTTAATTTCTGCCTTCCAAAGAGTCTGTAGATCAGCATGCACCAAACCATCAAAATAGTGGAACAAAAAATCAATTTTGGTTGATCAAATAGTTAATTTATTCGTCCGCTTAAATAAATATTAGTGATTTAAATCTTATTTTATATATGCAGCAATTTATTCGCTTGCAGCATATTTTAAATAGAACTAAGACCTGCAGCAAATTAGTCTTTGACTTATTGAATTGGATATCCATAAAAAAAATATAGTGAAACAACATAGGTATTTACTCTAACAATAATTTTGTGTCTATGACTTACGAAAAAAGATTACATGATTGATTGAAAATAGATTGTACCGAATTCTCAATGGCAATAACAAAAAGGAGAGATGATGATTACTGATTATGTGTGAAATATCAATGATAAAACAAGAAATAAGTTCGGAAAAAATTAGAATTGAGGAATTATATATACTTCTGATGAAAACATAATAAATTATTAGAATTTATCATTTTAATATTTTATATTTTTCTATAATTCTCATACCCTGGTAGTTGTGACATTGCAATACAAGCTTATGATTCTACCTTTCTTTGATTGCAAATTTTTGTGAACTTTTATATTATATAAAGAAAATGATTGATTAAAATGACAAATGAATCTACCTCTTATGAATCTAGTTTATTTGAATGTAAAATGACACACAACTGATAACTACGTACTTAAAATTACAAGAGAGGCGTATAAGGATACAGTAATGAAAGCTAAAGTACAGAAAATTCTACTTTAAGTACAAAAAACCAAAATAGCAATGATTATTCAAAGGGTGCATCACACTTAATTATGATTCAATTATGAGGCTGAACACGTGCACCTTTTATTAATCAAACTTGTGGATTTTCTTCAGAAACACGCAAACTATGTTAATCACAGTTTGATTAATGCCTAGAATTTGAAGATTGGTTGCCCTTAACCACCGTGACAGGGCAAGAAGCATTTGTCACCACATACTTGCTTACACTGCCCATCAACACCCTGAAACATAACAATTTAGCACTTTAATTGAATCTCCAATTGATTGTATAGTAATTCAATTTCTAGATATATGGTATTTAACAACAAAAATAGGATTAGATGCACAACGGACACAATTCAATAAGAAAATACAAGAGCTTAAGTTATATTTCAGAATATTAAAAATAGTGGAAAAAAGCAAAAATATAAAAGACAGATTTAGTGAAAAATATATTTTCTAAAATTCTTTTTTAATCTTTAAAAATAAAAAATTTAATAAACTAATGATAAAGTAAAATATGAATTATTATTAATTTTTTTATATTTAAATTTTATTATTTTAATTTAAGAGTGATTAGACAATTTTTTTTTATCAAAACTTGATTTATTTGTAAGTTTCAAAATTTAGTATTAGAATATAAAAATACTATTCGTATACCAAAATTAGCTACTAATATATTTGTGTATAAATATATATGTGGTTTAATTTATTTTTAATATATATTTATATTCTAGTATATATTTTATATTGATAGCTGACTTTGGTAGCTAATTTTGATATACACAGATCATAGTCGATTAGAATATATATCTCACAAAAATTTAAGAATGATATAGTCCAAGTATTGATATAAAGTACCAAAAAATAATGATCCAATTTTTCTTCTTTTGAGAAAAGACAAAGTTTGGGGAGAATTTAGGGATGCTTATGTTACTATACCTCTTAATGGGACCTAAACCCCTGCTTCCAATAACCAAAGAATTGAGCTGAAGATCTTCCACAGCATTGCACAACTTCTCCCTTGGATCTCCCCAGTACACCTTAAACATTGCCTTTGCCTGTTTCAGCAAAACCAAAATTAATAAACTAGTGATTTAATTACCATACTATATAAAGTGTTGCTAGATAAATATATATACCCCTTTGGTCCTTGAGAGAGTGTCAAGGATATCTATGACTTCAGGATCCCTAGCAATCCCATACTGCTTTGTGAAATTCATCTCCCTGAATTCCTCCAGAGGCACCAAAGCTAAAAGTAAAAAACAACAAAATCACACAAAAATGTGACCCTAAATTATGTAATATATTATATATAGAGTAAAATAACAAATAAACTCTTAAAAATTTATCTTTCGAATATATTAGTCTCTAAAAAAAATATTAATAAAATTTTTTAAAATAATAAATATAGATAAATTAGTTCAAATTAAGATTTTTTATCTTAATTATAAGGAATTAATTTGAAAATAATATACCCATATCTATTATTTTAAAAAATTTTATTGATATTTTTTTTAAAGACTAATTTATCTAAACTCTGAAGAGTAAATTTTTAAGAATGTATTTATCACTTTACTCTTATATATATTATCAAATATTCAAATATGGACAATTATAACCACGAAAATTATAAACTAATTTGATATTTATAAAAGATTGGATTAATTCGACATAACTATCTAACGAACTATCTATTTTAGATAGTTTGGTCGAATTAACTTAATCTTTTGGAAGCGAAAAAGGAGAAGTAATTAGTGATTACTACTTACGCGAACCAGTGTCCTGAAAGAGATCCTTTCTGGTGTGATCAGCTTGTGGAGGCTGAACATTGATCAAAATGATAGTGCTAACTTGCTTGTTGGAGAGAAATCCATAGCTATTCCAACGGTTCTTGATGATGCCTTTGCCATTATTATATACTCTCTAACTCAATTTACTTGCTGCTTCAAAGGTTGTGATCCTTCTTATGAATATATAGAGAGAGCAGGGTTGTGTTGTGTGTTAATTTGGCGGCTCAGCTAATGGTTTTGGAACAGAGAAGTTTTACATGCAAATTAAGATAAGAATCTTCTTGAAGGCGCTAGAGAAAGTATAGATTCTTCAAAATGAAATACAGGGTGGTGTGCTTTTCTTATTCCCATATCAAGATAATTCTACAGTTTGAGAAAACAAAATGTTATTTATATTCTTTTCTAGTTTTTTTTGGTGAAAATGTTAAAACTCTATTCAATAACAAATAAACTAATTTTATCAACTCAAAATATTAAACCTAATACAAATAACAAAAATACTATTTAACTATTTAGGTACTAAAATCAGCCACTGATATAAAATATATATTAAATTATAAAATATATATTTATACACAAATATATAATAATTGATTTTCATTTTTAATATATAACTAGTATGATTACAAAAATAAATAATAATTATTAAAATATTATTAGTGTTGTTAGTAATTGAGAGTTAAGTTAGTAATGACTAATAGTTAGTAGATGAAATATTTATGAGATTAGTTGGTAATATCCCTATAAATAGTGACTCTTGTATCGGTGAGAACAACCTCAACACATCAACTTCACATATAATATATCTTCATATTCTGCTCTTCTCCTAGAAATTTAACATGGTATCAGAGTCATAGTATCCTCCTTAGTTTTTCGGTAAAAAATCACAATGAACCTAAATAATCAATCCTCATTGTCTTCTTCCTTTCTAATGGCAAAATCATCTTCTAACGTAGCACAAGATCCCAATAGCCCTTTCTATATTCATCTTAGTGAAAATCCAACTCCTCTATCCTTATCACTTCTGTTTTTACTGGCAGTAACTATCACTTTTGGTGTCGATCTTTTTCTATGGCCATCATCTCCAAAAATAAATATGGCTTTTTTACTAACTCTATTCCTCTATCAAAAACTACCTCCACCTTTTCTCCCTCTTTTTATCTATCTATTCAATCCACAGCCGGTCGTCGCGGCGTCTCCGACATAAAGTTTGTTGTAACCATCTCCTCTTCTTCTTTTTCTCTTCTTCTTTTTCTCTTCTTCTTTATCCCTTTCTCCTTCTTCCTCTATTAAGAACCACCTCCTCTCTATACATTTTCTTCCTCTCTTTATCTATTTGTTCAATCCACTGCCGGTGTCGTCGCAGCGTCCCGACGTCTCCTTTCTTCTCTCTTCTTTTTCTTCCTGCTCCTCCCTGGTTGTTTCACTTTCAAACACAGAACTAGAGAAGTAGCCTTATTTCTCCTTTTCGTCATGACCAGAATGCCGGTTTGCCACACACGCGTCTTCCTTCTTTCTCTGCGCACTGCACAAAATTATTTTTTAGTTATTATTTTTATATGAAAAAGTCTATTTTTTATTAATAATTAATTTTAACATTTGTTATCTAAAATTTAAAACAATTAATATGTATACTTTTACATTTAATTAGGTGTTAAGTTTGTTGCACAAATAGAATAATTAATTTTTATACTTGCTATTTAAAAATAATATTTTTTCTCTATGTATATAAAAATATAATTAGATATTTGCATAAAAAAATTATATTGATAGTTATAAAATTAACTCAAAATTAATTTTTTTAAAACAATTGAATCTTGATTCTAACTTTTAATTATAACATTAGTATTCTCTCCAAATTATATGTAATAAATATTTAAAAGAAAAGAAATAAAAATATAGATTAGAAAAATAAGCGGTAAAAATTTAAAACTAATAAAAGAATTAAAAAATTTATGTATATAGTAATAATATTTTTTATTTGAATTATATTATTTTGTGAATTTTATTTTTTTGTAGAATAGAAAGATAGAAAAATAGAGAATGAGAGAAAAGAGAGAGAAAGATAAAGGTGAAGAATGAGAGTAAGAGTGAGAGTTTGTTAATTTTGGAAGAAAAATTTTTTTTTAATTGTAAAAAAATATCGAATGACATATTTTGATTTGTCAAATTGTTAATATAAAATATAAATTATATATAGAATAAAAATAGTAGAGAAATAGAAAAATGGAGAAAGGTAGATGAGAGAATTTATGAGGAAGTTTATTAATTTTGAAAAATAATATTTTCTCTTAATTTTAATAAGAGAGTTTCATGTGACACATTTGATTATTAAATTAGATAGTAATATATGATACATAATATAGGTATATTTCAATTTCAATTTAATATTTCAATTTTAATTTTAATGCAATTAAAGAATGTCATGTTGCACATTTTGATTGTCAAATTAGTAATTAGTCATTGATATTGATAATGATATATAAAATAGATAGAGTGGTTAAAGGAATGAGAGAAATAGAAAAAAAAAAGAGGGAAGAAATGAGAACTCTTTAATTTTGGAAAGAAATATTTTATTTCAAATTTTCAATTGCAACGAGGGAGTGATATGTGACACATTTTGATTGTAAAATTAATAAGAAAGGGAAATAATTCTTTAATTTTGAACGAAAATATTTAATTTCAATTGTAATAAAAAAATGACATATAATATATTTTAATTATAAAATTAAAGATATATAATAAATAATAGATATAATAAAATTTACAAGTGTATGTATGAGCGCGACCAAACATGGCGCACACCCTTTTTTGTAAGAAGTTTTTTATTTATAATGATTATCTACACAAATTAATTTTAAAATGGGATTGAATTTATTGTAATTTACCAAAATGAAATTTAAAAGTGAAAAAGTGGATATGGAATCTCTGTTTTTTGCAAATTTATATATTATTAATTTTTATTTCTATGTATGTTGCCATTGGAATTTTTAAAGTGCCTATGTGAGTCTAGAAGCTTTCTTAATTAATTGAAATTTGAAATTAATCTTGTTTATATAACCAAAAAAAAATCTAAGTTATTTTGTATAATTTTAAACCTCAATTAAAGTTGAACCTCAAGTAATTTTACATTTTAAATAAGATTGAACCTCAAGTAATTTTAAATAGATAATTATTTGGAGTTCAATTTTATTTAAAATTCAAAATAATTTAAGATTCAAAATTATTTATTTAAAATTATTTTTTAAATAGATAATTATTAAAAAATATATATTTAATATAATATTATTTTTTTTAAATATATTTAATTTTTTTGATATTTTTTTAGTATATTTTTATATAGTATTTTTTTTGTAGTACTTTATAGTACTCTTTTTAAATATGCTATAATTTATTATTATTATTATTATTAGTAATTTTTAGTATTCTTTTTCTAAGTTCACTTGGACCTTTGATTCAATGTTTTCGCCCAAATATCTATTGCCTGTAACCAATAACATTACCATGAGTATGGTTTGAATGGTGAAAATTCATCATCAATCCTACTACAAATTCACAAGAAGTCTTTTTGAATCCTACGTAATCTCTTTTCTCATTTTTATGTAAAGTGTGAATGTTCTTATCATAATTCTTGTAATAAAATATGCAAAATTATTTATCTAAAATTATTTTTTAGATAGATAATTACTATAAAAATATAACATTTCCTTATAATATTATCTTTTTAAATATGTTTAATTTTTTTGATATTTTTTAAGTATATTTTTATATAGTATTTTTTTTATAGTATTTTTTGGTATTTCATGGTACTCTTTTTAAATACGCTATAATTTTTTACCATTATTATTATTATTATTATTATTATTATTATTATTATTATTATTATTATTATTATTATTATTATTAGTACTCTTTAGTACTCTTTTTCTGAGTTCACTGGACCTTTGATGCAGTTACTTGTTACTGAATTGTAACTAGTAACATTACCATGAATATGGTTTGAATGATAAAGATTCACCAATCCTACTACAAATCCGTGAGAAGTCCTTTTGAGTCCTATGTAATCTCTTGTCTCATTCTCATATAAAGTGTGAATGCTCTTGCATTGTCATAATCTTTGTAACAGAAGTATGTCGAGTTTTCTTCTTTAAAGTGTTTGATAGTAGGAAGAATCCCTTCGTCCAATCTTTTCGACGACAATTTAAAATAATTTAAGGAATATTCAAAATTATTTATCTAAAATTATTTTTTAAATAGATAATTAATAAAAAAATATAACATTTACTTATAATATTATCTTTTTAAATATGTTTAATTTTTTTAATTTTTTTAGTATATTTTTATACAATATTTTATATAGTACTCTTTAGTACTCCATAGTACTCTTTTTAAATATGCTATCATTTTTTACCATCATCATTATTTATAGTTAATTTTTTATTTAATTTATTTTATATAACGGGATTAAATAATTGTGGAAATTATATTATTCAAAAACTCATTATGGACATGTTATTTGGTACAATTTACTAACAAAGGACGGCAATCGTTCTCGAGGTAAGATCGATTCTTTGATCCAAGAAACTAGGAACTATAGTCTCCGGTCGTTCAGAACCAAAGACCCTAGACTAAAGGGAACGTGCCGTCCTCAAATTGCGTCCAAAAAGATAGAACACTGTTTCTAAAGATATTGAAGTCGGTGTAACAGGATAAACAAATTCAGTCACTGTATTCTATCACTGTACGCCTCTTTCTCAACCATTTCATCAAAATTTATTTAAATTGGAGATTATCCAAAATTTTAATAAGAGTCTCTTACTAAAATATTACTAGTGTTGTTAGTAGTTGAGAGTTAAGTTAGTAATGACTAGTAGTTAATAGATAAAATATTTATGAGGTTAGTTAGTAATATCCCTGTAAACAGCCAATGAATTATAGCTCAAATGGCATAGTCTCCCCATACTCATTTAAGAGGTTGCGGGTTCGAGTCTCCTATCTTTGATTAAAAAAAAAATATCCCTGTAAACAGAGTAACTCTTGTATCTGTGACAACAACTTCAACACATCAACTTCACATATAATATATCTTCATATTCTACTATTCTCCTAGAAATTTAACAATAATTAATTTGATTATTGATATTGTTATCCTATAATCAATTTGTTTTAATTGACTCTTGTATTGATATAGGCTATTAAGTATTACATCACATGTTAATATAAGGAATAATATTTAATTTGATTGCTAAACTTACATATAAGTCACAATTTAATCTTAAATTTTTAATTATCTTTATTTAAATGTCAAACTTTATAAATGTGATTCATGTTAGACTTTAAAATAATTTTTGGTGCACAAATATTTAGTGACGAAGTGATATAATAGAAAAGGGAGCAATGACCTCTCTAGTTTTAATTTTTTATATATAAATTTATTATATATAAATTTTAATTTAGCCCCGACTAATACTTTTAGTCCCGCTAATATTTTATGTGCTATCCCTACAAACATTAATAGAGTACTGACATGAACAATTAAATATTATGATGGAACTTATAAAATAATACCGTTTTAGTTTTGACACTCAAATAGTCCAAAATCGATGCCATATTACTTGTTTTGGAAAAAAATTTTGTTACGGCCCAACCTAGCTGGTGTTCAGTATAACCCGACCCGGGCGGCCGGATCAATGGGCGTCGAACCTGGGCCGGGAAACCGACCCTGACACCTATCCCCCAGCTCACCACACAACAGTTGTGCAGGAAAACTTCGAGGAAGGTGGGTCTGTCCTTGCGGGGCCCACCTCTGACAGGGTATATATGGGAGGGTCCTACCCCTTCCCCCGAGGTACGTCATTACCACCTCACTCCCGCGGCCATCTATATCCTCTTCTGACTTGAGCATCGGAGTATCATTGTAGGTGGCGCCCCCTCCTCTCATCGCAGCAGCTCGGGAGATCGTGAAACCTCAACACCGCTTTTTTGGACCCGTACCAAGGCTGGTTCCTATCACTCCACTTTCAGAGCTCCATCGACCCGTTCGGAACCGAAAGAACCGAACATTGGCGCCATCTGTGGGGACCAGCCAAGATGGACTTTCTGTTGGGTCTTGTGGAGACAGACGACGAAGGCGAACCTCCAGGGGAGGAAATGGTTCCCCGAACCGGCAGGGTAGCCTCTGTGGCTTCCTCTCGCGAACGCACAAGATCCCCCCTGCGGAAACCCGAGCCCCCTTCGTGCTCCCACGAGAGGCATCCCTTTGGAGGAACAGGTAGCGACAGCGTCAGAATAATACAAGAGTTGCGCCACAGGGTGAAAAACCTGGAGCGGGAGGTAGCTAGCAGAGAGCGCGACCAACCAGCTCCGAGGCAAGAGCGTTCCCAGTCTCCTCAAAGGAGACGGAGAAGCCTCCGAAGGAGCCGCTCCAGACGCACCCCGAGCCCCCGATCGAAGTCAGAGAGCCAAGGAGAAAGCAGGGAAGTGCCGAGAAGACGGTGAGATCCCGTAATATACACCCGACCTCCGACGAGAAATACCGTGGTGGAAAACCGAGAAGACAGCAGAGAAAGACCCAGGAGAAGGCGACCACCCGTAATCATGGGGGCAACCCCTTTCCATCATTTGATCCTCGAGGTCTGGCTAACGAAGCATTTCGATAAGCCAACGGACATGAGGTACGATGGGACCCAAGACCCCCAAGAACATCTAACAGCTTTCGAGGCCAGGATGAACCTGGAAGGGGTAGGTGATGAAGTAAGGTGTTGCGCCTTCCCCGTGACCTTAGCAGGACCGGTAATTCGCTGGTTCAATGCTCTTCCGCAAGGCTCTGTAACCACCTTTGCGGACATCAGTCGCGCCTTCTTGGCACAGTTCACCATGTGCATTGCCAAAGTAAAGCACCTAATCAACTTGCTGGGGTGACACAGAGAAACAGGAAACCGACCAGAAAGTACCTGGATAGGTTCAATGATGAATGTTTGGAAATTGACGCCCTCACGGACTCGGTGGCCAGTTTATACTTGACGAACGGGTTGCTGAACGAGGATTTCAGGAAGCACCTCACCACCAAACCCGTGTGGACGATGCAAGAGATCCAAAATGTGGTCAGGGAGTATATCAATGACGAAGAGGTTAGCCAAGTCGTGCCAGCCAACAAGCGGTAGCCTGCGTATAACTCTGCTAGTCATCCTGGTAACGGTGACAGGGCTAAGGAGCACTCCAAGGACGGAGGGCCAGCTAAAGCTTTCAAGCCGTTTCCCCGGGTAGGAAAGTTTACAAACTACACCCCTCTGACAACCCCGATCGTCGAGGTCTACCAGCAAATAGCCGACAAGGGCATCCTGTCGAAGTCCCAACAACTCAAGGACAGAACTGAAGGGAACAAAAACCTCTATTGCGACTACCACAAGGGCTTCGGCCACAAGACCCAAGATTGTTTGATATAAAAGACGCTCTGGAGCAGGTGATCCGGGAAGGTAAGTTGGCTGAATTTTCCCACCTCATAAGGGAGCGATCGTGACCGCGCCGGGGATGACAAAAGCCGCGTTGTGAGGCAGAGACAGGAACCCGAGGAGGACAATGAGTGCGGTTTCACTATGGTAAATGTTGTAGTCGGAAGAGATGTTCCCCCCAGATCGAAGTCGGCAAGCAGAAAAGACGCCAAGGTGTTAGCCGTGTCATCATCTAACTCCGTGCCTCCTTCCAGGAGGGTACCGTCAATATCATTCAGGCACGAGGACCAATGGTTCAACGATTTTCTGGAGAACCCTCCCATGGTGATCATAGCTAGAGTTGGAACCGGCCTCGTAAAGTGAATTCTGGTAGACACTGGAGCTGATTCGAATATCATGTTCCGCAACGTGTTTGACGCTTTAGGCCTCCGAGACGCCGACCTGGGGACCCACCAGCACGGTGTGGTTGGCTTGGGTGACAACTTTATCAAGCCCGATGGGATAGTCTCCCTACCGATCTCAATAGGAGGAGGCCGAGAGAAAAGGTCGGTAATGGCAGAGTTCGTTGTTTTAAGGGATTCCACGGCCTACAACATCATCTTGGGTAGGAAAACCATTAATGAGTTTGGAGCAGTAATTTGTACCAAGCTACTGGTGATGAAGTTTGTTTCTGATAATGGTTCTATTGGTTCTGTCAGGGGAGATTTGGAAACGGCGGTCGCTTGCAACAACGCCAGTCTCTCCCTAAGGAAGAAGTCCAAAGAAGCATCCGGGGTCTTCTTGGCCGACCTAGATGCACGGGTCGACGACAAACCCAGGCCAGAACCTGAAGGAAACCTCGAGAAATTTAGGGTTGGAAACTCGGAAGAAAAGTTCACATCTGTGAATAGGAACCTTCCTCATTACCTAAAAGAACCATTGGTGGAGATGATCCGAGCAAACGGCGACCTGTTCGCCTGGACACCAGCTGACATGCTGGGGATTGACCCCCAGATCATGTCGCATCACCTGGCTGTGAAGGCAGAGGCTAAGCCAGTGGCACAAAGGAGGAGGAAAATGTCCCAGGAAAGAGCTGGCGAGGTGGCCATGCAAACGGCCAGCCTGCTAGAGGCGGGGTTCATCCGGGAACTGGACTACTCGGCTTGGCTGTCGAATGTAGTCCTAGTAAGAAGCCCAATGGGACATGGAGAATGTGCGTGGACTATTCCGACCTCAACAAGGCATGCCCCAAGGATTCTTTCCCCCTCCTCAATATTGATGCTCTTGTTGACGCGGCTGCGGGATACCGATATCTAAGTTTCATGGACGCATACTCTGGCTACAACTAGATCCCGATGCACCGGCCAGATGAAGAGAAGACAGCGTTCATAACGCCAGAAGGAACATACTTCTATAAGGTGATGCCGTTTGGATTGAAGAACGCCGGAGCTACGTACCAAAGGCTAATGAACAAGATATTCAACGATCTCATCAGCAAGACAGTGGAAGTGTACGTAGATGACATTCTCGTAAAGACCACCAAGGCCGAGGACCTCATTGGGGATCTAGAGGGCGTGTTTGTGTCTCTTCGGCGGCACGACATGAAGCTTGGCCCGCTAAAGTGCGCATTCGCCATGGAAGCAGGGAAATTCTTGGGGTTTATGATAACCCAAAGAGGAGTGGAGGCCAAACCAGAGAAATGCGAAGCGATCTTACAAATGAAGAGCCCGGGATGTGTAAAAGACGTCTAGAGATTGGCAGGAAGACTCACCGCACTATCCCGCTTCCTCGGCCCATCGGCCGCCAAAGCTCTGCCATTCTTCAACTTGATGAAAAAGGGGATAGTGTTCGAATGGACCCCAGCGTGTGAAGAAGCCTTCAAGTAATTCAAGGATATAATCTCGGCACCGCCTGTCCTAGGGAAACCTAAGAATGGAGAGGCATTGTACCTGGACTTAGCAATAACTAATGAGGCTTTGGCAACAGTCCTGGTACGAGAAGAAGGGAAGCTCCCACAACCGATCTATTTTGTAAGTAAAGAGTTGCAAGTGGCGGAGCTGAGGTACAGTAAGCTGGAGAAGCTAGCATATGCACTCTTAACCTCCTCCCGTAGACTACGACAGTACTTCCAAGGGCACTAGATAATCGTCAGGACGGACCAGGTAATCCGTCAAGTACTCCAAAAACCTGATCTGGCGAGCAGGATGATGACCTGGGCAGTCGAACTGTCTCAGTTTGACTTGCAATACGAACCCAAACATGCGATCAAGGCCCAAGCCATGGCTGATTTTCTGGTAGAAGTAACGGGAAGCCCTCCCGAGACACCGAGCACACGGTGGAAGCTCCATGTAGATGGAGCTTCCAACCAAACGTTCGGGGGAGCGGGGATCATCCTAGAAAGCCCAACCGGAGTCGTATATGAGCAATCGGTCAAGTTTGAATTCCCGCTGTCCAACAATCAAGCGGAATACGAGGCCCTTCTTGGCGGCCTAGTCCTAGCAAGAGAGGTTGGGGCCATGAGAATAGAAGGGTGTAGCGACTCTCAGGTCGTGACTTCCCAGATTAATGGAACGTACCAAGCCAGAGATTCCTTACTGCAGAAATATTTGGAGAGGGTCAAAAAGCTGAGCGAAGAGTTTGACGAGGTCACGGTGCAGCACGTCCCGAGAGAGAGGAACACCCGGGCGAACCTCCTATCAAAACTGGCGAGCACAAAGCCAGGAACAAGCAACCAGTCTCTGATTCAAGGTTTAGTGAAAGAACCAACGGTGACCTTACATGTAACACGGGCAACCGACTCTCCCTCTTAGGCAGACCCAATCATTGATTTCTTGGAAATGGGTAAGCTCTCGGATGACGACAAGGCGGCAAAGGCGCTAAGAAGAGAAGCGGCCAAGTATACGATAATACAATGCCAATTGTTTAAGAAAGGGCTCAGCCAACCCCTATTGAAGTGCCTACGGCCCGACCAAATGGACTACGTGCTAAGGGAGGTCCATGAAGGATGTTGTGGCCACCACATCAGTGGGAAGGCCTTAGCTCAGAAGCTCGTCAAAGTCGGGTATTACTGGCCCTCAATGATGGCGGATTCCAAAGAGTTCGTGAAGAAGTATAGAAGATGCTAGGAGAACGCCAACTTTCACAAAGCGCCAGCAGTCGACCTAAGCCTATTGATGGCCTCTCGACCATTCTCACAATGGGAGTCGATCTGTTAGGGCCTTTCCCAGTCAGACTAGGACAGGTCAAGTACCTAATCGTCGGTATCGACTATTACACCAAGTGGGTAGAGGCCGAACCGCTGGCCAGCATATCCTCGGCTAATTGCCGGAAGTTCATGTGGAGACAAGTAATAGCCAGATTTGGGATACCGGAGGTCGTCATTTTGGACAATGGGACACAGTTCGCCGATAAAAAATTCGGGGAGTTTCTCGTCGACCTGGGCATAAGGCAGAAATTCTCGTCTGTTGAGCACCCCCAAACCAACGGCCAAGTTAAAGCTCCGAATAAGGTCATCTTACAAGGCCTCAAGAAGCGACTTGACCAAAATAAGGGAGCATGGGTAGACGAGTTAGCCTCGGTTTTCTGGTCCTATCACACAACATAGCAGTCATCTACCGGGGAGATGCCCTTCCGGCTCACCTATGGGGTGGATGCGATAATACCCATGGAGATTGGGAAACCGAGTCCGCGACTACTTTTGGGTGGAGTAGAAGAGGCCGTAGAAAAGGACCTCGTGGATGAAGCCAGAAAGATGACCCACTTGTCGAAGACAGCATTGAAACAAAGGATAGCCCTGCGTTACAACACCAAAGTACTCAAGAGAGAGTTTGAGCAAAGCGACCTGGTCCTACGACGCAACGATGTCGGACTCCCAACTCCAGGGGAAGAAAAGTTGGCGGTAAATTGGGAAGGCCCGTACAGGATAAAGGAAGTGCTCGGCAGCGGTGCTTACAAACTGGAACGATTGGACGAGAGAGAAGTGCCGAGAACATGAAACGCGAGCAACCTAAGAAGATTCTATTCCTAATGCCGGCCTAAACGGTTTAGTAAGACCCATTTTACTTTATGTTTGGACTATTTGTCATTAATTGTTTAAGATGGAATTCATCGTCTCCTTTTTTATCGCTAAGTAATTATTTCATACTTATCAATCGAGCCACTTTGCCAAGTGAAAGTAACCGACGTCTTAACGACACGGTATCCCGGAACTGATCACCCCGAGAACCACTGGAGTTGCAAGTGCTACAATAGACGGCCACTAGAATGGTAAAAGCCACGAACTGGCTTCATTAATTACCAACGGAACATTAAACAAGTATAAACAAATAGTTAATTACAAGTAAAGCGGTAAGTAAACATCAAACAAGTTAATTACCGACAAAGCAGCGAATGAACAGTTTGTTGCATACCGACAAAACGGCGAACAAGTTTGCCAAAACTACTAAAGTATTCAAAGATGTACAGGTTACAAGGTCCAAACAAAAGTACAAGTGAGATCACATCATTTCTTCGGAATATCAACTAACTTGCCATCCTTAATGGTCTTGAAAACGCTAATGGCAGAGGTGTCGAAGTCGGGAGCTAATAGCTTAACCTGAGCCTTGATAGCCTCCTCGGTCATCAGGATGGCATTCTTACCTTGCTTCACGGTCTCTTTGTACTTCTTCTTTAGATCAGCTGCTTCGGTCTTGGCCGCGGTCGCCGAGGAAAGAGCCTCATCACGCTCCTTCTCAAGCTCCTTCACCCGACCTTGAGCGACGTTGAGTTGACCCTCCAAGGAAAGCTCTTGCTCGGTAAGACGCGGTACGGCAGCATCGGAGGTCTTAACCTTCTCCTTGGCTGTAGCTAGCTGCGTCTGGAGTGGCTTGACCTCGACCTTATACTTGTTATTTGCTTGGACAGATGACTCCAGCTTGTTCTCCAGCGATCGTACCCCAGCCAAAGTGGTTTCCGCTTTTCTCGCTATGGCGGCTCCCCGGAAGAAGAGATCTCCACCGTGGAAGAAGTCCTCCGTGCCAAGGAGCAGCTGGAAATCAATGAAGTTTTCGGCATCGAAGTTCTTCTCCATCACCATGAGGACTCCCTCGGGGCTAGAAGACGGTTTTTTCTTCTTCGGGTTGTGAATAATAATCAACTCTTCATCCTCCACCTCAACATCTGGTTGGAGACCCGGACCAGCACTGGTCCTGATCACCTCACCTTGGGTGGGTTGGGACTGAACCTCGGCCTCGACGGCGTCATTGGGAGGCACCTCGTGGTTAGGGGTAGCAGAGGCATAATCACTATCATCAGCAAGGAACGTATTAAACAAAGTGTCAAGTCCAACTTGCTCGCAAGCCATCGATACTGAAACAAAACATGGAAGCTAGTTAGTCGTTAAACCGGAAAAAAAAAAACGGGTGCACCACTAGACGACTACTCACATATATAACTCCTAGCCATATCCTGATCGCCCATGAGGAGATGGGGATTAACATGATTCTTCCCGAAAACGGCTAACAACACGTCGGCAACCCTCTTATTTTCGGGAGACACCCTTTATACGTCACCTTGGTAAAGGCGTTAGCTCCCGCCCCGAAACTCCAGTAGGTCGGGATGCGACGTTTTTCCTCCAATGTCAACCAAAAGGGATGCCGACCTTCAGCCGGATGAACCTTAAAATATTTATCCTTGAAACCATGGTACGAATCCTCAAAAACGCAAAAGGTCCTCCGACCTTGTGGTGACCGGAAGGAGATGAAGCCTTTCTTGGCCTTCCCCTCTTTAGAAGGGTTCGTCAGGGTAAAAAGGAATAAAAATACTTTGACAGAGACCGGCAGCTCTAAGTACTCGCAGACCATCTCGAAGATAGAAGCCCAGCTGTTCGGATGCAATTGGGACGGCGCCACATCACAGCGATTAAGCAACGCCATTTGAAAGGGGGAGAACAGGATGCGAACCCCCAAGTGGGTGAACATCGCCTTATACATCTAGATCCAATCGGGGACCCAGGGAGAGTGTAAGTTTAGTTGGAATATCCGTTCGTTAGCGGCAGGGACGAAAACCTGGTAATTGGCTTCCTCTTCACCCCCTCCGCAGAGATAGTCGGCTTGTCGGAACTCGTTAAGTTCCTCTACGGTCATTTGGTTGGGGGATTCCTTCACATCCGAAGTTACCCAGGCATACCGGTTGTACGGCTGCACTCTCGCGGCAGGAACCCTCATGACACTCAAAGTCAGTCTAGGAGGTCGGGAGACCGGCACTAATACCAGAAAACTACAGTTTGCCTACCAGAGGTTTACAGTTAAGCTAAGCCTAAATCTATGTTAAAAAACGAAGCCTAAGCAACAAAAGCCTAAGCCTAGAATGGTTACCCCCTAATGCCTATATTCAAGCACTCAGCAAAATGTATAACACACATGCAAAATCGAAACGGAAGAACAAGTGGCATAACAATAAGCTTAGGCTAGCCAAAGTAAGAGAAAGGAAAAAGGAACTTACCAGGATAACAATAATGATCGAAGGAGGCTGAATAACTGGGGAAGATCTGGACGAAGCAGGGATTCGCTGCGAGGAATTTGGAAGAGATGAGAAGAAATGAAAGGGATGTGATGATAGAGAAGAAGTGGAAGTGAAACTGAAAGAAAACTGACGCGTAAAGAAGCGCGAAATACAAGGGTATAATAGACCTTTCACGCGGGGTTTAAATCAATCATCAAGGGCATTAAATGCTCGGCGCAGAAATCGAGGCGGCGTGGGTTAACCCCCAAGGCGACGAGCCTCACTCGCGCGTAGGGGGCACACCCTCACCACAACTAACGTCAGCCCGACCAAGCGACGACATATGAAGGAGAGCATAAACACGCCAACAACGGCGCTCACGGCCGCAGTAAACGCATTGGGGGCACTGTTACGGCCCAGCCCAGCTGGTGTTCAGTCTAACCCGACCCGGGCGGCCGGATCAATGGGCGTCGAACCCGGGCCGGGAAATCGACCCTGACACCTATCCCCCAGCTCACCACACAACAGCTGTGCAGGAAAACTTCGAGGAAGGTGGGTCTGTCCTTGCGGGGCCCACCTCTGACAGGGTATATATGGGGAGGGCCCTACCCCTTCCCCTGAGGTATGTCATTACCACCCTCACTCCCGCGGCCATCTGTATCCTCTTCTGACTTGAGCGTCGAAGTATCATTGCAGGTGGCGCCCCCCTCCTCTCATCGCAGCAGCTCGGGAGATCGTGAAACCTCAACACCCCCTTTTTTGGACCCGTACCAAGGCTGGTTCCTATCACTTCACTTTCAGAGCTCCACCGACCCGTTTGGAACCCGAAGAACCGAACAAATTTCAATAAACATCACTCACGATATTATTTTTTGACCATTTAAGTGCCAAAACTAAAACAATGTTAGTTTACAAAATTTAGCATGCTGTTAATATTTAACATTAAAAATTATTTTAAAGACTAACATAAATCACATTAATAAGATTTAAAAACTAAATAAAAATAATTAAAATTTTAAAAAATAAACTAAAATTTATGTGCAAATCGAGAGATTAAATTGTATATTATCTCTAATATAATCTAATAATGTCACATATTATAACAAGTAACATTTTTGGCGTTTTATTAAAGACATAAAATCAAAACGACTTACGAATATAAAACTCGATAACAAAGTTAATTATCATCTCAAAACATTTATATAAGAAAGCCGTGTGATTGGGAATATGGCATAATGATGACAAAGATAGAGAGACAGTGTAACCTTCGAGCTACTATCAGAAAAACACACAAGTGTATGCCAAGTCATCACCTTTCTTTCAAATTTAATTTGTGATCATGGAACAGGTTCTAATCGCTTTCCCTTGTTAATGTAATTTATTAATTAGCTTACAAAGAAGTTGTTATTGTTCTATTTTAAGACGACAGATTCTGAGAAATGAGAATAAGGAGAGCAGTAGAAACTAGAAAGTTATAACAAAGCCAGAAAAGAATAAACACCTTTTGCAACTTGCCTTTCACTTATGCTTTTTATTAATTGGTTCAATATCTCCTTTACGTTTGATAATAACTCAAATTATATGGTAAAAAGAATAGTTTTGAGATGAACTGTAATTTTAATAATATATCATCATCTTTAATATAATTTCTTGAATAAAAAAATTTCTCTACAAGTGGAAGTGGATTACAGCTTGAGAGGAATTTTGCTTATAATGTACACATATCTCTGTACTTTCTAGAACCGAGGTGGCAATCCTGCTAAGGCCCGTACTGCTAATAAAATGGGTTCAAAATGAAAGTTTCGTCTTATTTTATAGTAGGTTGATGAATTAACCTGCTTAACTCTGTTTTAAAAAAATTAAATAAAATTAATAAAAATAATTAAAAAAGTAAATATAAATAAAAAATAATTAAAATTATAATCTTTTTTATTATTTTTAAAAATTTTTAATTTAAAAAATTATTTAAAATAATATTCGTCACTAAAATTATTTATTTTAAAAAATAAAATAAATTACATATTTTAAACATATATATTAAAATGTAAAATAAAATAAATAAAATTAATAATTAAAAAAATAAAAAATAAAAAATATTTTTAAAAATTATATAATTATTAATTTTTATAACTATTATTACTTTTTTTATTAATAATTAAAAATAATTAAAAAATTTGCGAATATTTGGGCCGTTTTCCCAATCCCAGGAACACGGTAAAATAAGCCAAGATACTTTTAATTAAAAAAAAAAAAAAGGAAAGAACACAGCTGAAAATAAGCGTGTTCACCGTACGGTTTGAATCAGTTTTGAATTAAAAATTCATTCTATTTGAATACTAATTTTATTTGGAGTACGATTAGATTAGATGATTTAAAAAAATTTTAATTCGATCCGATTCAATTTTAAGTGGTTTGGATTGAATTAGATTTACGGTTTTATAAATTAGAAAAATTAAATACATATAATAAGTCTTAACATCAAATTTTAAATAATCAATAATGATATAACAAGTCTTAACAATATTTTAAAAAGTCAATAATATTACAATAATAGAAATAAAATTATAGGTTAGTTAAAATAAATAAATAAATAATATTTAAAGATAAATAATAATAATAATAATAATAATAATAATAATAATAATATAAAAATATATAACAAATTAAAAATATTATAATAAGTATAATTGTAAATATAATAATAAAACAAGGATAAAGTATATTTTTTGTCTTTGAAATTTGACAAAAATTTTAAAAATACCCTAAGTTTTATTTTGTTTCAATTTTGTTCCAAATGTTTTCGATCTCGGCTAAATTTTCAAAAAATTTAAGACCAATATAATAATAATGCATAAAAATTATGTTTGATTTGCTTCTGTTAAAGATTGTTATTATAAAATTGTTCTTAAATCGATCTTAAATTTTTTAAAAAATTAGCCATCAAGAATATATTTGATGTAAATTAAAAATTTTTAGGACAAAATTCAAACAAAATAAAATTTAGATATATTTTTAAAACTTTGATCAAATTTTAAAAATAAAAAATATATTTTATTCATAAAATAATAATACTATAGTACATTGTACAGTTTAAATTGAATTAAATCTATTATAAAAAATATATCCAATCCCATTCAATAATTTGTAAAAAATAAAATCTAATTAGATTCTAATTAATGCTATTTTAATCAGTTTGGTTTGGATTGAATTAAATAAACAATTTAATTTGAATGGTTTGGTTTTGAGCACCCTGGCTGAGGGGGCGAGTTTTAAGTTTTTGAGTTGTAGCCTTGTAGGGTTGTGAAGGAAGCAGGTTTGAGATTTTTGTGATGGAGGAAGAGGATGAAGATGGAAGCATTGAAAGCTTATTAAGATGGGCATCACATATTGGAATCTCGGATGCATCAACAACCACCCACCATTCTCTCTCTCTGGGTTCTTCTCTCTTTGTCTCTCACTTTCCTCACTCTGGAGGGTACCACCTAATCTTCCCCCTTTTTCATTCTTCCTTTCATTCACAGCCTCTTCACATTCATTTAATACTGCAGTAGAGGTTTGGCTGCTGTAAGAGACCTTAGGATGGGGGAACTCATTCTCAGAGTTCCAAAATCTGCTTTGATGACAACTCATAGTGTTATGCAACATACAAATCTCTCTCAAGCTCTTAATAGGCACCCTTCTCTTTCTTCAACCCAGGTTTTCTTTCATAACTCTATTTCTACTCTATTTTGAATGTCTCCGGTGAGCTACGTTGGAATCTTTTTGTGCCCTCTAACTGTTTGTGAAAATGCGCTCAAGCCATTTGTTTTAAGTGCAGGGAAATGGTTATTGTCACTCCTAGTTTGATAATGCCACCTATGTTTTTATAAATTCATGCAAATATACAATGTAAAAAATCATGATTGACTGACATTATAAAAAATACGATTGACAACATCATTTCCCCCGAAGCAAATGTTTTTCGGTTTTACTTGAGCCAGGGTCTGATTCCGTGGAATATAATAGTATGGTGTGACTTCATCATTGTTGTATTATTACCTGTGCCGTTGCTTATAATTGAGTTTTTTATGCAAATGAATCATTTGGCCTTACTTCTCAGCTTGTGCACAATGCAGATACTGAATGTTTGCCTGTTGTATGAAGTTGGAAAAGGAAAGGCTTCGAGGTGGTATCCTTACCTCATGCATTTACCAAAGAGTTATGACATCCTAGCCATGTTTGGTGAATTCGAGAAAACTGCTCTGCAAGTTCAGTTTCTATTAGAAGTTTTAGTTTGTCTTGTTAGGTTAGACATAGCATCTGACCTAATACTATTTATCAGCATTTCATTTGCACTTCTCTTTTTGAAGTAATCTTTTATGTATGTTATGGTTTTTAGGTGGATGAGGCTATATGGGTAACTGAAAAAGCCGTGCTAAAAACCAAATCAGATTGGCAGCAAGCTCATGCTTTGATGGAAGATCTCAAATTTAAGCCCCGGCTTCTAACATTTAAGGCTTGGGTGTGGGCTTCTGCAACGGTTAGAAATTTAGCTTGTTATAAAGACTCATGCATGCTAATTTAGTTATTTACAAATATTCAATTTGGTTTTCGTATGACACATGGAATTCAAGCGCCTTTTGCATTTTCTTGGTTCTGATTTTGGTTATTAAGTGATAATATACTGAATAAACTTTTCCTCTGCTGAGCCTTCTCTTACATCCATGAAATCCTGACACACTTCTTGTGGTTAATTGTCTAAATTAAAATTATCTCAATGATTGAAAAAATAAACCTGTTTTTTATGGATTATTGACAAGTTACTGCTGGTTGATGCATCAAATGCATTTTTGCATTACAGGGCATATTTATATTTACTATTTAGTATTTCAGTTGTTAGAGTAAATGGCAGAATTCTACCTTTATGATTTTGTCTCATCTGATCTTTCAAAATCTAGATATCTTCCCGGACATTGCATATACCGTGGGATTCAGCTGGGTGTTTATGCCCTGTGGGTGACTTGTTTAATTATGATGCACCTGGAAAGGAGCCATCTGACATTGGGGATCTAGAGGATTTGCTATCTAGCTCTTCAATCCATGATGGTTCCTTATCAAATGAAGACAATACTACAGTCGCAGATGCAGAGCAGCTTGATTCCCAGTCTCAGAGATTAACAGATGGGGGGTTTGAAGAAGATGCTAATGCATATTGCTTTTATGCTAGGGCAAATTACAATAAAGGAGATCAGGTATTACACACACAAACTAATATATATATATATATATATATATAGTTTGACTGGGTAACCTTAGTAATTGAGTCATTCTTCTTATGTCTTTTTCTAAATTTGCTTCTTATGTCTTAGAGAACAAAGCATTTCTTGTTGCTTATGTTATGTTACGTTACTGGATGTCACTATGATATTTTGCATGTGCTTGACTGGCCTGAATTAATTAACTAGTTACTCGTCCCATTGGAATAATGTGATTTATTATTATTCTCATCAGGTTCTGCTATGTTATGGAACTTACACAAATTTAGAGCTTCTTGAACACTATGGTTTTATCCTACAAGAAAATCCAAATGATAAAGTGTTTATTCCTCTGGAACCTGCTGTGTATTCTTCCACTTCTTGGTCCAGGGAATCATTGTACATCCATTACAATGGGAAGCCTTCCTTTGCGCTACTAGCTGCATTGCGGCTGTGGGCGACTCCTCAAATCAAGAGGAGGTCTGTTGCACATCTTGTTTATTCCGGATCTAAAATCTCCGCAGACAATGAAAATTTCATCATGAAATGGCTATTGAAGACTTGCCATGGCGTCTTAAAGAATTTGCCAACATCTATTGAAGATGACACCTTGCTCCTGAATGCAATGGATAATAGTCAAGATTTTTGTACTTTTTTGGAGGTTACAAAACTCATGTCTTTACGGGATGAAGTTGATACCTTCTTAGAAGCTCATAATATGAAGGATAAATGTAGTGATAGCAGTATAGTTTTATCTAGAAAAACAAGGTGGTCTATGGATAAGTGGAAGTTGAGTATTCAATGGAGAATCAATTATAAGAAAGTCCTCCTTGATTGTATCTCTTATTGTAGTCAAATATTAGATTCTCTCGTGGAATAATACTGCTATTACTTCACTGCCTTCTTAATTATTTCAAGAATTTCTGAGATTTTATTATCAACATGGTCTCCTCTTCAAATTTCTGTTTTAATCTTGACAATCTTCTAACCAGATACTTTATATTGTTAATGTTGAATATAACAAGATAGATTTTTAGTATAACTAGTTATGATAATAATTATATAAATATTATTAAAATTAAAATCTCATATTCTTTTTATATTTTAGTAATATTTTAAGCAATACTTTTAAAAGTATTGTTTAATAATAATAAGAAAATATTTTAATTTTAACAATATTTTTTTAAATATTATAGTCATTGTAGTCTATGTATAACAAAAGGACTTTATTGGCAATTCAAATTACTTTAAAAGATCTTCCTAGGTATAAATTTCAAACATGGTGAATAAACTAAGCTAAAGTTGGTTTTCCCCTTTCTGTCATTAGATTCAACAAAATCCCATTAGATTCAACAAAATCCAAACCTCTACGTAGATGGTGTTTATGTTAGGTATTAAGATGTTTTTTTTTTTTTTTTTTTTTTTGTAAATTGAATGTTTTAAGCAGAAACTAATTGAATCCTCACGTTGCAATGATACTAAATGTTATCTCCTCCTAATTTAAATTATAAACTAATCTATTCTTTGGCTTAATTAGAATTGATTCATATACTTTTCCATAAAGTTTTATCAAAACATATTCATATTCACAACTTACACAGCCTATTAAATAGATTAGTCTAAACATTATCTCTCGACTCATCAGTGTTAGTGCAATTTATAAAAAAATATATATAAAAATCAATTTTTTTTAATTGAATAACATTTAGAAATTTTTTATTCTAAAATTATGTTTTCATCTTAAATTTTTTAAAAGACTTAGATTTTCAGATTTAATTTTCGGAATTTAAGATTTAAATATTTAAAATAAAAAATATTTCAAACATTTAACAAATATACATTGAAAAAAATTAACTCCCTATTTTAATTCATTTATAAAATTTGGATTTAATCAATTCATTTGTTTTTTTTCTCAAATCAACCCATGCATTCGTTGCTCAAAATAGGTACATTCTGTATATACGGGTTATACACAAATGTGAAATACCAGATGTAAAACAAAATTTAGATATATATTCAATAATTAAAAACTAACGGAAACCAAATAACTGTTATTGTTAATGTTATTATGGGAAGAGATGGATCAGAAGTAATTGGCTTGGTTTCTCAAAAGAGAAAAAATCGCACAGTATGTTCAGTTTCGATCATCTGGGGAAAAGATCATCACTTCCATCTCTATCACTTTCAACAATCAACCCCAATCAGAAACTAAAGTCATTCCAAAATTGTGGAAAAGAGATAGTACAAAAGATCAGAGTATTGGCTTGAAATTTCAAATAGAATAAAAACCATTACCAAACTCGCAAAGCAATTTCATTTGTTTACAAGAATTAAATAAAATAACAAAAGAGGCATAAATCAGATACCAGAAAGATTTGCATCGTCGTAAAGAACGAGTTTAACGAGAGAAATTGTGATTGCAAAGAGGGATGACTGAAGCTACTTATAAGGTGACTATACCCTAATTTGAGTTGAATCTGAAGAAGTTTCTCGATATAAGTGAGGGCCATGAAAGAGTTTAGCCCAATTATTTATTATTTGGGCCCGCACGAAATCAGATTTTTTTCAGCCCGTACAGGATACAGTAGAATGATGTAGTTTAATAAAACCATTAAATGGTTTTATTAAAAAAAAAAAAACCATTAAATGAAATTTCGATTCAGAAGATGTTAGTCTTTCACCTGTTGGATTAAAAAATACGATAAGAAACAAAAAAATCAGCAGCTAGATTCGTTATTTAATTATAACAAACTTACAAAAGTATGGGTGCAGGCAAAAAGAATAATAACAGATATTGGAAATTGTAAACTGGATTTTTTATTTATTTTTCATTTGGGCTAAAATCACCCAGTACCCACAAATTGAAACAGTATTATGTTATCATCATGTTCACGCATATACATATACATATACATATACATATATATGCATCATCTCTTGTGTTCTTGTCTTTTTAATGATGATTCGGATGTGGATTTATTTGGAGTAGTTGCTAATGTGATTAGGCATGGTTTGTCTCAATCTTGAAACAGTATTTGTGTAATGCATTCAGTATTGGGATAATATAGTAGTATCCAACTTCAACTAGTTTAAATAAATAAATCAGTTTAGATACACATTTAAGTGTTTTTGACAATCAAATTTATTTAAGTGGTCTAAATTTAACAAAAACAGTTTTCATCACATCAGTGTGTATCACACGCACGTTTTAATAACGCAACTTCTTCGTTTTTGTTTTCTTCCTTCTTCTTCTCTTCCTCTTTCGTTATCGTCATCACCAACAACACCAACATATCACTAATAATTTTATTGGTTCTGTTTTTCTCTAATGTCATTATTAAATAATTTTAGTTCATTGTTTAGTTTATTTTGGTTCATCTGTGTAATTGAGGTTCACCTATACTGCTAATAAGTATTGATCAAATTTTTTATTCTTTAAGTAATTTCAGTTCATTTCTTAGTTTATTTGAGGTTCATTTGGATTTAGAAATGAATTCGATGTATTTGTGTTAATTGAAATTCACTTGATACTGTTGATAAATATTGACCAAATTTTTTAGCAAAAAAGAATTAAATTATTCATTATCACTTTATTCAATTGCATTAGATTCCACTCTATTCCATTCAATTAATTCAGATTTGATTAAGCAATAAAAAAACCCAATCATTAACACGTCAAATTTATTTCTGGATCCAAATGAATCACAATTAAACTACGAAATAAACCGACATTACTTAAAGAATAAAAAATTTGGTCAATACTTATCAGTATCAGCAGCATCAAGTAAACCTCATTTAGCACACAAATGAATCAAAATTAGTTCAGATTTGAACAAACAGTAAAAAAGACTCAATCATTAACAAAAACACATCGAATTCATTTCTGGATCCAAATGAACCTCAATTAAACTAAGAAATAAACCAAAATTACTTAAGGAATAAAAAATTTAGTAAATAATTATTAGCAGCATCAAGTGAATCTCAATTAACACACAAATAAACTGAAATAAATTAAGAAATGAATCGAAATTATTTAATAATGGCAGCAGAAAAAATCAGAACTAATAAAGATGTTTGTAAAATGTTGGTGTTATTGGTGATGACGATAACGAAGAAGAAGAAGAAAGAGGATGAGAAGAAGAAGGAAAGAAGAAAAATTTGCGTGCGCAAATTTAGAAGGAAGAGAAGGAGGAGGAAGAGGAGGAGGAGGAAACAAAGAAAAAGAAGGAGAAGAAAACGGAAAAAGAGAAGGAGAAGAAGAAATAGGCGTGTAATTTAAAAAGTTGTTATATAACAACTTGATTATACTTGGAAGACCCATCTACATAGAGTTCCCAGGTCGTGGAGGTCTCAATCTGATCGCCTGTATATTCTGCGACAAAGTCGGTGAGGCATTGAACTTTGATGGCTGTCTGAGTTTCGTATCTCAGGTCGAACTCAGATAGCTCTATGGCCCATTGCACCATTCGACTTGCTATGTCGGTCTTTTGGAGTATCTACTTCATGGGTTGATTTGTCCGGACCCTTATGGCGTGTGCTTGGAAATAGGATCGGAGTCTCCTAGATGCCACGATTAAGGCATATGCAAATTTTTCTATTTTTTGATACCTTAACTCTGGCCCTTGTAAGACTTTGCTAGTGAAATAGATGGGGTGCTGTCCAACCTCATCTTCTCGTAATAGTGCTGATGCTACTGCCTTTTCAGCAATAGTTAGGTACAACACCAACTCCTCTCCCGCTTGTGGCCGGGTAAGGATGGATGGTTTATTTAAGAATTTCTTGAATTCTTGAAAGGCCTCTTCGCATTCGGAGGTCCACTCAAATTGACATCCTTTTCTAAGTAGCAAAAAAAGTGGTAAGGATCTCAAGGCTGATTCTGCCAAAAATCTGGACAAGGCTGCAAGTTGGCCGTTCAGCTGTTGGACTTCTTTTAAACAAGTCAGACTCCTCATCTCTAAAATTGCTCTACACTTGTCAAGGTTAGCCTCAATTCCGCTTTGTGTGAGCATAAAACCCAAGAATTTTCTTGCCTCTGCTGCAAAGGTGCATTTGGTGGGATTTAGTCGCATCCTATGCCTCCTTATGGTGTCGAAGACTTGCGAGAGGTCGGACAAAAGACTAACCTTATCCTTGGTCTTTACTAACATGTTGTCCACGTATACCTCCATTAGGTTTCTAAGGCGAGGTGCAAACATCTTGTTCATCAACCTTTTGATATGTGCCCCCCGCGTTTTTTAATCCAAAAGGCATGACCACGTAGCAGTAGTTTGCTCTGGGCGCGATGAACAACATCTTCTCCTGGTCCGACTTATACATCGGGATTTAATTGTATCCCGAGTAGGCATCCATGAATGATAAGTACTGGTATCCTGAAGAAGAATCCACCAAAGCATCAATGTTAGACAGGGGATATGGATCCTTTGGACAAGCTTTGTTTTGGTCAGTGTAGTCAACGCACATCCTCCATTTCCCATTCTGCTTCTTTACCAGTACCACATTTACTAACCATGTCAGATATTTGACTTCTCTGATGAATCCGTCTTCGAGTAGGGCTTGAACTTGTTCTTCGACCACTTGAGCTCACTCTGGTCTGAGCTTACGACGCATTTGTTGGACAGGTCGAGATCCGGGATAGACAAGGGCTTATGCGTCATGAGCTCAGGGTGTATTCCGGGCATATCAGAGGCCTTCCCAAGCGAAAAGGTCAAAATTTTCTTGTAGGAGTTTTACGAGATTCTTCTTTAGATTCGCTCTCATGTTGACTCCTATGTTGGTGTTTTTTCTGACTTCTTCCCCGATTTGAACTTCTTCTGTCTTTCTCTTGGATTGTGGTCATAGCTCTTCTCTTTCTTGGACTCCTCCGAGCTCAATGGCATTGACTTCTTTACCTTTACCTCGCAGGTTCAAGCTTTCGTTATAACATTTCTGGCCAGTTTTCGATCTCCTTTGATGGTAGCAATTCCTTCCTGTGTGAGGAATTTCATCAAAGGTGAGGGGTAGAAACAACAGCTCTCAGTCGATTCAGCGTTGTCCTGCCAATTAGGGCATTGTAGGCTGATGCCACATCTGCAACAATATAATCAATAATTAGGGTTTTTGATTTCAATCCCTTTCCAAAAGTAGTATGTAGGGAGATGAACCCTAGTGGCTTAATTGGGGTATCTCCCAACCCGAAAAGAGTATTCGGGTAATACTTTAGCTCTTTTTCGTCCAGCCTTAATTTATCGAATGTAGGCTTAAATAGTATGTCGGCCGAGCTTCTTTGGTCCACTAAAGTTCTGTGTAGATTTACATTGGTGAGTATCATGGTGATTACAACGGGGTCATCATGCCCTGATGTGATTTCCTGCGCATCTTCTTTTGTAAAGGAGATTGTAAGGAGGTTGGGAGTCTCTTCTTCGTGGTAAACTTCTTTCAGGTATCTCTTTCGAGATGACTTGGTCACTCCTCCCCCAGCAAAGCCTCCTGCTATTATGTGAACGTGTTGCTCTGGGGTTTGTGGGGGCTGACCTCTTCGGCCGACTTCTTCATCGTCTCTTTTCCTCTTTCCTTGATTATCTGACCTTTCCATGAGATATCTATCCGACCGACCTTCCCTGGCCAACTTTTCTATCACATTTTTTAAGTCGTAACCATTATTTGTAGAATATCCATACAATTTATGATACACATAGTACTCATTGTGGCTTCCCTCCTTCTTGTTTTTGATTGGTCGCGGAGGGAAAAGTTTATCGGTGTGACAGATTTTCCTGTAGACATCCACGAGAAAAACTCGTAGCGAGGTGTAATTGTGATACCTCCTAGGTTTCTCCGAGATGTACTCTTCCTTTTTCTTGGACTCTTTTTCCTTTTCCTGTGCTTGGTGATGATTCCCCGGTCGCCAGATTAGTTCTCATAATCTGACATTCTCTTCCATATTGATGTACTTTTCATCTCGTTCTTGTACATCACTCAAGAAAGTGCAGTGTCTCTTTGAAATAGATTGGGAAAATGGGCCTTCTCGGAGACCGTTGACTAATCCCATTATTATTGCCTCAGTGGGTAAGTCTTGGATCTCTAGGCATGCCTTGTTGAATCTCTCCATGTAGTCTCTTAGGGATTCGCCGAACTCCTGTTTGACCCCAAGTAGGCTAGGTGCATGCTTGACCTTGTCCTTCTGAATTGAAAATCGCGTAAGAAATTTACGCGCGAGGTCGTCGAAACTAGTAACCGACCTAGGGGGTAGGCTGTCAAACCATTTCATGGCCGACTTTGTTAAAGTCGTCGGGAAGGCTTTGTAGCGAGTAGCATCTGAGGTGTCGGCTAAATACATCTGACTTTTAAAATTACTGAGGTGGTGCCTCGAGTTGGTCATCTTGTCGTACAAATGCATGTCAAGACTTTTGAAGTTTCTAGGAACTCTGGCCCTCATGATATCTTCGGTGAAAGGATCTTCACCTCCCAAGGGGATATCCTCTCGAGTTGTGCGTGAATTCCCTCCCTAAATGTCGGATTCCAGCTTCGAGAGCTTGTCCTCCAGCTCTCTTCATCGCTTGATTTCTCTCCATATTTCTCTCTGCCTCCCACCGTCGTTCCAATTGTTGCTCTAGTTGTTCAAGTCGGACATGGTGTCTGTGCATTCTCCACGTGGCTACTCCGTTGCTAGGGGAGGTACCACGAGAGCTTGGTCAATGGTCATTATTGACAGTGTCTTGGTACTCGGGATCTGATTCCGATGCGGTACATCTGTCTTCGAACTGATCGTCCGCCATTGGCTGTCAACTTCCAGGTCCCCGGCAACGGCGCCAATGTTCCGAGGGTTACCTGAAACTGGGTTGCCTTTGGGCTCGTAAGCGAGACCCAAATCCTCAATGGAGCGGATTCTGACTTAGTCCACGTCTGGTGGCCGTCGTCCGAGTTGTTAATGAGAAGGTGGGGGCGGTACCTGCAAAACACTTTGATGCTTAAGTCAGCAGGGGTTTTAGCATGTTTTAAGTGTATTGGAACTTAAGTATACCTAAAGAGTATCAGTGTATTTATAGGGGATGAGCTAATAACCACCGATGGAGTAGTTCCACTTCTGGTGGTGGATAACTATCCCTTTATCTTAGGGTTGTTGAGATCTCTCTTCTAGAAGTGGGCAAGAGATATTTTGGGAAGTTATAATTCCTTCAGGGGGAGTTGTCATCTATAACGTTCTTGCCCGACCTCTTAAGAGGTCAATTATACAATGGATGTCTTTTGGGCTTTTTGTACACTCTTTGGGCCTGGCTTATGTTTTTGGGCCAGGTATGAACAAAAACTATCCTTAAACGTTTTCAATTTTGTCCCTAATATTTTAGATTGAATTAACATCCAAGGGTAATTTTGATACAAACTAAAAATGTTAGGGACAAAATTAAATACAATTAAACATTAAAGATATTTTTGAAGAAAATCACAAACGTTAGAGACAAAAAAACGTACTTTATCTTAAATATAAGAGGTAATGACCAAATCAATACCCGAAAGATTGAAATGCTGACATTGCGGTACCTGACTATTGTAATCGACAAAATGGTACCTGGTTAATTTTAAAAACTGACGAACGTATCCATAAGCTTGCCGGACCAAAGCTCCGGTGAGGACAATGCTTACCTGGACACCAGATTTTGTTGACAAATCATGTTTTATTTGAGTTGTAATTTCTAATTAAGTAATTTGTTAGCCTAGGTGGAAATTAGATCAATTGGATTTCATTTTGCCCCAAATCAGAACTCTTTGCCCTAATCCTAAATTAACAAGTGTTGTTACTGCTTGGTGACTTACTGTGACTCAGTGTTTCACTAAGAGTAAAACTGAAAGGTCATGTAAAGAGGGAGAGACGTTGCTCTAGTTACTTGGCGCGAAGAAGAACGAAGACGAGTTGAGAGACATTGTCGAAGTCGTAGCGTCAACAGTGAGGGGTTGCTAGTGGCATCATCGCGACCTCAGTCTTCGCTAAGAAGAAACCTACGAAGAGGTAAGTTCGCCTTCACTCCATCCTCTCATTTACATGGCTTTTTTCGACAGCATTATGATCATTTTGATTGTTTTATTCATTGTATATTCCCTCTACGATTTTTTAGATGAATTGTCTAGTTACGTTTGTTTATCAACACATGGGTGCCTTGAAAAAGGGTGTTGACGGTAATGTGATATACGACGGGGGTTTAGTAACTGAGATACACAGGGTGAATGTGGACACATGTAATTTATTCTTTGTTGAGGGGTTATTTTTAGGCTTAGGTTACCCTGGATACAATGAGGTGTACTGGCTAGAACCTGGTTTAGACTTAGGTAAGGGTCTTAGAGTGCTTGGGACAGATGCTGAAGTCATGAGAATGTGTGAGAGTGCGATGAAGAATGACAACACTGTCCACCTATAGTTTGATCACCCCATTGATGCAAACCCTGAAATCATTGATGAAGAAGTCGTGTCTGATGGTAGCAGTGATAGTGTGGTTGAAGTCAATCCACGTGGTGATAATGTCAACGAGGTTGAAGTTACTAATAAGGTTGACGGTCAGGCTAATGAGAAGGAGAATGAAGGTGTGAATGAGACCAGTGGTGAGGTTAATGAATTGGATATGGTGTTGAGTGTGGTTGTGAAGGAGAATGTGAATGAGGTTGTAAATGAGGCCACTGTTGATGTTAACAAGTCGAACAAAGGTGAGAGTGGTGCAGGGGAAGAAGCTGCGAATGACGGGAATGAGGAGAAAGACACTGAAGGAGCATCAGCTCTGGAGAAAAGTGTTAAGAAGGTTAGAAAGAGACATCCAAGACCACCACCTAGTGGTTTACCCCGAGAAAGAAAAGCTACCGAGAATGAGGTTCCTGAGAGTAATCCTTGAGAAGCTGAAGCTATGAATGAACCCACAGAGGAGACCAATGCTGATGATGTTAATGATCTGAATGAAGGTTCTGATTTTGGAGAACCTTTTGTGGATGAGCAAAGGGCAGAGGAACCTGTTACAGAAAATCCAACAGGTAAATTTGATTTTTTTTTAGTTAGAGGCTATGTGAATAAAAATTGCATCAATTCTCATGTATCTCAAATGACTCTGTAACAGATAATGTAACACAAACAAGTGAGAGGAACAATGCAAAGAGAAATCTTCCAAGGCCTCAACCGTCTGGGCAAAGAATTGTACTTGGAAATGAGGATGAAGCACCAAGGGTAGAGGTGCCTAACCCGAATAGAGAAGATGTCGATAGTGAACCTGAGATGTACCAATATGAATCTGGAGAACTCTATAGCCCTCCTGCATCTGATGATGAAGAGGAACCTGTATTTCCTCGACATAATCCTAACACGCCATATGGAAAAATAACTCTGGAGTTGAATATGGAGTTCGAGACCATGGACCAGTTCAAAGCAGTAGTGCAGAAGTACAACATACAAATTGGGAGACAGGTATTCTACCTTAGGAATGAGAAGAAGAGGTGTAGGGTGATCTGCTATGATCCAGACTGCCCTTGGTTGTGCTACTGTGCCAGGACCAACTACCCAGCATCCTTTCAGATAAAGACATTTGAGGACGAGCATACGTGCCCCAGGAGCAACAAGAGTAAATCAATTTCATGTGCTTGGGTTGTTGAGGAACTGTTCCCAAAGCTCAGGATCCATCCCAACATGCTGCAGAGGGAGGCACATGAGTGGTTTAAAGAGGAGTATGACATTTCAGTCAACGAGAGGATGATGTATAGGGCTATGGACAAAGCCAAAGAAGTTATTGAGGGAACAGAGAAAGATCAATACCTAAGGCTCAGAGACTACCTTAACGAAATCATGAAGGCTAATCCTGGTTCAAGAGCCAACATAGGGACTACTCCACAGCCAGAGGGGTTGCCTAGGTTTAGGAACTTGTACATCTGTTTGGCTGCTTGCAAAAATGGCTTTAAAGCAGGCTGTAGACCATTTATAGTTTTGGATGTGACGTTTTTGAAAGGTTACTTTGGAGGGCAATTACTAACAACCGTTGGTCAGGATGCGAACAATCAGCTGTTTCCAATAGCATATGGGGTTGTTGATGCAGAAACAAGGGAAAATTGGCGATTCTTTCTGGAGGAGTTGCACACTGACATATGGGACTACAATAAGAATGGCTGGGTTTTTATGTCAGACCAACAAAATGTGATGTGCATTATGTTCATGTTTTTCGAGTTCTTTTATGTTTTTATAAATTACTTTTTAAATGTCTCCTAATTATTTGTGGTTACCATTCAATGCAAGGACTAATCCCAGCATTACAGGATGTGATGCCAGGGGTGAAGCACATATTCTGTTGTATGCATATGTGGAGAAATCTGAACAAGAGATAGAAGGATAAGGAACTTAAGGCAGCATTTTGGCAATGTGCAAAAGTAACTACTGATCAAGAATTTAATGATGCAATAGGAGTTGTGAAACGGATCAACAAACAAGCATGGGAGTATTTGTCAAAATTTGAACAAGAACAGTGGTCAAGATCAAGGTTTTCAGACTGGCCAAAGGTAGACAGTTTGACAAGCAACAACTGTGAGTCATTTAACTCAACAATTGTGGGTCTTCGGGGGAAGAGCATTTTGACAATGTTTGAGGAGCTTAGATTCTACATCATGAAGACAATGGCAATTCACAAGGACTCACTTATGGCTTATACTGGACAGATAGCCCCTGTACAAGTTAGTAGGTTAGAGAAAGAAAAAAGACAAGCCAATTACTGAGAAGCACAATGGTGTGGTGATGATGAGCACAACCAGTTTGAAGTAACAAAGTGGCAACATAGAGTGAGATTCAATACACGAGAGAGGACATGCTCAAGCAGAAAATGGCAACTCACTGGACTACCATGCTGTCATGGGATTGCAGCAATCCAAAGAAAGAATGAGAAGCCTGAAGACTATGTCCATCACAAGCTCACCATTGAGGCATATAATAGGACTTACATGTTTCACATTAGCAGCATACCGAGTCAGGAGTACTGGGAGCATCACAAAGGGCTGCAATGTCTGCCCCCTCTATACAAGAGGCCTATTGGCAGACCTACAAAGAAGAGGAGAAAGAATAGCACTGAGCAAAGTTCTGGCAGCCAATACAAGGCCAAGAGAAGATACGGACAGATAACATGCCAAACCTGCAAAAGGGTGAGCAAAACAAAAACCATTATTAATATGTATTTACTTACATTTTATTTCTTATCTGTAACTTTATTAATGTTGATTTTCCTTACTCATGTGCTTTTTGTAAGGCTGGACATAATAGCAGAACTTGTCCTGACAAAGGAACTGGAACAGTTGACAAACCCCATTTGTAGGGTTTATCTTGTATTGATTTTTGGGGATTTTATCACCTTTTACCCATATTTATTCAAGAAATAGCATGGTTTTGTATATTCTCCTTTAATTGTGCTTGAATGTGAAAACATGCTTTTTAGGACTCAAAATAGCTAAATTTAATTCACCTTGATTCTATTAGATGCCTTGATATGTTTGTTAAGTGATTTAAGGTTTAGGAGGCAAAGATTGGATCAAGGGAATGAAGAAAGAAAGCATGAAAAGTTGGAGAACTCATGAAGAAATGGAAGAACCGGAAAGCTGTCAAGCCGACCTCTTCGCACTTAATCGGCCATAACTTGAGCTACAGAGGTCCAAATGATGCGGTTCCAGTTGGGTTGGAAAGCTAACATCCGGGGCTTCGAAACGATATAAGATTTGCTATAGTTACCAATTAGTTTAGTTTAGCTTTGTAGTTAGAGTTAGAGAGAGAAGCTCTCCCTTCTCTCTAGAATTAGGATTAGGAATTAGGGTTAGATTAGGATCTCATAGTTCTAGGTTTAATTCAAGTCTCCTTCTACCTCTCAATTCTTTGTTGCTACATTCATCTTCTTCTATTCTTTTGTTGTAATTTCCTTTATGTTGTTCTTATATTTTGTTGTAGATCTAGTATTGTTCCTTCTACTTTCTTTCAATTCAATAAGAGGTAATTCATAATAATTGTTCTTCTTTGCTTTTCTATTGTTGATCTCTTGCCTTTGTAGTTGTAGATTCCTTTAATTCTTGCATTTAATAATGTTTACTTCTATTGCACTCTATGTGTTTGTTGAAATGTCTCTTTTAGTTTTAGTGTAGATTTTGTTCCTCTTAGCCTAGGTAGAGTAATTAGTGACACTTGAGTTATCTAATTCCTTTGTTGATTGATAATTGGAGAGATTGCAAATTGGTTTGGAGTGCACTAAAGCTAGTCTTTCCTTGGGAGTTGGCTAGGATTTGTGGCTCAAGTCAATTCATCCACTTGACTTTCCTTTAATTAGTAAGGGTTAACTAAGTGGTAGCAATGAACAATTCTCATCACAATTGAGAAGGATAACTAGGATAGGACTTCTAATTTTCATACCTTGCCAAGAGCCTTTTATAGTTGTTAGTTTATTTTCATTGCCATTTACTTTTCATGTCTCTTATCCCAAAACCCCAAAATAACTCATAACCAATAACAAGACACTTCATTACAATTCCTAGGGAGAACGACCCGAGGTTTAAATACTTCGGTTTATAGATTTTAGGGGTTTGTACTTGTGACAAACAAATTTTTGCATGAAAGGATTATTGTTGGTTTAGAGACTATACTTCAACGAGATTTCATTTGTGAAATTCTAAACCGTCAAAAATCCAATCGTCAAACAGCAGCTGAAGAACCAGATCTTGATGAGGAAGAAGCTAGGGAGCAAGAAGCTAACTGGGAGGAGACCATGGAGGCTGCACACGCTGCACATGTTGCAGAGGAGGAAGACCTCACTCAAAACTATCCACAAAGTCAGCTTGATCAGGTAAAGAATGTGATTTATGTTACCTTATTGTTCCAAACTGTCGGATATGTTTCCATAGAAGATTTGTTTTCATGAATGGACAAAATGATGCAGAATAACATCAATGATGGCAACACTACAACAAATGCTTCACCCTCTAATGTAGCCACCATACCAGCAGCAACCAACTTGGTTGGTCTAACAGCTACTTCAGAACTAGCACCAGCACCAAAGAGGAGAGGCAGACCATCTTTTGTAAGGGGCAACCCAGTTCTACCAAGAGGAAGAGGCAGCACCACTCGAAGAGGACTGGCAGCCACTACAACACCTCCAACTCCAGCACAAAATGCAGTAGCTGCACCATCACCCCCTGCTCAACCTAGGGTTGTCAGGCCTGATGTTGGGTCTAGATCCCAAATTCCTGCATCTCCATCCAATGTTAGGTCATTGCCTCAAGGTCCATTACTTAGGCCCACTCTTCAGGCCCAACCTACAGCACCATTTAGGCCACCAACTGTGACTAGGGAGACCATGGCAGCAGCAAGCCCAGCCACACAGAGCAGGTTCACAGGCTTTATGCCACCCCATCCTTGAAGAAGAAAAAGCCATCCGGACCACCACCATCAAAGCCATCCGGACCCCATCCTTGAGATTCTTGGGTTTTTTAGTTTGTTGTTATTTGCATTTTGGACAGCATTTAGTTAACATGCATCCAACTGCCATTATGGCATGTAAGTGCTAACCTAGTGTTTCTGTGTTTTGTTACTGTCATTTTGGGTCTGTAGCAGTTACTATGAACATGTGTCATTTTGGTAGTCTTATTTGGGGCCTGAACTTTGTTACTCTAAATAGTTAATGGTTATAATTTGATGTTATTTTGGTGTTTTATTCAGATTCCGTTCACAAAACTATTTTACATGGCTTACATATACTCTATATATCTTGCTCAAATCACAACAACAATAACTCAATCAAAGCACAAGAAGAACACATCATACATTAATTTATCTCAATTACAATGAGGACAAGATTACAAAATTCCAAAGTCTCACTGTTATACTATTATACTGTGCAATGTCTACCTACTTAGCCAAACTAAACATAATCAAAGCCACATTTAACCCAATCAAAATACACATAAAAATTAGGCACAACTCAACCCTCTTCAGATTCTCCTTCATGTCATTCACCACAGATAGTACCATCATCATCCTTTGAATTTCCTGGCCATCCCCACAGTCGACATTGATTCTGCCTTTCTTTTTGGGTTCTGATTTGCCCAGCATATTACTATTCTCTGAAGAAACTTCTCCTTCCACACATTCCGCTTGTATTTCATCCAACCATTGGAAATACCCACAACGCATTTGTGTGTTCTAGCACAACACAAAAATTTCAAAGATCAGAGAACAATCAAATACTAAAACTGAATAAGAACAGACGACAAACCAAGAAAGGATATTATTCTACATCTTCACATATTCATCACAATTTCAACCTTACCTTCCACATAGGGCAGTGTAGAAACCATCTATCAGGGTTGCTACTTGTCTTCGACTTCAACGGAACCACTGGAAGGGGACAAAAGCAATAACCATCGTAAGTTTTGCTCACAATACCCGAAGCACCATCCACGTTGAAGGCTTGCATCGATGACTGCCTTCTCAGCATTGCAGCTTTTCCACGAGCCCTTGCTGTATGCATCTTCCAATCTTGGATCCCCTCCTGCGAATGAACGAACAGAGAGCTTGTTAATTTGGGATTAGGACAAAGAGTTCTGATTTGGGGCAAAATAAAATTCAATTGATCTAATTTCCACCTAGGCTAACAAATTACTTAATTAGAAATTACAACTTAAATAAAACATGATTTGTCAGCAAAATCCGGTGTCTAGGTAAGCATTCTCCTCACCGGAGCTTTGGTCCGGCAAGCTTATGGACACGTTTGTCAGTTTTTAAAATTAACCAGGTACCGTTTTGTCAATTACAATATTCAGGTACCGAAATGTCAGCGTTTCAATCTTTCGGGTACTGATTTGGTCATTACCTCTAAATATAAATAAAATTATTTTTTAGTATTTTTACTTTTATTATTTAATTTTTGTCAAACACACTAAAAATAAAAAATATTTTTTATTATTTTTTTTAATAATTTAATGACACCCAAAAAAATTCTAAGCAAATAAATCCCAATTTAGATTACGAAAAAATTCAATTCTGGCAAAATAATTTCTAAAAAAAACTCATTTTATTGTTTAAATATAATCCGATAAAATGTCATTTTTTTAAATGAGTAAAATTGAATATATATTGCCAATGAGTAGGGGTGGCAACATGTACCCTACTCGCGGCTATCCAACCCGACCCCACCCGGTCGGGTAGAGTTGCCAACCTGATCCACAGTGGGTAGGGTAGGGTGCGGGTAGGGTTCTTGTGCGGGTCGGGTATGGTGCGGACTGAGCCTCAACCCTACCCGACTAACCCGCACTATATATGCATATGTTATATACTTATATAAAAATATGTTTTAAGTGGATGTTGAACCAAAGACCTCTCATTAAATGCAAAAAATCCTTAATCATTAAAAGAAGATCATTAATTGATAATTTAATAAACTTTTTTTTTACATAAAAGTCAGTTCTATTTTAAATTATCATCAAGTTATATAATAATGTTGTTTCTTTTTTTGTAATCCGCGGGTAAGGTCGGGTACCCGCGGGTTAAGAGCGGGTAGGGTTAGGGTTGAGATATTCTCAACCCGCGGGTAGGGTTAGGGTTGGCTCCAAACCCTACCCTACCCTACCCATTGTCACCCCTACCAATGAGCTATATCTCAAATGACATAATCTCTCCATTTTCATTTAGAGGTTTCGAGTTCAAGTCTTATTCCTAATTTTTTTTAAAAAAATTGAATATATATTATTCTTTGAAAATACAAAAAATTCAAAACTTTTTTAATTTAAAATAAAAAAAATAGTTGAAAAAATGAGTTCGAATATTAAAAAAAAAACTAAGGTAAAATTTTATATTTAAAATTTTTTAGTATTATTTTAATTTTTTGCCACTTGAGTAAAAGAAACTATGCCTGTGAAAAAAAAAATAGTTTCTAGAGGATTAATTTTTTTCTTTCTTATTTTAAATTAGGTTTGTATTGTTGGGAGAATTACTATTATCATCAATCTTGTAATGCATTGATCCTCTATCTTCCTCTCCTCTCTTGTCTCGTACTCTTTTTCCTCTCTTTCTCTCTTCTATCTCTATCAAAGTGTTTGGTTTAAAAGAAATTGAATAGAAAAAATATAGAGATAAAAAATAGATAGAAAATTAAATTTTTCGTTGTTTGGATCAGGATAGAAAATTAAGAAGAAAACAAAAAGGTGATTCGTGGCCATCCAAAACTTTTCTTTTCTGACATGAGATAAAAACTGACGAAAAAAATGTAAACAATGATAAAAATACAAATTTATCTTTCGTTTAACAGGGAAAGCAAAATTCTCAATTTTATTTTCTTTTCAATCTCAAAACACGTCTCTTGTCTTCTTTCCAGTTTCACTATTGTTGTCAACAGTGCCGCAGCTTCACCATTGTCGTCCGCAACACCACCGCACCATCATCATCGACAACCCCATCGCAACTTCATCTCTCATTCCTCAAGATGAAGCTGAGTCATGTTTCAATCATTTTCATATTGTCTCCCAAAACGAATTTGAAAAATCATCATTACACATAGTTTGCCATTTTCTTTCTTTTTCAACTGAAAAGTTGTTGTGAATTTATATTCTATAGATAATTCTTATCTTTGTAGTGGAAAATAACTGATTCTTTCTTTTTTGCTTTTAAATGAGCCTTTCATCGTAATCCAAAAATTAAATCATCTTTAAACTTATGTTTCATTGCACGAATTCATGTTTGATCCAAAAAAAATTTAATTGGATAGGTCTTTAATTAAGTGTTAGAAGTACTTGTTGAATATGCAAAGGAAAGTGGTGGGAAGAAAATTTGGGATAAACAATCCGGTGGTAGGACTATAAGACACAGAACATAGTGCCTTTAAAAATAAGGTTGATCCATAAGCAGTTTTATATACTCAGGAAAAGATTAAATATTTAGGAATTAAACCTTTTTAGTAGATGAATTAAATTGGTAGTAGATATTTCATAGTTGAATTAGCATGAAGTGAAAATCGATTGGATACGTGTATATTTGGATTATCATTTGTCAAACTGGAGTTTGAATGGAAGTGATTTTATAGAATTGATTTTGAGTAGAAGTAAGATTTTATGTTTGACAACTCTATACTAAAATTGATTTTGATAAAATAAATATTGTTTGGATAATATTAGTTAAAATCACTTTTAGATATATAATTACTAAAAAGAACATGACATTAAATTATAATGTTATTTTTTTATTATGTTAATTTTTTTATATTTTTTTATATGTTTTTTATATAGTATATTTTAAATACTTTTTGTACTTTTTTTAGTACGCTATAATATTTTATTATTACTATTATTTATGGTTAATTTTTTTGTTTAATTTACTTTATCTAATGGGATCTATAAAATCATATTATAAAAGATAATAATAAATATAATTCATAAAAATCACAATTATAAAAGTGTATAATATCAAATAAAAAGTTAATAAAAAATAAAAATAATAAATAATAGGACATAATGTTAAAACTAAAACCATGTCTTTCTTCTTCTACAGCTTCGGGAAGACAATTAGTCGTCACTTTCAGAATGTCCTACGTGCTATTCTATTCTTAGAGGGAAAGTTCTTTAAGCACCCATCTTGTGAGAATGTTCCTCAAAAAATACTTAATAATAGTCGATTCTATCCATTTTTTAAGGCACTAACTCTTTTAACTCAGTAACATTTATATAATTGTCAATGAAATAGTTATAAAAGTGTTATGTTAATATGTTAATTTATCTTCTAAAAAAGGAACTGATAGAGCTACTGAGAAAGGGGCGGCTACTTCACAAGAAATAATTCAACAACTTGATAGAGATTCCATTGATTTGAATGACTCGTTTAAAAACATTGAATTTTCTGACATAGATGTTAACATGAGACATGATACATCTATATTTTTTACCATGGCCGATGCTGTAAAAGAGGTAATTATCTTTCTAGCAGGCTACATGACGTGGCTTAGAGACAGGTTGACTCAGTTGAGAGACAAGCTTCTGTGGCTGAGGGGCAAGCTTCGGTTGTCGAAAAACAAGTCTCATTAATTAAAAGACAAGTTGCAATTGCAAAAAGGGTTAGCTATTATGCAATAAAGTAGGCTTCGCCTTTACAACGAATCAGATGTATGGGATATATTCATATGTTAACTAAATTGAGTTTGGTAGGTTCATATCGGATGCAATATTATCAGTTTTTATGTGAAAATGAGTAGAAAAAGTGCCAACTTTTTGGTATCCCACCTGAAATGCAACTGGATGCTCTTTTTTTATTTCATGACTGCTGTTGGTGTTCACTTAGAAGATATGGTACTTTCAGAAAATATTCACCATAATAGATATAGTTTTTATATGCACTTAATTTCTGATTAATTTGAGATTACTGTTTTTAACAATTGATTATGTGTTTTTTATTGTCATAAAGTATGAGTATATCTTCATGTATTTTAACAACATATAATTCTTTGTTTTATTTATGTTAACACATGATTGCAAGTAACTTTTTGTTGATAGTTTGAGATTGATTTGTTGTTTGAATAGAAAAATATCGACAAAATAGTTTATTATGATCAACTTTGCTCTTTGTGCTAATTTATATTTGGTGTATATGCTTGTACAGGAATCATAATACTTGAAAATATTTGGGAACAATAAGTATACTGCTTAGTATAAGTAGAAATGGATTATGTATTAATATCTTTAATTAGGAAAAACCTTCTTTTTTGAGGTAGATGTGTTTAGATAGCTCCAGCTATATAGAATTAATTTTTGGAAGTAGCGTATGCTGATAATTCTAACTATGAAGAATTACTCTTTTTGAAATTGGTGTGTGGTGATAAAATATTATTCTCTTGGAGTCCTAGTCATTGTTACTCTTTTAGTGTTTTGTTATATGTTTATAAAAATTGTATATAATTTTTTGTCGCATGTATCAAGAAAGAAATGCTAGCTACTTCTGATGTTAATAGTTTATTTTGTAAAGGCGATTTTTTTTTCAAAGATATAATTTTAATTGCATAAATAAAACTTTACACTTGGAGTACATTATGTTCCCTTGGAGTATATTATGTCAAGACAAAGGGATTTTTTCAACCGAGATGTTAAATGAACATTATCTTATGGGTAAAGGAGAGAAAAAAAAACAATTAAGAGAGAAAGAAGTTTCAAAGCGCTAGTTACTACTATTCATAGAGAGGGTGGTTTGAGGAGATGATGTTGTCGGTATTCCTCCTCCAACAATATCGCCTGGACAGAATTTTCCCAGGTTCCTGGCGTTTGTCCTCAAAGACTAAAGTATTCCGCGCCAACCAAATCTGCCATAGAAGGTAAGCCACCTGAGCACTTTTGATTCTGAAATTGGGTTTGGATTTCTCAACTTCCATGAATTGACTCCACCAATCCCAAGCTTTTAGGTTAGGATTGCGGGAAATAGTGCTTGCTACTGGGGAGCTGTTCCAAATTTGAAGAACTTCTGGGTAGAAGACAATGGCATGCATTGGTGTCTCCGGTGCCAATTGACAGCAGGGACAAAGGCGGCTAACTTGTGGTAATCTCTTGTTCAATTTTGCTTTAACTGCAATGCCTTCATGGGCTAATCTCCAAGCAAATAATCTGACATTTGGTGTTACTCTCATTTTCCATAAGGTTTTCTACATTTTCGAGTCTGCATATTGGGGATGGAGTGAATCCACTGGAGGGTGAAAGAATTGGTATGCTATACTATACCCAGATTTTACCGAGTATTCCCCTGAGTTGTTATTGTACCATATAATCGAGTCTTCCTCTTCTGTGATAGGAATTTGTTGAATTTACCGAGCTGTGTCTAGTGGGAAGGCTTCCATAAGGAGTTAGTGATTCCATTCTCCCTCGGCTGTGATTAGCTGTCTAACCCAGGTAAGCGATTCATCTTTGTATTCATTAACTGCAATGCGAAATGGTGGTTGGTCCCCAAACCATAGGTCTTCTCTGATTCTGACAGATCCCTGAATTGAAACTTTGCACTTAACTCCTTTCTCCAAAATTTTCCTTCCCTCCAAAAGACTCTGCTAAGCCCAGGATGGTTGATTTCCTGGTTTGGCTTCTAGATAGGAATTGTATCTGAAGTACTTATTTTTGAAGATTTTATAGAAAAGAGAATATGGTTTAGTCATCAGCCTCCATCCTTGTTTAGCTAACATGGCTAGATTGAATGCCTTTAGGTCCTTAAACTCCATACCTCCGAAATTATTTTCTCTAGTCATAGTGTCCCAGCTGATCCATTGCATCTTCTTTTCATTCTGTTTTTGTCCCCACCAAAATTGCATCATCATTCGGTGCAGTTCATCCAAGAGGGTATCTGGGAGTTTGAAACAGCCCAGAGTATAAATTGGTATAGCTGAATCCACTGCTTTGATCAACACCTCCCTTTCACTAGCATATAGAAATGATTTCTTCCAATGCGAGAAGCTTCTTCGCCACCTTCTCTTTTATAAAAGCAAATGTTTCTTTTTTGGATTTGTGTACTATGGAGGGTAGCCCCAAATATTTAACCTGCGTCCCAATATTTGGGACTTCTAAAGATGCCGCTAGTTCAGTTCTGATGGGTAAAGGGGTGTTTTTGCTGAAAAACACAGCAGACTTAGAGAAATTAATTTGTTGTCCACTTAATCTGCCATATAGTTGAAGGATTACCTTGTGTTCAAAACACGCAGCGGAAGAAAAGAAGGTAATCCTAAAGATCTATTTTGTGCTTAAACTTTATTCCAATAATATATAGATCAGATCTAAATACCTTTAGACGCTTTAGTAAAAACTTTATTCTTCGATTGTACAAAGACTCTATGCATATCCACACCGAGACCAAGCTTTGCTGTCAACTCCTTGACCAATGGACATCTGATCTAAATTGAGAAACCTCTTGCAACTCTTTGCACGCCATAAAAATCTTCTCCAAGAATTAGGTTCACATACGTTTATGTGTGTAGAGGTAAAGGAATAAAACTCTTATGTTTTATTCTCATCTCAGTCACCCTCCTCTACTCTTGGCAAACATATATATAGTATGAGATTTGTTATTGATTTTAAATTTGAATCTCAATTCAAATTTAAATCATATCTTAAAATTCAAAATCTGAATCCTTCAAATTTATGAATCATATCATAACTCAATTTGAAACAGAATCAACTAGGATCTCATCCAAATTGAGAATTCAAATTTAGAAATAGAATAACTAATTATTCTCAAATCTCATTTAATATTCTCAATTATCATACTATTATTATATTTTTGGTGCTAGCAAAAAATATAATAATATTCCATCTGAATTAATATAATTATTTATTTGATAAAATCAAAGTAATAATTAAATAATTCTACAGCAAAGATTAGAACACTCGTTAGTGTGTGACCCATAGGTTCAATACTACGCGGGTAGTAAATTAGTCATACTAAATTTACTAATCAAGGTTGGCGTCTAGTAATACTCCTTATCGATCCAATAGTATGAAGTAATATATTTTTATTAAGACCTCAGAAGAACAAAGTATAATTCCTTCCATCTTTTCAGCTCTTGGTTAACCCTTAGAGTATGGTTTAATTGTCAAACTCTAACTTGTTACCATTATTATAATGAATTGTGAATGACTTAAGAAACTCATTTCTTCATTCATTCGATTCCCTTGGCCAAGGTTTCATTCATCTCAGTCATTATAATCATAGAGCTCAAAGTCTTTATCGAGAGTTGACGGATTCCTTATTGACTAATCATTAATTTTACAAGTATTTAAATCATACCCAATATCTATTCAACTTAGGGATGGCAAAATTCCCCGAGACGCGGGGATCCCTGCGGGGACTGCCCCGAATGAGGATCCGATTGTGGGGAATTTTCCCCGCAGGGATGGAGATGGGGGACAAGATTCTCCCGAAGCAGGCGCGGGGACCCGAGCGAGGATCCCCGCCCCGTCCCCGCTATTCCCCGAAATTTATAAATTCCTTGAATTATCCTTAATAGTTTATTTCTCATACATGTTTTTTAGTCATTTCTCACACATACATATATATAGAAACACAAAACTCCTAATCTTTATTTGCATAACTCCTCTTCAATTCAGAGATCCTTAAGGCTGTCCATATTCCATCCAACCTCTCTACAGTCACCCCCTCGTCACCCTTCTCATCGCATCGTCACACCTCACCGTGCCATCAACCTTACCGTGTCGTAATTTCTATTTGCGGTGTTCCTTTTCGTAACTCTGCCGTCGTGTCTATTCTCCTCTCTGTTGCCGCGTCTCCTACCTCGTCCACTGCTTTTTTCTTTGACTCGTCGTTGCGTTCCTCCATTGCGTTATTTTGAAAGAAGTCACCATCGTGTCATTTAGACTTTTTGTATAAAATCTTGCCGTTTTTGTATAAGATAGATACTTGTAGCTCTATTCATATGGAAATTAATAATTAATTAGAACTATTATGTAGATGGGGAATGGGGTCCCCGCGGGGAATGGGCCCCGTGGGGAATAGGGATGGGGATCAATATTCTCCCACGGCGAGGAATGGGGCGGGAATGGGGAGCAAATCTGAGGGCGGGGATGGGGAGCAGGGAGGCATCCCCCGCCCCCGCCCTGCCCCATTAACATCCCTAATTCAACTAGCACCCTTGGGTATTAGGTGTCCGAAATCAAAGTATAATAAATACATTGTTAATTACTATGATAGTCGCAGGTCAAAGAAAACTCTATTACTATGTTCTTCTTGAGAATATCCTATTGACAAATATACGGTAATTATAACCATTAGGAATTCTCAAAGTGAGTCAGTTCAATGATCATATCTCTATATGCACCATCTATATATATAATTTAATAAATGATATCTATTAATCTTCATCCAATAAAGACCATTATATATATATTGATCTTTTCGGATTATTAATGTCCTTTTTAATAATCCTATGACCAAGAACAATTTAGATTAAATTATAAAAGATTCATCTCTCAATATTGTGATCACTATCACAATGATAAATCTCTAAATTTAATCAAGGATGTTATTATATTAATATTTTAATATAGTAACAATAACAAATTATTTGACACGTGATTGATTGGATTGTGGTCATACTACTTATTCCCAATAATCTCTCACTTGCACGAGAGTCAATCATGATAGATTGGATCTTGGGCATACTATTATCACAATAATCTCTCACTTTCACTAGAGCCAATCAATCATGTGTATAATTCTTTAATGCACATTTGTGTTTATCAAAACTCTTTTGACCTTAAACACCTTTGCTCTTGAGCATGTTTGCTTGACCTTTTATAAAATACACCTAGTGCATAATAAATATCACGTTTTCTCAAAACATGAAATCTCCCACTATAATAGTGCATAATTTTATTTTAAGGACAATCCTTATTGAACATGATTATAAAAAATCTAAATAACCATTAGATCTATCTTTATAGAATTGTATCATTATACAAATAGGCTAAATTTTTCGAAAAGTTAGTTTGACGATCAAACATTTTATACTTTCAGGAGAAAGTATATCCTCTATTGAGTGGTATACAATTCTAATAAAAATAATTGTACTCCCACTCTTTCTTTAAGATGGAATTCCTTTTCTAAAAAGGAATTTAACCTCTTATCATAGACACTTTATCATAAGAAGAGTGATAAAAATAATCTCATTATTTCTTTAGGGTAACCAATAAATCTCATTTATTGGACCTAATATCAATTCTATTATTGTGCAATCTCTTAATACATATAAGACATCTCCAAACTCTAATATTCTTGAGTTTCAGCTTATGCCTTTTCCATATCTCATATGGATAAAAAAATTGATTTAGTGAGAAATTTGTTAATTTAGCAATATTTCTAAAATGTAGTCCAAATATTTAACAAACAATGATACTCAACTAAATCAAATTTCATGTTTTTTAAACATGATAGGGTACATAGAGTATTAATATTTGTACATTGAGAGAATCTCATTCTCTATTCAATAGAATATCAATTAGATAATTAGAGATTTTACTTTAAACTCTTATAATAAAAATACTCCATATCTTTATTATTGGTCAAACCAACCCTTAAGAGCAATTTTGATTCGCATCCTCAATACTTATATTGAGTTTTTCCAAAAAGATCACAAACCTTAATCATATTAAGACCAATTATAAATTGTTTGTAACAAAATAAATCTCCAAAAATGCTTGCAAGAACAATTCTCGCAAAAGCCATTTGCCTAATGGCATTCCAACTTCTAAAGTTGTTTAATTTAAAATATATTGCTCAATACTCTCACTAGTTTAAATAAAATCTTTGATAGTCGTACTATCTTGCTTTGGGCATCATACATCTTCTCAAGATGTTTAATAATAAATAGTAAGTTGTCTTTAAAATTGGAACTCATGGTTGTCAAAACAACCCATATTACATATTACAGTAAAACAATATTTCAAATACTTCACAAGTATTGACTATTCCATTACCAATTTTATTGGAGGATATTATTTCATAGGATTATCATCACCCTTTAGAAATAAAATTCTCAAATTGTATTCAATATATTACTTTCAAGTATGCCACACAAAAGGTGGACATATTTAAAAACTTAAAATATGAAAGTAAATTAAAAAACATATATATTTTTGTCAAAATTATTTAGAATCATGAATAAGTACCTTGGTTGTCAAGTTGTTACTCATATCTATTCTAAATAAATATGATTAAATTGTATCACATATAATTATAATTCCAAATAATTATCTGATTGTCAGACAATTATTTAACTGAATTATATTTTATACCCCTAGGTTGTCTAGATTCAAGTATAAAATTAATTCTCCTTATACATCATCATATGAATAAATAAATTCTGTCTTTGAGTAAAAGTCTCCTAGTTGTCAGGTTGCTCCTTGTAAACAAGAGATAAATTTATTTTGGCAAACTCATAACTTTTAGGATTTATCTCAATTGTTAGAGAATTTTTACCAGTATTCATAGATTAAATTTTATACTCCCAGGTTGTTTAGGTAAAAATATAAAATAAAATCCTTAATACATCAAATGTATATACTGATTATTATCTTGAAAATAAAACTCTTGGTTGTCAGGCCGCTCTTTATAATCAAGAACATTAGAAAAACTATTTTCTAAAATTATAGTGTTCAAAACATATCAATCAAATCAAAATTTGATTTTTCATGTACTAATATTTATCCTTAAAAAATTATCAAATCAAATTTGACATTTATATATACACTTATATATATATATAAGAAACAAACAAAAGATATTTTGCATCTTATTCCTTTTATTGTGATCAAAATGATAATAAAATTTAATATATAAATAAAATCAAACAAAATATTTGATTATAAATATAACTTTTATATTAAAAGAATAATAATTTAATCACAATTAAATTATTAAAATAAATTAACTATTAATTTATTAGAAAATCATCTTAATGGAAATAAATACATCATGCTTAAAAACAATTGAATTAATCCTATTAATTCACAAACTTTAAGAAAATAGGAATAAAAATTTAAACACAAAAAAACCAAAGCTCTGATACCACTGAAGGATTACCATGTGTTCAAAACACGCAGCGGAAGAAAAGAAGGTAATCCTAAAGATCTATTTTGCGCTTAAACTTTATTCCAATAATATATAGATCAGATCTAAATACCTTTAGACGCTTTAGTAAAAACTTTATTCTTCGATCGTACGAAGACTCTATGCGTATCCACACCGAGACCAATCTTTGGTGTCAACTCCTTGACCAATGGACATCTGATCTAAATTGAGAAACCTCTTGCAACTCTTTGCACGCCATAAAATTCTTCAAGAATCAGGTTCACATACGTTTATGTATGTAGAGGTAAAGGAATAAAACTCTTATGTTTTATTCTCATCTCAGTCACCCTCCTCTACTCTTGGCATACATATATATATATATAGTATGTAATTTGTTATTGATTTTAAATTTGAATCTCAATTTAAATTTAAATCATATATTAAAATTCAAAATCTGAATCCTTCAAATTTATGAATCATATCATAACTCAATTTGAAATAGAATCAACTAGGATCTCATCCAAATTTAGAATTCAAATTTAGAAATAGAATAACTAATTATTCTCAAATCTCATTTAATATTCTCAATTATCATACTATTATTATATTTTTGGTGCTAGCAAAAAATATAATAATATTCCATCTGAATTAATATAATTATTTATTTGATAAAATCAAAGTAATAATTAAATAATTCTACAGCAAAGATTAGAACACTCGTTAGTGTGTGACCCCATAGGTTCAATACTAAGCGGGAAGTAAATTATTCATACTAAATTTACTAATCAAGGTTGGCATCTAGTAACACTCCTTAACGACCCGATAGTATGAAGTAATATATTTTTACTAAGAACCTCAGACGAACAAAGTATAGTTCCTTCCATCTTTCCAGCTCTTGGTTAACCCTTAGAGTATGGTTTAATTGTCAAACTCTAACCTGTTACCATTATTATAATGAATTGTGAATGACTTAAGAAACTCATTTCTTCATTCATTCGATCCCCTTGGCCAAGGTTTTATTCATCTCAGTCATTATAATCATAGAGCTCAAAGTCTTTACCGAGAGTTGACGGATTCCTTATTGACTAATCATTAATTCTACAAGTTTTTAAATCATACCCAATATCTATTCAACTAGCATTCTAGGGTATTAGGTGTCTGGAATCAAAGTATAATAAATACATTGTTAGTTACTATGACAGTCGCAGGTCAAAGGAAACTCTATTACTATGTTCTTCTTGAGAATATCCTATTGACAAATATACGGTAATTATAACCATTAGGAATTCTCAAAGTGATATATATATATATATATATATATATATATATATATATATATATATATATATATATATATATATATTGATCTTTCTGGATTATTAATGTCCTTTTTAATAATCCTATGACCAAGAACAATTTAGATTAAATTATAAAAAATTCATCTCTCAATATTGTGATCACTATCACAATGATAAATCTCTAAATTTAATCAAGGACGTTATTATATTAACATTTTAATATAATAACAATAACAAATTATTCGACACGTGATTGATTGGATTGTGGTCATACTACTTATTACCAACAATAGTTGGAGAATTTGGGATAGATTAGAACAGTTGTATTGGGTAGCTTTACAAAATAAGAGTGAATCATCGGCAAAGAAGAGATGATGAATAGGCAGACATCTACTGTTCAATCACAGTTCTTGAAAGAGGTTATTCTGTTCTCCTTTGTGGAGCAGATAGGAATTCAAGGTTCTGAAAATCGGACCGGACCGGCCGGTTCGACCGGTTTAACCGCGAACCGACGCTACAAACAGTTCGGTCCTCTCCTGAAAACCGTGCAGCAAAAAACCGCTGAAGAACCGGCGAACCGGTCAAAAACCGGCCGGTTGGACCGAACCGGTGACCGGCCGGTTATGCTAAACGACGCCGTTTTATGATTAAAATAAAAATAAAAAAAGAGCCCGACCCGACCCGCTCGAGGAGCACCCTACCTCCCTTTCTTCCCCCGACCCCATTCATTCATGGAGAACCCTAGCCGCGAAGAAGGAAGAATAATAGCCCCCTGTCGCCGTTTCGTCCCCTGGTGTCGCCATCCTCAGCCCCAGTAACCCTCCAATCTCCATCTTCGCCTGGTTCCTGCCCAGTAGCCCTCCATCTCCATCGACTTCATCTTCTCAACAGCAGCACGCAGTAGCCGTCTCATCGCGCGGTCGGCGGTCCTCAACAGTCAACACCGGTAGCCCTCCATCGACCCCAGGTGAGTGACTCGTCCTCTGCTCATCTTCTTTGTTCTTCGCCTCTGCTCATGTTCTTCCATCGACCCCGGTAGAAACATGCATGAAATCGAACTTCCTCTGTGAACTGAACTTAGAATTATGTTTAATTTTCTGTGAACTGAACTTAGAATTATGTTTTACTTTGTTGGTCAATTTGTGTTTGGTCAATTTGTTTCCTCGGCTCAATTTCTGTTTGCTGCTGAGCATAAGAAATAAAAAATCTGAACTGTGAACTGTGTGAAGTGTGAACTTGCTCTGTGAACTTGGCTCTGGGAACCGTTCAATTTCTGGAACTTCATCTGTGAACTGTGAACTTGCTCTGTTTGTTGCACAATTTATATTTTGTTGGTCAATTTGAACTGTGAACTTGCTCTGTAACTGAAGACATTCTATTTTCTGTTGCTCTCTATTTGTCAATTTTATACAAACACGGTTTGGTATGTAACTAAAGACATTCTGTTTTCTGTTGCTCTTTTTTCTTTGTTGCTCCATATCTTTTGTTCCCCCCTTCTCTTTTCCCAGTTAAGATTAAATGATTCTTCCATTATGAACTTTGGTTGCATTCGGCAAGTATTGTTTAATGTTTATACAATGCATATCGTCTTAAATACAGATTGATGTCTGAAGGATTTGTTTCATACCTGGAGTTGTGGAAAAAAATGGAGTTTCATTTAAAAGATTGTAACATCATTTGCAGTATCAACTACTTTGTTGATGTAAATATCAATATTATACTCTAATATGCTATCTTGTATTGCTTCCTTTTGTAAATATCAATTTCTGACTTTCTGTGAACTGTTCAATTTCTGACTTGGCTGTTTTTACTTTTTAAGTTCATATATGTTTTATTAATTTCAGTTATGGAAGATAATATTAATCAAGAAGTATCTGCTGATAACAATGCTTCTGTAAATAATAACATGCCTGCCGATACTCCTATTCCGAATGATGCTGCTAATCCTAATTCCCGTAGTGCTAACGATAGTCAGTCACAAGGTTCTTCTAACCTTAGGGGAAAAACAGAAGATCATGTGTATTTGGTGGATGATATTTTGTATAGTGTTTTAAATTTCAAAGATATTTTAAGATTTATATCAGACTATAATTATATTTTAGGATGTGTATTTATAATTTATTTATTATTCTATTCTAAAACAGTTTTTTCGGTTGAACCACCAGTTGAACCGGTTAGACCAGTGAACCAGTGAACCAGTAACTAGAGCGGTTTAATGACCGGTCCGGTTTTCTGAACCTTAGATAGGATAGACCTTCTGCACAGAAAAGAAATAGATATGGTGAGAAGGGGTCTCCTTGCCTGAGACCCCTACTTGGTTTGAAAAAACTAGTTGGTGTACCATCCACAATAACAGAATAGGATATAGTAGAGACACAGGCCTTCATCCATTCAACCCACTTTGAGCAAAAACCCAACTTCTTCATAATAAACCACACAAAACTCCATTCCACCCTATCATATGCCTTACTCATATCAACCTTTATCGTCATGTTGTTTTCCCCATGGGTTTTATTCTTTAGAAAATGTATGCATTCATGAGCCACAAGAATGTTGTCACTAATGAGTCTTCCCTGAATAAAAGCACTCTGATTGTCGCTTATTAACATACTCACAAAAGGTTGAAGTCGATGAACTAGAACCTTTGAGATAATTTTGTAGAAGACTGTGCTGAGACTGATTAGTCGAATTTGATTCATAGAAGTAGCTTAAGGCACTTTAGGTATCAAACAAATTTAAGTGTGGTTAAACCCCTTTAGAATGCTGCTGCCACTAAAAAAACTTCTCACAACCTTGCATACATCCCCTCTAATCCTGCCCCAATAAAACTGATAAAATTTTGCGGTGAACCCGTCGTCTCCTGGGGCAGCTTCTACATTAATGGAAAATGTATCCCTTTTAATTTCATCATCTAAGACTGGTTTAGTTAGACTCCTATTCATTTCAGAAGAAACTTTGACTCTAAGTTCGATGAAAAATTGAGAGGGGTCTTCTGGATTATTGCTTTCAAATAGATCAACAAAAAACCTATGTGCCCTGTCGCCAATTGCCTCGGGTGCGGTGCACCAATTCCCCTCTTCATCCTCTAATTTCCATATCTTGTTTCTTCTGTTTCTGGACTGGTTTTTTGCATGAAAAAACTTGGTATTTTGATCTCCCCATTTTAGCCAGCTCACTCTTGATTTTTCTTTCCAGTAGCGTTCCTTACTAATGTGGGCGGCAGCTAGTTCATCTTCTAATAATAGAATCTGTTCTTTGTCTATTGTTGTTGGGTCTGCCTTGGCCACTGATAATAGTGCTTTCAGCTCATCTATCTTCTTTTTAGAGTTACTTATTCCAGTTGATTGCCATTTAACCAGTTCATGTCTGCACTTCTTTAATTCCTGAAACAGTTGGTACATTGATGAACTTGGAAAAGAAGTCAGCCATGCCTCAAATACAATTTTATCAACCTCTCCCATTCCACACCATCTCTCTTGAAATCTGAAGCGCCTCTTGCCCTTATGTGTTATCTGGTTAGTGCACATTAGGAGCGATCTGTGGTCTGATCCTGTGTCTTCTAAGTTAGTCACATTGGCCCAAGGATACTCCTCTCTTAGTTTAGGAGATAGGAGTCCTCGGTCTAGTCTTTCTCGAATAGCACTATCTTAGCAACTTCGGTTCCACCAGCTAGACTTATCACCATTAAAACCCATATCTATCAATTGTCCTCTGTTGATAAAGTCTTGGAAAGATTCGATTGATTGTGCTGATTTCTCCCTTCCTCCCTATTTTTCTTGATTAGACAAAATTGCATTGAAATCACCAATTATTAAGTGCCGTTCTCCCCTATTCTCCATAAGATTTAGCAACACCTCATATTGGTTATTGCGAATGTGATCAGAGCAATATACTGCAAAGACTTCCGAAATCAGCTGTCTTTCTTGATCCTCAATGGAAAAAAGGATGAAAAACTCCTCAGCTTTTACCACTTCCGCCTTTACACTCTCTTTCCATGCAAGCGCTAGTCCACCAGTCGTTCCATTAGGATTCACAGTGAAGATTTCCTGATAACCACAATTTCTCAACTGCCTTTCAACATAAGATGGTTGTTGTTTAGTTTCACACAAAAATAACACCTCTAGGGAATGGGAATTCTTAATCCCTTTGATGTTATGAACTTTCAGGGGTTTCTCCAAACCCCGACAATTCCACATGAGCATCTTCATAGCCCTTGGAGTGCCGCTTTTGGGATGACACCCTGTAGCCTTTCAGAAAACTCAATTGCATAACCAGTTTCTTCATGGTCTGTCTCCTTTTCTCTTTGCTCAGAGCTCCGTTTTGCTCCAATGATTGGTTCAATAGATTCCCTCACCTCCGTCCTTCTTACTGGCTATTTGATTTTCTGTTTCTTCTTGCACCTTTTTGAATTTTCATCATTGGTTCCCATTTGAAAGCCTCCTATTCCTCCTATTTTCAGCTCTCCCTCAATTCCTCCTAGGATCTGGTTAGCTTCAGTACCAGATAGCAGTGGTAGGTTTTCTATGTTATGATTCTGCTTTGTGGTGTTATAGGAATTGTGTATGGGTGGTGGATTTGTGTGTTCTTTTGGGGCTATGTTGTTGTGAGAGAAAGGAGTATATTTTGGGTTGGATAGTGATAGTTGAAAAAAACTCTTCAATAGGCTCACTGGTGTAGGCTTACTATTTGGGTGAATTGACCTGACCTCCTTTCTTCTATGATTAGGGTAGGCATTCTCCTTAGTTTCATCAATTCTCCAACCAAGTTGATCTGCCCTTAACTTCTTATTCCATATTTCTTCCACTTTTGGTTTATTTCTGAAATCTCCAAATAATTAGCACAGTTTCTAGTTTCATGTCCAATGTGTCCACAGAAGCCACATTAAATCCCGATTTTCTCGTACTTCAGCATGATTTCAAACACAATTTTGTCAGGGCTTGATACCTTAATTGACTGTCGAAGAGTTCTGGTTACATCTAAGTTGACTCTCACTTTCATAATCCTATCCTCCTTCCCTCTCATCAAGAAGGAATCCACCTCCACTACCTCCCCTAATCTCTGCCCTATCCTCATCGCTGCTATTTTGGTTTTGCAAAATTCTGGCATTCCCCACATTTGAATCTATACTGAAATTCTTGTATAGTCCTCTTCTTCCACCTTCATATTAGGACTCCACCATTTTAAATGTATCATAAATTGTTTGAACAACCATGGAGACCCCCTTTCCACCCGGATAACATCAGCTTCTTTATTAAAGAAAAATTGAAAAATATTCTCTCCGTGTGATTTAACTCGCAATCCCTCTGGATAATTTCAAATTGCAATAAAAACACCCTCCATTGTACCACTACTAAATCCCTTATCCGCCATTAATCTCCCTATCAAACTTTTTGCACAAGTTTCAATCCCTTCTCTCACATCTTCCACTTCAAGGTTCACGATCTCTTCCACTTCTTCTCCTAGAGAATTAGGATTTTGAGTTGCACGTACCTCCCTTGTTGCCATGTAGTTGCCAAGGTTTTCGGTGATTGGAAAGTTTCTTACCAGACTCTGCCAGTATGGTTGAAAGCAATGATGGTTAAAATGCCAAGGTCTTGTATTCAAATCAAAATGCTCCCCGTTTACCGTGAGACTGAGGAGGTTTAAGGTGTAAGAGTTCTGCATCGCATTTTTTGGAGCTTCTATCCGTGTATTGTAGCATTTAGACACTGCAAGCCACTGGTGCAAGTTGATGGGATGTACCTGTATGGAAAATATAAAGATGCACTTCTGGTAGCGGTTGCACAAGATGGGAATCAAAACATTGTGCCTATTGCATTTGCCATAGTCGAGGGCGAGACGGCAGACGTGTGGGAGTTTTTCCTAACAAATTTGGCGGAGATATGTTGTTACCATTGATGGTGTGGGTATTATTTCTGACCGCCATACCTCCATCGACGTTGCAATAGCTTGCAGTAACGGTGCATGGTCACCACGAAGGGCGTGGCACATGTACTGCATCAGGCACATCGGCTCCAACTTCTTAAGGAGCTTCAGGGCTCCATATTTGCATAAACTCGTGGTGAACATAGGTATTTCAACTCGCTATTATGGTTCTATTCATAGTAAATCTGTGGCATCTGCTTATGACTAAATGGTTTGTTCAACAGGCTATTCTAGGATGGAGCAGGAGTACAACAAAAACTACCAAATGCTTAAAGAGCGGGGTGAGGCATATACTCAATGGTGCGATGACATCGGTGTTGAGAGATGGGTGTTGGCATTCGATGGTGGTCATCGTTGGGGACATATGATGACAAACTTGGTAGAGTGCATAAATTCTGTCCTGAAGGGTGCACGCAACCTTCCTGTGACTGCCCTGGTCCGGTCAACTTTCTATCGGCTGAATGAGTTGTTCACTCGGAAGAGTATCGAGGCTCATGAGCGTCTCTACAACGGATTCACGTATTCAGAGTTCACAACGAAGAGAGTTGAAGAAAGCTTCCGACGTGCAGGAAACATTGTGGTCATAATAATAATAATCATAATACTGGGAATTAATAGCGATACCTGTTCCTGTTGCTCATGAGGCGGGACTTCCTGGTGAGGGCCAGCTGGTTATTCCTGTTGCTGCTGTGGTTCATCGGCGCCAACCTGTTCGCCTGGAACTCTATCTGACAGTCAGAGGTGAATCCCATACTGCTGCGTGTACCAGTCGTAGTACACTGGGAGAGGATGGAAGTCAATAATCTCCTCACCTAGCTGCAATGTGTTATAGTGGTCAACTGTCCATCTGTTAACCCATTGAATGTAAATCTGTCCCCAGTCATGGTTTTATACTCCTGTCAACCGCTTGCAGTGATCACGACCAAGGTCGAACGCGGGGCCTGGTGGTAGCTGCTGCATCCTAAACTATCGTCTAACCCGGTCTGTCGGGTAGAGCACAGAACCAAATGGGGAGCGAGGACATCCGGAATCCCCACTCCCATATATGGTCGCCATATAAACTGCACAATAGTTACCAAGAGGCCGATTAGAAAAACTATTCTTCTGAATAAAAACTTTGGACATTAATGGTACAACTTACGTCGTCAACTCCCATGTCATCGAGTCCTCGCCTAAAATGCGTAGTAGACCGCCGTATATATCTCGTATGTCGGCGCCAATGATTCCACCTAACGAAAACAGAATAACAATATTAATAAGAAGAACAAAATAATAATAACAATAACAATAACAATAACAATAACAATAACGATAAAAGCCAATACTGTCGCGCTAGTGGAATACCAACATCGCCGAGTTGATCGCCGGGTATAGGTGCCAGGAACGGCATACGCTCGCACGCCCAAACAAAAAGTAGTATCAGTGGGCCATCCATTTCCTTGCAGTTGTATCGTGATGCACGACACAATGATCTGTATAGGTGTGCCAGACTTGTTGCCCTCCAACTATACCCTGAAATCCGGTGGAAATCCCAAAGTAGCGGTAGAAACTTTGAGTTCAATGAAACGGTCGACTTATTCGGAAACATAATTGTTCTGAACACGCAGAAAATGTGCACCCGGACGTACCGCTCGAGGGACTCCTGAGTATCACAAGGCTCGCTGTCTCTGCACTGTCGGACGCAAGCAATATGTACCTTCCCGAATACGTGATCGTCTGGACCTGGCTCCTGACCAAAACACGCAATGCAGTTCTCCACCAAAAATTCGTGGCTGCTATCTGATCTACCCGTAACGGCCTCCCCATTAATCGGGAGACCAAGAATATAGCTCACATCTTCCAGCGTCACCGTCACTTCACCGACCGGAAGATGAAATGTGTGAGTCTCCGGCCTCTAGCGTTCCACCAAAGCACTCAGTAGTGCAGAATGACCTCTCATTTCGCCTACTCGCGAAATGTGTTGAAACCCAGTCAATGCCAATGTCGCTGCAACTACCTCGTTAAAGGTATCTGGCGGATCCAGTTTTCTAGACAACAAATTTCTGATAGCCTGCAAAAAGAAAAATGATAATTATTAAATTCTAAATAATATCAGTTAATAATTTGTTCAAAAAAAATAATTAGCAACAACAACTAAACAGTATTATTATTATTATCTTAAAACATAATAATAAATTATTAAAAAATTATAAATATTAATCTATTATTTATTAAACAGTATTATTAATTATTAACAATTTGAAGCAAACTTATTCTCACTATTATAACCAGTATTATAAAATAATCATAATAACACTCTAATTATAATAATAATTACTCAAATATAATAATAATAACAATAATAATAACCAGTTATTATATTATCTATAACATACATGGTTTGTTATTAACATACAGTATTAATTATTATTACAAACCTTAATATAGTATTAAACATAATAATTTTTTTTAATTAAACATTATTAAACAAACCGTTTACTATTATTATTATTATTATTATTATTATTATTATTATTATTATAAAAAATAATAATAAATCACTAAAAAATAATAATAAATTATTACACATTATTGTTATTAAAAATTATTAATAAATTATTCTCATTAACATACCTATTATTACAACAACAACAACAAAAAACGTCACTAACAACACTGCCTATTAATAACAATAATAATATAATAACAGTATTATAAAAAAATTAAACCGTAATGAGAAATAAATAACAACATAATATTAGTTATAATAATATTAATAACTCCAATACTACTAATTACAACATAAACAAATAAATAAAATTCGAATAAATCTATATATTTATTGTTAAATATTAAAAAAAATTACTTACAAATTGAGGATGATCCAAATACTCAATAATATATTTTTCTGGTTTGGTATAGTCACGCACCTTTTTTTTCTATACCGTGCCCTTCTTCTTCAACAAGCTCCTTCACAGTTAACTCTTGCTTCCTCACTTTCTCTCAACTATTTTTCACTTTGCTTCAGTAACTAAGTTTTTACTTTACTTCCCTTCCATCTGCATTTTCCGCTTATAAGCACCAAGTTGAGACACCCTTCGAGTACACGTGGCGCGCATGCAACTAGGGAGCCTGCAAAACGCAACCTGCATTTGGCTCTGCTACGCTGACAAACGCATCCTGCGTTTGGCTCTGCTCCTGTCGGCATGCAGGGCACGTTTCGTTTGCTGGTTCTCTTCCCTCACCAATCGCAGCCTGCGTTTTGCAGGGCCTGCAGTTTTTTTATTCCAACGCCTGCAAAACGTTACCTGCGTTTTGCAGGTCTCTGATCAACACAGATCCACAATTGTGGACAACACACCATGCATCCATATACACGTTGATCACCAATTTTTTCTCCATAACCAAATTAATTTCTCCTGATACCATATACCCTTGTGGTATCAGAAAGTATCAGAGCTTATGTTTTCTTTATAATTCTTCGGATTTTGTCTCGAACACTAAATCAATTGTAATTTTTGTTAAAAAATTATTTCAGAATACCTTAAAAATGATGAAGTTTAATAATTCTTATTATTTTTCATATCATTCATCATATGTTTATACATCACTCAAATATATTATTTACATAAAATATCAATTTTGAACACTATCAAATTCATAATTAAAATTATTAAAATATTTTTTATATCTAATTGATAAGATTTATGTTATTTAAAAAAATTCTTATTTATCATTGTCTTGTAATTACTATCAAATTCACATACATATGTAAAAATTAATACCTAACTAATTATATTTATAGGTGAGGTCTATGGTGTAGAATATGTTTTTGTTGTCAAAAAGAGAGGCTTGGTTTGGTAAAATTTTTCAAAAATGTGCTTGTACTTTTTAAAAGTTCAAGCTCTTCATTTTGTATTTGGTAAATAAAAAAGATCATGTGCTTGTATTTGCAGCTTTTAAAAGATCGGGGTACTTTTAAAAGCAACTAAGATAGAGTTTTTTAAAGTTTACTTGTACTTTTCATAATTTAAAAGTCTAATATAACCTCATATGTTAACTAATTTTTAAATTTAATAATATTTATGTCTATTATAGTATTTTTAAATTTTAAAAGATATTTTATCAAACGTAATTAATATTTCTTGTGTTTATTAAAAGCTATTTTTTATTTGATTTACCAAACATAAATGCTACAATTTTTAAAAAATCATCTTTTAAAAGTTAACTTTTATAAGTTACTTTTAAAAAATAAAAGTTTTATCAAACTAAGCCTAAATATGTTGTTTGAATGTAGAGTTTTATTGTAAATAAATTACCCTTAAATCTTAGATGGTGTCTCTCAAATCTCATATAATAAATTTCAGGATTTATATAAAGAAAATAATATAAAGATTAATATAACTTATCCTTAAAAAAAGTAAATAAATAAAATATAATAAAATAGATATATTGAATTATAATTTTATTTTAATATTAACAATATAAAATAAACTATAAAGAAGATATTCAATCAAATTCATTCTTCTAAATGATTATGCATTATATTAATATAAAAATTTAATTAATTTTTTTTGACAAAATAAAATTAACAAACTACAAAAAAAAGTGAACTGAAAAATTACTTACCAGTAAAGTTAATTTGTGGTTAAAATTTATTAAATAATTATTTGACTCTTACCACGCATCATATATAGTTACAAATTTACGTGTCATTTTTTTATTATTTCATGTGGTGTTTAAATTTTAAAATCATCAAATTTGATTTTAATTTGAGTCGGTAATCAATCACTCAAAATAACAAACTCTTCTTTTTATTTTAATTAAAAAATAAACAAACAAATAAATTTTTTAAAATTTACACTTTGAATAAATTAATTTAAAAAAATACTAATAAAATTATACATGTATTTTAATAAAAAAAATATTTTATTATTTTTTTATATAAAATATTATATATTAATACTATGAATGAAAAGTCTAAGTCCATAAAAAAATAATAACATTTAAAATTTATCTCATTATTCATTAAATATTTGAAGGTATTAAGACATTAATAATATTTAAAATCAAATAGACTAAATGAGTATGGAAATAGAAAATATATTTTGTTGTAAGGATTCTACTCAAAAGTGAAGCATTAGATACAATATGTTTTTACTTTTAATTTTATGAAAATATATACTCATTTAGGACTATAATAATATATTGATATTAATGGTATATTAGATTTTTATAATAAATAGATATAAGAAATTGTTTTTCCATAATGATGTTAAATTGTTAATGAGATAATTGATATGATACATCAGAGAATTGTGTCATAACTCATAAGGCACAATAAATATATAGACTGCTACTTAAGACATTATATATACAACAACAACAACAACAACAAAGCCTTGTCCCACTAAGTGGGGTCGGCTACATGAATCAAACGACGCTATTGTGCTCTGTCATGTATCATGTCTACAGAGAGACCGTTTACATGTAGGTCTCGTTTGACCACCTCATGGATAGTCTTCTTAGGTCTTCCTCTGCCTTTCGCCCTTTGTCCATCTTCCATCTCATCCACCCTCCTGAGTAGATGTTCTATCGGTCTTCTTCTCACATGTCCAAACCACCTGAGACGCGATTCAACCATCTTTTCCACAATGGGTGCTACTCCAACTCTCTCCCTTATATCTTCATTCCTTATTTTATCCAATCGCGTATGACCACTCATCCATCTCAACATCTTCATCTCTGCCACACTCAACTTATGTTCGTGCTCCCCTTTAGCCGCCCAACACTCCGTACCGTACAGCATAGCCGGTCTTATAGCGGTGCGATAGAATTTACCTTTAAGTTTTAAAGGCACTTTTTTGTCGCATATAAAACCAGATGCACTCCGCCATTTTGACCAACCTACTTGGATCCTATGATTTACATCCTGTTCAATCTCTCCATTGTCCTGTATGATGCACCCAAGATACTTAAAACTTTTAACTTTTTGTAGGGTGTTTTCTCCAATCTTCACCTCTATATTGGGGTTTTCCCTTCTCAGACTGAACTTACATTCCATATATTCCGTCTTGCTACGGCTTATGCGCAGACCATACACGTCTAGAGCTTCTCTCCATAACTCCAACTTCTTATTTAGGTCTTCCCTTGACTCTCCCATAAGGACGATATCATCGGCAAAAAGCATGCACCATGGCACAGACTCTTGGATGTGCTCTGTGAGTACTTCCAAGACTAATGTGAAAAGGTATGGACTTAAGGATGATCCCTGGTGTAATCCTATACCAATAGGGAATTCCTCTGTCACACCACCTTGGGTCTTCACACTAGTTGTGGCCCCATCATACATGTCTTTAATTGTCCGAATATATGCGATCCTTACTCTCCTCTTTTCCAAATCAATAAACACCATATGTAGATCCCTTTTATTACTACGATACCTCTCCATCATCCTTCTTAATAGGTATATCGCTTCAGTGGTAGATCTTCCTGGCATAAATCCAAATTGGTTCTCTGTTACTTGTGTCTCTTTTCTCAACCTCCGTTCTATCACCCTTTCCCACAACTTTATAGTATGACTCATAAGCTTAATCCCTCTATAGTTTCCGCAACTTTGTATATCCCCCTTATTCTTGTAGATAGGTACTAAGGTGCTCTTTCTCCACTCATCAGGCATCTTCTTTGACCTTAAAATCTCATTAAAAAGCATGGTTAACCAGTTGATGCCTTTTTCTCCAAGACCCTTCCAAACCTCAATTGGGATATTATCAGGTCCTACTGCCCTGCCATTTTTCATCTGCTTTAGAGCCTCTTTTACCTCGAAGTCTCGAATCCTTCGATAGTAGTCAAAGTTTTGATCTTCTTCCCTTGTGCATAATCGACCAAGGCTCGGAAGAGTCTTTTGTCCCTCATTAAATAACTCGTAGAAGTAACTCTTCCACCTTTCATTAATCTTCTCCTCTTGAGCCAACACCTCTCCATCCTTATCCTTTATGCACTTAACCTGATCCAAATCTCTCGTTCTTATTTTCCGGCTCTTTTTCTCAACTTTTGCTCGACGCAAAAATCCATGACGAGCACCCTATGTTGTGTTGTCAAACTCTCTCCCGGGATAATTTTACAGTTAATGCAAAATTTCCGGTCGACTCTCCTCAACAAGAAGAAGTCAATTTGAGAGCTTGTCATGCCACTCTTATAGGTTATAAGATGCTCGTCTCTCTTTTTAAAACATGTATTTGCGATGAGAAGATCAAAGGTTGAGGAAAAGTCCAAAATAGTTTTACCCTCGGCATTGATCACCCCAAAACCATGGCCTCCGTGAATACTCCCATATCCAGTCACTTAAGATATTATATATAGACTTAATAAATTTTTTTTATTAGTATTTTATATTTTATTAAATTATTATCTCATATGACTCTTTGAGATAAATGTGGTTGATGATTGTATATTAGTTCCATGAGAATAAGTATATTTTCATTATTTTTATATGTCAATATAGCATGCGAAAGTATAATTAAAATTATATACTCAACTTTAAGGAAGACAAATATAGTCTTATTAGGTGTGTCAAAAAAATTATAAAATTCAAAATGTATAAAGTTTTTTATGCTTCAACAATAATCTTATGGATACTAAATTTGTACACTTATAGTTATTGTGTACATTGTTAATATCTTTAGCAGAAATTTGAGTAAATTAAGAATGTATCACTAAATAGTAATCAAAAGGATTTTGTTATAATAAAACATTACATGTTTATATATAAGGAGTCAGAAAATAAAATTAAAAATCATTTGGTATATATTTTGATTTCGACTTTGTTGAATGCAAAGACAATTTTGATCCATTGCATGTATCTTTATATACTCATTGGAAGAGTTCTTTTAAAAAGTGTTGAAAAGACACTTGTTATTCTTTTCATTAGAGCACTTGAATAACAAACACTTTTTGAAGATATTCAATTAAGTAACTACGAACACTTGTCACAAATTATGGATATATATCTAAAAGATCACTTGAGTTCTTTCGTGACAATGTGTTAATAGTCTAATATTTTAAATTATTGTTAAATAAGAGACTTTAAAGTATTTAAGTGTCTTGTGAATAAGTTAACACAAACTTCACAATTGCATAAACGTTTAAGGTCTTTTATTTGGATACTATTCATATGGGTGTTATATTATTTTATGATATATTATTTTAGTGAGAGTGTGCATTTAGATACTCATATGGTTTAGACAAATTTATGAATATAGATATTTTTGCAGAAATAAAATATTCAGTTTTATTTTCACTTTGACTCACGGTCTCATAAAGTTTGGCCAATTGAAAATAGGTATGTATGAGATCATTTTCGCATATAATTTCTGAATTTTCTCATCCAAATTTGATTTATATCATTGAGTATATTAGTATGGTGATCATTGTAGTTTCATTGCGACACTATGTGATAAAAGCTGTGGTAATTTCATAACTGATATATAAGATAGACTAGACTGTTAAAGTAATTAGAGAAATGACATTCAAATGGGTGCATAAAATTTGTAAAATATGATTATCTCAAGAGAATATACATATGTATAGCTCAAGTGAGAGATTGTTAGAAAATTATAATTTCATAATCTATTTATGGGCGATATATATATAATTGATTATAGTCACCTTAACTATTTCATATTATATGATCACTTATATATATAAGTGATCTCATTTATTGTTATAAATAGTAGATAGAATAAGTCATTATTAGAGTTAAGCCTCAAAATCGTCTCCAAAATTATACTTGAGCATCAAAGTGGTCTTTGGAATTAATAGTTAATTAAATTTGTCCTCGAAGTTACACTCCAGAATTCATAGTAGTCCCTAAAACACTTTTCGTCCATCAAAAAGTTGAGTTGGATTAACTCCTGCTATGCTGGCGCTGTAACAGCTAATGTGGCGAAAGAATTTTTTTTTTTTTACAATTTGGTCCTTTCTCCCTTTTAAAACCCTAATCCTATTACACCAACTCTCTCCGTCTCAATACTCTTCGAACCTAATTCTAGTGAAGATGGCCTCCAACACTAAACGAAAGAGGCTCAACCACCGGAGGACTTGAACATTGCTGCCATGGAATCGGTTGATAGAGGAGTCTGTGGTAAAAGTGAAGTTGCAGAGGCTAATCGGCGATGGACAAAACAACCGTAACTGCAAAGACCGGCCGGACTCTCAAGCAACCGTAGTCTCAGGCTATCCCCTTATGAGGGTGGCGGCAAGGGAAGATGACGTAGAAATGGTGAAGGTTTCTCCTCTATGATCCTTCCTCCTCTGTTACACGCACTACAAAACAGGTGGAGGACGACGCATGATTGTCGGGTTTGTTGCTACTGCTCCAACAGTACTTCCGCGGTCAGCTGTTGTCGCTGAAGACTGGGACGCGACTGCGGGGACGATAGAGGAGCACTGAATCGTATAGTTGCTTCTGCAACTTGGCTGGGTTGTACAAGATTGAAGAAGAGCTTGAACCAAAAATATAAGGCTTCAAGACACCAAGGAGACTCCCCTTCTGATTTTGTTTCTATGGATGTAATATGTTCTTGATTTGTCTTGTCTCTTCTTGTTTGTATAACATTTTGTTGATCTATGTGTCAGTAAAAAAATTGTTTTAATGAAACCTTGTCAAGATTAGGTCAGGCTTGGACTCTTGGGTCGTTAAAATTTATTGGTGTGAGTGTGAGATAATAATTAAAACTTTTACAATCATCTAAATTTGAAGAATTGAAGTCATGTTATATTATTATTCTAGGAGCAAAAGAAAAAATTCAAGGCAGAAGCTGCTGTCAGTTATTCTTTTTCCATTCCAAGTTATAAACTTATTTCGTATGATGACACTCCAACATTTTCTATGGATGACTTTGAAGTAATATGCTTTTTGGATGTTAGAATGAAGATCAAGTTAGTGGTACATGACTTTCGAGAAATGGATTTTTTCAATTTTTTTAATTGTCTGGTAAAATATGATCTTTCATCTTACATTCTTTAAGTGAGACAAAAAGAAAACATGTGAAGAAAATATTAAATGATAAAAGATTATAATTTACTAAATAATTGAAGAAAAAAATTGAGAGAATCTACTCCTGTTTAGACTTTTATGATATTTTAAAGTGTTATGCATTTGATTTGACTTTTCAATTGCACATTATCATTTCTTATAAGGTGTATAATTTTGATGTTTTCTTTTCATTTTAACCGTGAAAAATTCAGCTATGTGATCAAGTCCTCCAGTTGTTGGGGAAAGAAAAACATTCTCAAATTGTTATCCGACTTGGATTCGTTGCTGCTCATAATTATGCATCTTTGGCAAATGGACCAAATTGCAAAAAAAAAAAAGTTTTTTCTGCCACATCAGCTAGTCGTTACAGTGCCAGCGTGGCTTTCAATAGGTGGAAAGTATCTTAGGAACTATTATGAGTATCGAAGTGTAACTTCGAGGATAAATTTGGACAAATATTAATTTCAGGGACCACTTTAAAACTTGAGTACAACTTTGAGGACTAATTTAAAACTTAACTCGTTATTATTACTTTTGATTTAAGTTTAAATGAGAATAAACTAAATATTATATTTTATTTGGATCTTTAGGATTTAATAAGAACTAATAGTCAAGTATAAATAGAGTTCCAAAGTTTTGGTCTCCAATATACCGAAATCAGTTTGCAACTCTTACCTTATTAGAGAGTTACTATTCAGCCTAAAATAATGATCCGGTAGATTTTGGCTGAGAAAGATAAAAAAATTATAAGAGTCAAACGCTCTGAATCATTATCAAAAATTCAAATATGCTTCCACTCTTATATATTTTTCTAATACTTTAATATGGATCGGATAATCTTGAGATCGAGAAATCTTAGGATTTCATAGCTCTTCTTTTTTTTTATTCCTCTATTCCTTTTTTTGTTTAATGAAAGAGCTGAATACAACAAGTGGAGCAAAGAGAGCAAACAAAAAGGAAAAACACCAGACTAAAGCATAAATTAAACAGCACAACTATATGATACCCCCTGTCATCTTCGGTATTGCCATCAACAACAGAAGAGATCCACACGTAACCACTCATTGAAGTTCATGAAAGCCAGGTGGATTATATTGTCAACCCCTTTTCCATTATTCTGAAAAATCCTCCTATTCCTTTCAAGCCAGATATTCCAGATAATAGAACAGAAAGATACCATCCACCTTTTGCGTTCCTGCTTACTAGTTGATAACTCAGTCCAACTTTGAAAATATTCCTTTAGCGTGCCTGGGCATGACCATTGCCTTCCAACAAAAGATAGCCATGCACACCAAACCTGCCAAGAAAATTCACAAGCAAGAAACAAGTGGTGACCAAATTCAATACCTTTATTACACAACACACAAGCTGCATCCTCTTGGTTTACCACTCCAAATCGATTCAGTCTCTCCTTTGTATTAACCCTTCCAGTCAAGATAAACCAGATAAACAATTCAACTCTTGGTGGTACTAGACCCTTCCAAACTGTCCTAGTTCGGAAGTAATTCCACCTACAATTCCTGCACAAAGGAGTTAGTAGAAAATATACTCTGTTTATCAAATTTTCACACCACTCTATCCTCTCTGTCATGTACAAGATTAACTAGCCTTAGTGTTTCATGCAGCTGGTGCACTAGGTCCAACTCCCATTGGAATAGCTCTCACCTCCATTGGAAATTCCACCTCCACTCTAACCCGTCCCAGAACCCACAATCCCCTATGACGGATCCTCTTTGGTTTGAAACTGAGAAGAGTCTCGAAAAAATATCTTTTAGGGGCCCACCACGCAACCAGACATCCTCCCAGAATCGAGTTCCTCTCCCATCACCAATCTCCATGGACAACCCATTAATCATCTTCTGTCTTACTTGTTGATCCTTGAACTGTATTTGGCAGATATCCTTCCATCCCCCTCCCCCGAGTGGGTAATACTTGGGATGACAGCATCACACTGGGATTCAGATTATTGCAAGAGCACACCACCTTCTTTCATAAGGGACAATCCTCCTTCGAAAATTGCCACCACCACTTAAATAGAAGGGCTGTGTTATGCACCATGGCATCTCCAACACCTAATCCACCTAGCTTCTTAGGAGCCTTACCACCTCCCACCTGATCATGGCCATACCAAGCCTACCATCCTCCTTACTCCATAGAAACCTTCTGTAGGGAAATCAGTTTCTTTGCAACAGTCTTTGGCATTTTATACAAACTCAAATAATAGACAGGCAGGCTGTTCAAGACAGATTTAATAAGCACCAGCTTACCGGCCTTATTGAGTACCTTAGCTTTCCAGATGCCCAGCTTCTCCTTCACTTTTTCTATAATGGGCTTCCAAGTCTTTACCAACCTCGGATTCGCTCCTAGTTGGATTCCTAAGTATTTTACCGGAAGAGATGCTTCTTTACAGCCCAGTACACTGCACATACGTTGTACCCACTGAGCATCACAGTTAATAGGAATCAAGCTTGACTTATCAAAATTAATACTCAGCCCCGACATAAGCTCAAAGTAGCGAAGGATCCTCCTGTAATTCTTTATGGTCTCTTCCTCCGGGGGGCAGAACAGAACAGTATCATCCGCAAATTGAAGGTGTGACAACTCGACATGGTCTCTACCCACTAGTAACGGAGATAATCTCCCATTTCTCATCGCCTCTCCAAACATCCTATGTAGAATGTCAACCACAAGTACAAAAAGAAATGGAGACAGCGGATCCCCCTGTCGCAAACCTCTTTCCATCTTAAAAGGCTTAGATGGCGATCCGTTTATCAGCACTGACATTGAACTCGTACCTACACACTCTATAACCCAACTCCTCCATCTATGTCCAAAGCCCATCTTCTGTAGCACAAGGTCTACGAAACTCTACTTGACTCTATCATATGCTTTCTGGAAGTCTAACTTTATTATTACCGGTTCCTTCTTCCTCTCTTTTATCCATTGAACAGTTTCGCAAGCGATAAGTTCCCCATCATGAATCTTTCGTCCCTTGACAAAAGTGCTCTGTGTCTCACCTACCAGTCGTGGCATGATTGCTCGCATCCTCCTAACCAGTATTTTTGAAATGACTTTATACACACAACCTACCATACTGATCGGTCTCAGGCCTTTGATTTTCTTTGCACCAGTGAACTTGGGGGCCAATGCCACCCAAGTGAGATTCGCATCCGCTGGCAGCTTGGATGTAAGGAAAAGATCCATCATCGCTGCCATAAAATCAGATCCAATTTCAGCCCAACACCTCTTTATAAAGTTCATGTTGTACCCATCACTTCCTGATGCCTTGCAGGATTCACAATCCTAGACTGCTTCTTTAATCTCTTGAAGATTCGGCTGTACTTCCAGAGCCAAAGCATCATCTTCACCAATCATTTCTACCGATCCGTCCCTGAACCCCATCAAAGGATACTCTTCCCGATGATACAAATTCTTGTAGAAGTCTCTAATCGCAATCTTAATCCGAGCTTGATTCCTTATCAATCTTCCATTAATGAGCAACGCATCAATCCTGTTGTTTCTCTTTCTTGCAGAAGCTAAATTGTGGAAGTACCTCGTATTCTTATCAATGTCCTTCGCATGTCTAGATCGCGACATCTGCTTCCAATGTAGCTCCTTCCTTACATACCATTTCTCACAGCAAGTCACAAACGCCTTTCTTCTTGTCTCCATTGTTCCATCATAAACACCATCGCCCACCATGTCATCAATCTTCTTGATCTCTTCCTCAAACTTCATGATTTTCTTGTTCATGTCCCCAAAGTTATTTTTATGCCATCTTCCCAGAGGAGCTGTCAAAGCCTTCAATTTATCTGTGAACTGAGCCTCTCCTAGTCCTCTCCATTCCTCCTTGACCATTCTCAGGAAACCTTCATGGGTAAACCACGAATCAAGACTTCTGAACGGCCTCGACCCATCGCTTCACCTCCTTTCTTCCACTATAATAGGACAATGGTCAGACAAACCTCTTGGACCACCTCGCATCCGAGTCTCTGAAAATTTTTCAAGCCATTCCAGGCTAGCCAGAACACTATCAATACGGCTGCATGATCGACCTCTGAACCATGTAAACTTGCAGTCAGTAATCGGCAAGTCCACCACACCCATGTCATGTCTCCAATTCTTGAAGTCTTCGGCTGACAAGGGTAATGTATCTGTGCCCCGTCTTTCTTCCACCTGTACAATCTCATTAAAGTCCCCCATGAAGCAACAGGGAACCTAACATAAGCCAGCTATGTAGCTCAACTCCTCCTAACAACAAGTTTCTCATCTCTAGTATGCGCACCATACACCAGAATAAAAGCACAATTAAAATTATACTTCAACATCTCCCGTTCAACACACAACCATCTCTCTCCTTTATGGCTATTTCTTATTTTAAAAAAATCATCATCCCATATTAATAACAACCCACCAGATGCGCCATTAGATTCAACAAAATTCCAACCCGCACCACTATTCCCCCAAATAATATTTTTTACATCAAATTTAGTCACTAACTGTCTTTTAGTCTCTACCAAGCCTAACATGTTTAGTCTAAAAATTCTTCTCAGGTTCTTTATCATTCTGAACTTTCTACCCCCTCAACCCCCTAATATTCCAAGAGCTAAAAATTATTTAAATAATTTATTGACATATATATATATATATATATATATATATATATATATATATATATATTATTTAACTTAATATTAATATGTATTTTATATTTTAATATTTATTTTATAAGTGACTTAAATTTTATATACACCTAAACCAACTCATTCAAAAGGAACCATCATCGTCATCATTGATGGAAAAATCTGTTACTATTATTAATCCATGCAATTCAGGGCTTAGTAGTATTTCAGGAAAAGAAGTGATATCTCGTACTATTATTCGTACTAACCAAGGAAGAGGTTCCACTACCATCATTGGGACCAAGGATTGAATTCAGTTACATTAATTAATTTTGTTTATTTTATTATTTGTTTAATTTGTTTATTTTTTTTTTTTTTTTTGGCTAGATATTCTCACAAAAATGAAACACATGGTGTTGCTAGTTGCTTCATAATTTATATCGAATAATATTACAGTATTTAATCAGACACATGATAGATTCGCCTAACTGCAGTAATGGAACTTGCTTTTCACGCCATCGGAACTGGTTTTATTCCACCATATCCATGTAGAATTTTCAAGTTAATTCAATTCAAACATGAATCTTGTTTAGAATATTATAAGTGGAAAATTTTGATAGAAAGTGTAAATTATATTAAATTTATGAAGTTTTCTATGCATTAATCAATGTATTGAAAGAAAATCTTTCACTTCTATCTTAACCAATGCTCTTAAAATATTTAGATAATGTACTAATCTAAATTAAGTACAACCAGATTGTGTTTTATAACATATATGTATTATTTTTAGGTCAGTTCTATGATGACTAAGGTTTATGATGGGTAAGTATGATTAAAATTGATCTGCCAATAAAAATATTACACGTGAATAAATTATTATGATAAAAGGGTTTGAAAATTGATATCTTTGGTTTTACACGTGATTAGTTAGAAAATATAAAGAAATTATGTCATTTGAAATATAGTTCGTTGGCTAAAATATGAAATTAAAGAAGAGTGTATTTTTTTTCTGTATTTATTTATGAGATATTTTATTTGTGATAGAAACTTGTTAGATAAAACAAAATTTCTGATAATAATAATTCAGTTTAACCTATGAAATTTTAAAAAATAATTACAATTGAGTTATCAATAGGTGAGTTCTTTTAATTTTAATTTAAAAATTAATTTTTCCAATAAAATAAAACAGTACAAATGAATTTAAGATTTTTAAATATGTTAGAGATCAAACACCAAATATTCTTAAAGTTTAAATTTAAATAACAAAGTTCTAAATCCAGAACAAGCATTTATTCGGTTTAGTTGACATCTTCGAATATCACCACAATAATAAACATAATTAAGGTTTAAAAACTAAAAAATTCGAAAACTTCGAATTTGAAAATTAGAAAATTGTGAAACCTACAAAAAAGACTGAAATAGTATAAATCATATTATAAATTAGAAAAAATACCAGTCCAGAAAAATCAATTTGACTTTGCACAAAGTGGATTTCAAATTCCCAACACTTACTTGCACGAACTACTGAGTTAACCATTATACCAATCCAACTTCGTTAATAAATAAATACATATATTAACCATAAATCCACCTTCTTTTAAGTTGGTCCACTTTCACCAGGAAAAAATGAAAAGCAAGTTGGTCCATGTCCAACATGAACACAAATCACGTTGCTTACAATTCAGTTAATGGACCACCTTCGAATCTAAATTTCAACAAAAATCACTCTTTTGTATTTCTGAAACAATAGAATTATGATGAAAAGAAGCTAGGTTTTGAAAAATTCTAGAGGTTTATATCCTTTCTAATTAAAGAATCATTAGCGTTTTCTCTGTTCTTATTACTATTGTTTACAATGCAATGTTACCAAACTCACACTCTTTTACAAACATAAAAGAATACCAAACTTTTTTACTTTAAATAACCTTTGATCCAAGGGAATTATTACAATACTCATTTTTACTTTAGATATAAGTTATTACATACTTATTAGTCATTGGAAATACTAGATAAATCTGCAAGCATAAGTTCTTCTGGAAAAAGAAAAAAGTAGATTGTTGAATGCCAATTTACTGAGCTATATGCAAATATTCACCCTTATTCGCCACAATTATACACACTAAAGTTATGAGGTTGTACCTTATCAATTATGTCTATAATATTTGGGGATGATCATTATTAAATATTATTAATAAAGTAAGTAATAAATATATTCCAAAAATATTATTTTGAAAAAGAAAAAACCAAAAAAAAAAAAAAATAATAATCTATGAACAAAGTATTTCTAAAGAACAACTTAAACAATATTTTTAAGAAACGTGGTTAATAAGATAGATGAATTTATTCTTTTGGATAATTTTATGAAAAATACTAGAGATTCATCGAAATTTATTATTTTTTTATCAGCAATTAGTTATCACTATTTAAAAGTGTGAACGGAAATATGTTATTAGATTATTAAATTAAAGAAATTAGGTTAATGATTAAAAATAATGGTCAAAAATAATAAATTTTGATGGCTTTCTAGTATTTTTTAAATTTTATTATACTGAATAGATCAATTCATTTTGTAAATATAGGATAAATTTATGGTTTTTTTCATAAATATTTTTATCCACTTAAAACCTTTTTATAATACTTTTGTCTTGGAAGTAAACTTCTAAAATACATTTAATGTGTCACTTCTTTCTCACTGAAGCCTAAGGTAAGTTAATAAAATAGTATTAATAAAAATAAAAATAAAAAACCATTTAACAACTTCATTGACCCAAAATATGACATCTATTGAATTGAATTTAGATCTTAAAACAAGAAAAGAAAAGAAAACAAGAAATCTTGTCTTACATTGGGACAGGAACCTTAATCCAATCGACATGAAAATCACAGCATTAGAAAGGAACATGAGTAAAGTCAAGAACATGATATCATTTCTCATTGTAACAACTTTGTTAGGCACGTCAATGTAATCATTCACCTTTCACCATTCACGAAGACGATTCATTTCTCCAATTTTCAACTCCTTAGAAAACTCCCATCATTCATTTCCATATATATAAAGACTCAGCAAATTCAAATCTTATGAAGTAGTCATTCATTTTTTTTTTTTCTTATTATTCTATTTGTCCTCTTGTGTTTGAAGGAAGTAACGTGGAAATTACTTTGTTCTGTTATTTATTTCTCATCCATTTTTGCACACTCTCATGCACATAAGAAGAAGAGCTAGAAGCCTTTTGCATTGAAAGGTTCTTTCTTCTTCTTCTTCTTGTTCTTTATGGAAAAGTCAACGGCGTGTTTGGGTGGAGGTGTGTGCATTGTGATGATTCTGTGGTGGTGCTGCATAAGAAATGTGACATCTGGTGCATCAGATCACCGTTACAAACAAGGAGATTCAGTTCCCTTTTATGCCAACAAGGTGGGACCCTTTCACAATCCCAGGTCAGATTTTTCAATCTGATTCCTTTACTTCTTGTGCTTTCAACATGATTCAATCCCAATCCACCTAAAAGATTGTTCTTTTTTCATTGGGTTGTTCTGATTTTAATGTGTGTAATGAAGATTAGGAAATCATCAGTTTGTGACTTAGAAGCTGTGATTTTAGTTATATGAATAACTTTCAGTTTAACTGTAAAATGAGAAAAAGAAAAAAATTAAATGGAAATGTTAGTTATGTTTGGTTGAATGTCAAGTTTTGGATTCACTTGCAATGGAGAAAGCATTAAATTTTAAACTATCATGAACTTCTTCCTCACCATATTCTGATTTTATGAATTCTTTTTGTTTTCTGATGTCACAGTGAGACATACCGATATTTTGATCTTCCTTTTTGCTCACCAGGTTAGTTTCCAGCTGTCATTGTTCATTTTTCCCACAATAATCATTGTTGAAATTACAAAAAAAATAAAAAATGTGGTGGTTGTAGCTAATGTTGAAGAAAAGAAAGAAGATCTTGGTGAAGTTTTGAATGGGGATAGACTAGTTGTTGCTCCTTTCACAATGGATTTCCAAATTGATCAAGAGCCTACGAGTATCTGCAAGAAGAGGCTGACAAGAGCAGAGGTTGTGCAGTTCCGAGCCGCCATCTTGAAGGACTACTTCTTCCAAATGTACTATGATGACTTGCCAATATGGGGATTCCTTGGAAGATTTGAAAGCGAAGATCAAGACGACACGGCTGGCGCAAAAGTCTATCTTTTCAGGCATACTCATTTTGAGATCCATTACAACAAGGATCGAATCATCGATGTTTTCGTCCAGAACAAGCCTAATGAAGTTGTGAGCTTGACAGAAGATACAGAGGTAGATGTGGACTTCACATATTCTGTCCAATGGACTCCAACTGATATGTCTTTTGAGAAGAGGCTGGAGAAATACTCACAAGCATCATTGATGCTACTCAACTTGGAAATCCATTGGTTTTCTATTATCAACTCTTGTGTAGCTGTACTCCTCTTGACTGGATTACTTGCCACAATCCTCATGCATGTCCTTAAGAATGATTTTTCGAAGTAAGAATCTAATCTCTTCTTTGCCTTCTCTCCTTGACTTTAACCTTTTAGGCCTTGTTGTTTAGTAACCGTCTCAGGACAGAAATATATAAAAACTAATAAGACGCACGAAATTGCTTGGAAAACAAGATAGATACAGAAATAGGCAAACTAAAAACTGGAGACTAGAACAACAAATACACACCTTAAATTCACAGAACTCATTGTATCCTCCTTTTCAAACATGATAGGTTCACACATGATGAGGAGGCAGTGGATGAACAAGAGGGGAGTGGATGGAAGTATATTCATGGTGATGTTTTCAGATATCCAATGTATAAGTCCTTGTTTGCAGCAGCAACTGGAATAGGCACCCAGCTATTTGCACTGTGAGTTATCCTCTCATGAAATTATGTCTCTTAAAATGAGTTTCATGTCTCAGCATTTTATTGTTCAGCTATTCTGTGACCATCTATCTTTGATGCTGTTTTCAGTTCAATCTTCATCTTTATGCTTGCTCTAGTTGGTGTTTTCTATCCATACAATAGGGGAGCTTTGGTTACTGCACTGGTTATCATATATGCGCTAACATCAGGCATCGCCGGCTACTCTGCAGCGTCCTTCTATTACATGATTGAAGGGAAAAACTGGGTACATTCTCACTCCTTAGACAACAGATACCTCTAGTACTCCACTCCACTCTTAAGACTTGTTCTTCATCACTTACTCACTTAGTTCAGTGATCACATTTGCACATTTCGTTTTTATGGACATGTTCAAACAACGTTTGTAATCTGTAGAGGCTCAAGTTAGGAGAATGGATCAAATAAAGGATAATCCTATAGCCAGAGGTAAAGGGCGACCCGAGATAACTTTAGAAGATATTACTAAAAAAGATGTAATTATAAATAGCTAAATACATATGGCGTATGATAAGAAACTATCACGTCGATTAATCCATGTAAGCAAAAGGATTCTTGGTATAGAAACAAAAAATGTGAAGTATGGTTTATTGTACTTATTAGGCAGAATTTAGATTTGGTAAGCCTTAGAAACTATTGATGGTGTGCTGCAGAAAGCAGAAACCAAAATGTATACTCATGAAGTTTTGATTTGTTGGTGTTGCCAGATGAAAATTATGGTATTGACTGGAAGTTTGTTCTCAGGGCCATTATTCTTGACATTCTGCTTTCTTAACACTGTTGCAATTGCATATAGCTCCACTGCAGCACTACCACTTGGAACAATTGTGGTTATTTTCCTCTTATGGACACTAGTAACCTCACCTTTACTAGTTGTGGGAGGGATTGCTGGCCGGAATAGCAGACCGGAGTTCCAAACACCTTGTCGCACGAACAAGTATCCAAGGGAGATCCCTCAACTACCTTGGTATCGCAGAACGCTTCCTCAAATGGCAATGGCAGGGTTCTTGCCCTTCAGTGCCATCTACATTGAACTCTACTACATATTTATCAGTATTTGGGGTCACCAGATCTACACCATATACAGCATTCTTTTTATTGTGTTCATCATTCTCTTCATTGTCACTGCTTTCATCACTGTGGCATTGACATACTTTCAGCTTGCTGCTGAGGATCATCAATGGTGGTGGAGGTATGTGTGTCGCAATGACAAATTTTCTCATCATTTTCTTTGCTTGTCTATCGAATTTAGCCTAAGATTATCAAACTCTAGAGTTTAAAAGTTGAGTTTTACGAATTTAGATGAACTCGAGTTTGATAACCTTATGATGAAAAATCATTTCTCTTTGGCCTACTCACAGAAGCAATTCATGTCCCTTGTTCCATGAAAAATAGGTCCTTTGTGTGTGGTGGATCAACTGGCTTGTTCATATATGGGTACTGCATATATTTCTACTATGTAAGATCTGATATGTTTGGTTTCATGCAAACCTCTTTCTTTTTCGGCTACATGGCCTGCATTTGCTATGGCTTCTTCCTGATGCTGGGAACTGTTGGTTTCCGCGCTGCGTTATTCTTTGTCCGTCACATATACCGGTCTATCAAGTGTGAATAGACACAAGCTCATTGCCACCAGCCAGAGGCTCTCACACTCTTCTCATTGCTGCTAAGTGCTAATGCAAGGCCTTGAGGTGCTTCACACAACTTCTCAATCCCATATTCGTATCACCAATTTAGATAATCTCATAGACCGTGCATGAATATAGAAGAATAGCTTCCATACTACACACACTTTAAGTTTCTGATAGATAGCTCATAGCTTTGAGACTTCATTTGAATCCTAGTTGGCAAGAATTTCTTCAGGATTCAATATACGAATATAAATAGAGTTTCAATATCCATCACATTATAACTTGGCCTCTTGTTTATCTGCTCAGTTTGCTTATTCATTTTTTTCTTTTAAGAAAAATGCATTAGGTACATTTTTGTTCAAGTGTGCAACAGTTTCAACGATCTAGAAAGATATGCATTAGGGAAGAAGAAAATTGAGTAAAATATGAATATTATAACTAAATTTTTTAAAAAATGTGCAATGCAAATAATATCTTTATTTTATGTTTCTGAATAATACCATGATAAAAAGTAAAATATAGATGAAGAGTAAAGATTATTCTTTTTAATAAAAAAAACCACCAAAAAAATTGTAATATGCAATGCACACGTTTTTTTCTTAATTTAGTAATAATAATGCTCGCTAATAATAACGTTCGCAAAAGAACAAGCCACACAATCAAGGGTATGATACTCTATAAATTCTTGCTGACTAGGATCATCTTCTCTAACAATTTGCACTACAATGAGCATGAAAATTGAGCATCAATCTAAAGCCTCTAGAATGCAATGTAAGACAGTAGTAAGAGAAGCAGTAAAATATTCAGTTTCAACTAATCAAATAAAAAGAGAGTAGTTCTGGACTACATGGAATGATCTTTGGTCTAAAGCTTGCTATTACAAAACATGAAATTCAATGTAACAGGAACAAATTTAGTATACATTATCTATATAGATCCCATTAATGAATCATAACAGTTTGTCAACCAAGAGAGACAGACAAATGAAAAGATCTCATACAAGCAATTCCATAATGCCTATCAATACCTCCAATTAGAACCACCAAGTCGAATAACCTCTTCACCTCCATTATCCCTTCTAGGGATACGTTCCACGTTGGCATCTCCTTTATTATCGCCTAAGTCGCCATACATATCTTTAAGTTTAGCTAGATTACTGGATGCAGAGGCCTTCTTGCCTCCATCTCTCTGTGGACTAGACCGTGAGTCGAACCGTGCAGTGCCAGCTTGCAAGCTCTGACTTCTACTCCTGCTCCTACTTCTACTTCGGCTCCTGCTCCTACTACGATGACGCCTACTGCCATTGTCATAATCCCGACTGCCTTCCCTCTCGGGATACCGAGACCTCCTATCGTAATCATAACTTCGCTCTCTATCTCTTTCCCGATCCCTGTCCCTCCTGTGTCTGTCCCTCTCATAATCTCTATCCCGATCCCGGTATCTTTCCCGATCCCGCTCTCGATCCAAGTCCCTGCTCCTATCTCGGTCACGATATCTGTCCCTATCGCGCTCCCGATCCCTGTCCCTTTCACGTTCTCGATCCCTGTCCCTTTCTCGGTCTCGATCCCTGTCCCTGGACCTCGACCGGTCCCGGTCCCGGTCCCGGTCCCGGTCCCGGTCCCGGTCAGAATATTCACGACTCTGGCTGCGAGATCTTCTTATGTCATCACTGCCATTTCTTTCATGAGGGGCAGGTGCTGTACGGCGGATAGGTGAAGAATCCCTTGTGGAGGCACGATGTGGTGCGCGCTGCCCAAAAGACACTGACAGGGCTGCTTTTACAGAGGGTGGTCGACGGGCAGTATCATCAGAACCATGACGGGTAGTTTCACCTGTTGAACCAGAATGTGTGGTAGGTAGCTTCAACTTTTCAAGATTAGTCGTTACCTGCCGCAGTACAGGAACAGGGATGCGTGGAAAGAGGGTGTCAAAGTAATACTGCAACAGCAAAACAGATTCATCAATTTCCTTCCTTAATGCAACGTTAAAGCAACAAGATCAAATAATATTTGGAAATTGAACATTTAATTCTGTCAGTGATGCATATTTCATACCATGCAGAAAACACCCTTAGTCATATAATATCAACAAATAACAAAGAAAGACAACTACCATGCGGTAGTTTCACTTAATCCAAATCGCAGAGAAGAGTAAGCAAGCCAAAAACAGAATAGGAATAAGATTGTGCTCAGTGCTGTTACCGAGATAACAATCACTATCAAGGCAATGTTGGCAAGAATGCAGAAACTGTAGTTTAAATTCTGCTTGAATCTACATATATTAAAAAAGTATTTTAATTAGCCAATCTCCTCCAATTTTTTGCATTCATCTTAAACTCAAACAGAAACTCTAATTTGTGTATGCTTTTGTTTTTGGGAAGCAAACTAAAAGCAGATTAAATTTGTATAGCATCATAAATTTTTCTATTAAAAAATTTTAAATAAAAAATTGATAGCAACATCTTTAGTAGTCTACCAGCAACCCAGAACAGCATATTGTTACAAGCATAAATTATCAATGCAGAAAGCAATCAAGAAAAAAGAACGAAGACAGTGACATCGACCTGCTGCCTCATTTGCCCCGCCTGGGGCGTCAGAAACTGTAATTCATAGAAGTTACCTTGAATATGCTAAAAAGAAATAAAGATAGGGGAGGCAAATACATCTACATACGACATAAAGCATCCCAATTCCAAAAGTGAGCAAAGGTGTTACATGAGAAATGGAACCCATCCCCTATGAAGGACACAAAACATTAAGTATAACTTATTTCATTAAAAGAATGGTATTAAAGCCAAAAATATATGACTCTATCCAAATAATTGAGGTTAATAATTTGTAAACCAGAGTTGACAAAGGGGATAAAATATGGGAGATCTTAACTGAGAGATCAAATTAATATGACAGGGAAAATTAATAACAAGTAGATCTTTTAGAGTCTAAAATAAGGTTTCTATTCTAATGCGTTTACTATAATTTAAAATATAAAAAAAATTAAAACAAAACCCTCAAATTTCTTACTAGATGCCGCAGGTGTTGGAGCAATGATTTTAGAAAAAAGAAGACAACCATTAAGAGAATGCAACCAGCAAAAACATGTCAAGAAAGATAAAAGGAAGATTCTTTCAAACTACTAGTTATCTGCAATTACTGGTAGGTATGAAAGTTTTATGTCCAAAGATACTGAATGCACCTCATACTGCTACTCCAAATTATGAGATGATGTGGAACACATCTGGATTTGCAATCTTGTGATGCATCTTGAATCTGGTAGGAGAGCTCTGAAGAAAGAATTCTCAGTTTAACTAGTCAATACTTGAGTCGAAATGATTTTTTCCCCCTAGCCAACATATGGCACTAAATTTTAAACAAAAATTCCCATAATCAAGGTGTTAGGGTATAACTTGCTGACTATTATGTCAATGCATTAGATTTTCTACAACCAAAATGAAAGCAAGAGTCCAAAGAGGTTAAATGAGGGAGCAAACTGGTGTAAAAGTAATGCAGTCTAATAAATTTGATAACAAACCTGTCCAAGAAGCAGATCACGAACATATACACCCATGGTAGTCATTCGACCATTGGATCCAGGAGAAAATTCCTGAAATACAGCATCATTAGTTAATATGAATAACAGTTTGTATATTATATAAGCATGAACATTTAAATGGTATCATAAACACACAGCAAATTATTCAATACAAATATACACAAATATGTAACCGATTCCATAGAAGATGAACATGTCACAGCATGTACAATCAGAAGCTAAAGTTTTGACAGGCTTGTTCAAAAGCATATAATATGAGAACACTTGGTAGACAATATATTTTGACAGGACATAATATCTGCCCTTTGCATAGCTCCAGCACATTTGATCAGAAACTTTCACATATATCATCCGACTTGACACGTAGCGGGAAATGCAGATAAATGAAAGACAGTGATCTTTAAATTTCAATTATAATGTAAAAGAATTAAAAATACATTTTAAAATTGAATAATCGACATATAGAAGAAAGTAACGAATAGCTTAAGAAGATAAATGGCACTTCATACTATACAGCCAGAGCTAAAAAGATTTCATAAACATATCACCCTACCTCATCATCTTTAACATAAGGCTCATACCAGCTCCACAGAATTTTCGGATCAGCGACATATCTCAGATACAGAAATCCAATCTATAAGCAATAAAATTATGACATAAGATAAACTGACAAAAGGGATATTAGAAAGAAAAAAAAAAGACACTAATAGAATGTTGTCCACGCAAAATATAATCAACCTATCCTTTGAAAATAAATGAAACCCTTCAACATTCTCAAACAAAATAAGCCATTTGATGCGTCCTAATAGGCTAAAGATTGCTGTATTAGTGTATTTTGGGATGATGTGTAATCAAGGATCCCATTTCTCTCATGTTACATGGTAGGTAATGGCAGTAGAGATATTAACAACCAACAAGAGTTATGCCTGTGTTTGGCTATTGTCCACTTCCACCAGAGACATGGAAATGATGGCACATGTCTGGCATTGTTTTGGTGAGACTATTTTTTTATGGATATAAAAAGACACTGAGGCAGACAAGACAAAATTTGTGTCCTATTCAAGAGGTGGTACACAAATCGAGACATGGACGCAATGCTTTAAACAAAATTTTTCAAACAATACCCTCAATTTAATTGCATAATTCCACACCACTACCTTCTCATAATTTCCAGATTTCCACCTTTTTCTGTATCTTCCTCTCATTTGTCACCCCCCCCCCTTCTCGTCCCTTTTCCCTGCCACCCACCCAGACTGCTGCTGCTGTCACCTCTCTTTCATCCCAGACCACCACCACTGCTTCTACATCCCTTCCTCCGTCTTCTCTTCTTCCCTCTTCTCTTCTCTCCTCTCCTCTCCTCCTCCCTCTCTCGATCTTTCCCTCTTCCTCCTTCACTCTCTATTCGTTTTTCATTTTTTGATTGAATTATTTTAATCTTTTTAAATTCCAAATTTGGTAATTGTATAGTTGTATTTGATGGTGGTAGTTTTAGATATTGGAAAGAAAGAATGGAAAACCTACGGTGGTATTTGCGGTGGTGGACTAGTGGTGGTTGTGATTAATGGTGGTGGAGTAATGGTAATGGTATAGGGATAAAACTGACATTTTGATAGAAAGATAATTTGTTTCTCATGCCTTATTCTTCATTACCAAACAAGATTGAATATATTGTGTATTTTGTGTCCATGTCTTAATTATCTATGTCTGTGTGTCTATGTCTCAAAGTAATGAAAGTATACACTAACCAAACATAGCCTATGAGCATGAAAGCACACCCCTTAATGAATATACAAAAGCTTTAAGCACTTCTACATAAAACAAAATTAACAAAATCCATACACATCACAAGATACCTCTACATACCGCTCTAATGTAAGGTGAATCCGGGTGTTTTAGTAGCCCGTGCATTTGTTTGACAGTCAGCTTCATGGTGAAGAACTTGTATAGAAGGCAAAAAGCAGTTGAAGGGCCACGACAATTTCCTGTCATCCATGGCTCTACGTGATCAACTTGGTTGTAAATCTCATCAATAACTTCATGGTATGTCTTTAACCGATATAGCTCCTTGAAGTAATCAGATGACAGAATGTTCATGCAAAGCACCTTCTCCAGCAAGGAATCAATGGGCTTGCCACAAGTCTGTATCTCCATGGTGGTCACAAAATATTCTATTGCTCCCACAGTCACAATTTGAGAGAATGGAGAAGTCAACTTATAGCACAATTTGAAGTCACAATCCCATTCCTACAGCAAAGGATTAAAAAAGTGTGAATTTTAAAAAATAAAACAGTAAAAAAATAAGAGAGCATGAAATAAGCAAAAAAAAAATGTAGTTTCATTTAAAGGACAAGTACACAACTACTTATTTTTCAACCACGAATCTCGTTTACTATGGCAATCAAATAATAATTAGGGGAAAATATATGCCCCGGAAAAAGAAATTCAAACAAAAGATCTCTTTTGACTCAAATTTCACAAAGTACAACCTCCCGTTAGTTCAAAAAAACTCAGAAAACCAAAAGATTTTAGAAATATCACCACAATTCCGCCACAATTACTACCAAAAATGCATAATCGAACATCTATTTGATTAAGAATTGAAACGAAATCGGCTAGTTACTTTGAATCATATTCAACACAGTAATTGAAATCAAGGAAAAGAGTGGAAGAAATGCACAAGGCCATATATATACCTGCAGAACCCTAGAACCAGAAAAGAAAATATTTTGAGAAAAAGAACGAGATTGGGGATTTTGCGAGAAGCAAGTGAGATATAAAGGGAAAAAGGAGAAACGAGGAAAGTAGGAAGGGGAAGCAACTAAGTGGAAGAAAACGCACCAATTGGGAAGAGCGGTGAGTGGAAGCGAGGAAGCAGAAGAAGCTTAATGCACGGTGATGAAGAACCCTAGTTCCTGAGGCCTCTGTTCGAAAGAGGAATAAAAGGGAACAGAAAATTGTGCTTTACCTTCACCTATATGGAAATCAAAGCAGAACCGGTGGTATATCGACCGCACCGGTCCGGACCGGACTGGATTGGTCCACACGCATATTATAATTTTATAATTTATAATTAAATTAATTTTCTAAAAAAATCTATTTAAAACATTAACTATTTCATGACTCAAAAAATTCTAATTTTAACAAAATATCCAAAAGAAACAAACGGACGCTTTTTCGACGATCGGATGTGGGAGTTGTTTTGGTGAGATGGGGATCTTCGACATTTTTGAGAGGTCCCCAAACTCACTATTTCGTAGACGGCTCCCTTGACGTCTAGCGGCTCTACTCTCCGCTCACATCTCTTTCGTACAAGGGATAAGTTCCATAATCGCGTCAGGTCTCTACAGACGGCGCCAATATTCGGTTGCTCATCGGTAAGGCTGGAAGTGGGTCAAGCTAACTCATGATCCAGATCGAGCTCGACTCATTAATAGCTTAATAAGTTGAACTCGTGAGCTAGTGAGTTGAGCTTGAGCTCATAAATTAAATGAGGCAAGTTTGAGCTTGGATAAACTCAACTCATTAGCTCGTGAGTTGGCTCAATTATATATATAATATTAAAAGTATAGATTAAATGCATATAGGATATGCGTATTAATAATTTAATATATATATATATATATATGTTCTAATTGTTTACAATTTTATAGTTATTTTTTATATATAAAATTGATGTAGGACATAAATAAAAAAAAATTATAATTGATAGATAGATAATATATTAAAATTTTTTAATATTTTTTAATATATATATATATAAGTTATAATTTATTGATATAGAATTATAGATTATGTTCCTAATATTTGAGCCAACTCGTGAGCTTTCGTTAAGCGGAGCTTGAGCTTACGAAATAGGTCCGATTGTTAATGAGTCGAGCTGTGAGCCAAGCTTAATTTTTGTTAGTCGAACTTGAGCTTAGTCTAGCTCGACTCAACTCGGTTCAATTCTAGCACTACTCATCTGGATGGGTCAGTTAGATATCGGGTCGAGAGCAACAGTTGAGAATGTGGAGGTATTCGGTCCTGAACGCGAGTTGGCGAGGAAAGCTGCTGCCACGATCGTCGGTGGATCGGCGGGTGGGATCACCTGTAAAGACACTCTGATGCCAAAATAAGTGTCTGTATGATGAGGTTTTGTACTCTGATGGGCCCTCTGACTCGAGTGTGTCCATCTGGAAGCTTCTACTAGTTGTCCAGATTTCCCTTAGGAGGTCATCTTCATGCATATGGATCGACGACCCGTCGGGTCGGTAACCCGCAAAGTGAATCCTCGGCCCTTGTTGGGCTGGGTCGGAACAAAATTTAAAAAAATAAAAATCTTTTAAGTGTATCACACATGCATTTAAAAAAAATCACAAAAATATATCAATTTTTTATTATTTCGACCAAATAGATCAAATAATTTTTTATTATCTTGACCAAATTATTAGGCTCATTAATTTAGATATGGAAAATATTGTGGTGTATTGGCTGAAAATGGAGCAACTGTGTGTATTACACACAGATGGACGTGTCAGATGAAGGCACAACACGCAGGGGGCGTGGAAGCTAGGTGGCATGGTGTGGTTGAGCCAACTAGGCAAGCATGCAGGGGGCGTGCTGACGTGGCAGAAGTTGGTTGGCTAGGAGGTACAGCACGTGGGGGGCGTGCTGAGTCAGCACGCAGGCGTGCTGACGTGGCGAAGGCTGATTGGTCCAAGTATGCAACACGTGGGGGGCGTGTTGACTCAGCACGCAGGGGCGTTCTGACACGTGTCAAAGCGTGATTGGCTGAGGCAGGCAGCACGTGGGGGCGTGTTAAATGCACCCCTCTATATAAGGCAGAGCTCGATAGTGTTTTGCATACTGAGTAAGATTTGAGTGTGTTGTGAGGATTCTTTGAGGCTGTTGTTGGTGTAATAGAGGGCACCACAAATTTGGTAGTGTATCATAACGGTGAGATAATACGTAATACTCATGAGGGAGTGAGGTTTGTGTCCCAGAATCTGTTTTCGTTTGTGGTTCCATGCACGATGATGTTAATGAAGCTGCAGAACGGCCTCTGTCAAAGCATGGAGAACGGTACGTTAATGAGAGTGAGCATAATTCTGTACCGGGATCCGGTTGTAGTTTTTGGTGGTCTAATACAGTTTGATACTATGCCGATCACGGATGAAGCGAGTATGCAGAATATGTTTCAAATTCACCGGCAGACTTATATGTGACACCCACAGATTGAGTTGTACGTTGAGTTTGAAGCTGTAGAGGCAGTAGCGGTCCAAAATGATATAGATGTAAATGATGATAGAGCTGCAGTGTACGAAGGAATGAATAGTGATAGCGAAGAGGACTTCGAAGCCACTTATGAAGCCGGCGACGAAGATGAGGATGGTGATGTGGGAGTTTAGGCAGCAGCAGAAAATGTAGTGGTTCATCCCTCGAGCAGTCAACCGATGGGCGTTCCACCTTTTATGCGTGAGTTGGATCTCGACGCCATGCATGCCCCCAAGTTTCCGAAATATGCAAACATAGGTACGTGTTGACTAAATAAGAAGTTTTTGTTAGTTTATACTTTGGATTGTGCAATAAACGATTATTTTGGCTTTCTGTAGGAATTGCTGATCCTGAGGACGGAGAGTTCCGGATTGGAATGGAGTACAGTTCTAGAAAGTCGGTCATCGTAGCAATTAGAAGTTTCACTATATCTAGAGGAGTTGACTATGATGTGTGTGAGTCTGAGCCACAGACGTTCTATGCAAAATGCAAGATGTACGGGCGTGGATGTGACTGGCTTATCCGAGCCAGCTTGATACAGAAAAAAGGTTGTTGGGAGATACGCAGATACAACGGTAGGCACACGTGCACGATCAGAATGATTTCACAAGATCATTCCAAGTTAGACTCGGATACAGTTGCTGAGGCTATAAGGCCATTGGTCGAGACGGACCCGTCCATCAAGGTAAAATCTATAATTGCGGAAGTTCAGTCAAGGTTCAACTATACCATCAGTTACCGAAAGGCTTGGTTGGCAAAGCATAAGTCCGTTGCCAAAGTTTTCGGTGGTTGGGAGGATTCTTACCAAGCCTTGCCATGGTGGCTCTCGGTCATGGTGCAGAAGATTCCTGGTTCAGTTGTCCAAATAGAAACACGTCCACTGTACAATGGGAATGAGGAGGCACAAAGTGTAAAAATACTTCATTGTGTATTTTGGAGTTTCAATCCATGCATTAGGAAATTCAGGCATTGCAAGCCCCTGGTTCAAGTTAACGGCACACACCTATACGAAAAATACAAAGGTACACTTCTAGTCGCTGTTGCACAAGATAGGAACCAGAACATTGTGCCTATCGCCTTTGCCTTGGTGGAAGATGAGACAGCTGATGTGTGGCACTTCTTTCTCAGGAATCTGCGAACGTATGTTGTTAGAAAAGACAGTGTGGGTATGATCTCAGACCGGCATGAGTCAATACGGGCAGCAGTTAATCGTTCCAGTGGTGACTGGCAACCTCCAAGAGCATGGTGGATGTTTTGTATAAGACACATCGGTAGTAACTTCTTAAGGGCATTCAAAGTCCCTCACTTGCAGAAGCTTGTTGTCAATATAGGGTATTCAAGAACAGTGGAAGAGTACAATATCAACTATAAGAGGTTGGAAGAGCGAGGCGAGGCATATGCCAGGTGGTGCGATGCCATCGGACTCAGACATTAGGTATTGGCATTCGACGAGGGACATCGATGGGGCCATATGACAACGAACCTTGTCGAGTGCATTAACTCAGTGTTGAAGGGTGTCCGTAATCTACCTGTGTTGGCGCTGGTCCGAGCAACATATTATAGGTTAAATGAACTCTTTACGCGGAAGAGTGCGAGACTCACGAAAGCAAGCATGCTGGATTTACGTACTCTGCATTTGTGCAATAGCGGATAGAAGCAAGTATGCAACAGGCTGGGAATATAGTTGTGCACCGCTTTGATAGACGAAATGAGGTGTTTGAGGTGCATGAAATGACTATTAGAAAGGTGTTAGTTGTTGATCTTGCGCGACGGACGTATGACTGTGGACACTTTCAGGTTGAACGAATACCATGTCGCTATGTTATTGCTTGCTGTGCTAACCAACGTCTCGATTGGCAGTTGTATGTGCATGATGTGTACAAGATGACAGAAGTTCGTAAGGTATATAGATTTGAGTTCACACCATTAGGAAATCCCAAGACATGGCCTGCTTATGAGGGACCCACATTGGTCGCTAATCCCGCCCTGAGGCGAACGTCTAAAGGCAAGCCCAAACTGACCCGATACTTGAATAAAATGGACTCACGTGACATGCGTGGTCCTCGGATATGCCATCTCTGTGGTACTCAGGGTCATAGTCGGAGTAGGTGTCCGCAGCGTGCTGGACCGAGTGGTGTTGGTTCATAGTTTAATATGGTCATGTTTGTACTTTTTCATTTGCATTTTGTCAGTTGATGCTTTTGAAACCAGGCGTGTTTGTATTTTTCAAATGAAGTCTATCCATTGATATTTTAATGTCTGCTTAATATTGTCATTAACTGATTTCCTTAAGTTAATATACAAAAAAAGAACTACGGGTTACATAAGTTAACAAACCAAACATTAAACACAAATTACATTAACTTAATTCTGAAAATAAAATCTAGATAACCTAAACCGAAGCTCACTTCTTTCCAGCTAAGTAGTTCAGTCCCTTACCCATAATGCCCAGACCGAATTGCGATGGAGTATACCTATCAGGTGGATTTCGCTTCGTCCGCAGGTCATATGGGTGACCTCGAACTGAGTCATCCACCCCCGGAGCTCCCGAACCACCTGCCTCTGTAGGAGCAGCCGACCCACCTGCATCTGTCGGAGCGGACGACCCACCTACCTCTGCTGGAGTGGATGATCCGGGGTTGAACGTGTCAACAACTGCGTATGCCCGCTGACGCTGGATAAAACCACTATCACATGACGCACTCCCTGACGTGTGGTCGGAAGTACGACCCCGCAAACCATGGGCCATATCTACTGATGCCCTATGTGGATCAGCTGACACTGACAGTGAAGGGATACCACTAAAATCTGATCAGCCACCCAAACCAGCGTTGGTCCAATGTTGTAGTTGCTGATCTTCGTGTCTGCCGCTGGAGAAGCCAAACCAATCATGACCGGAAAGAATGGTAAGTATGGGATCATGATGCTGGCCGGACTGACCGTGGTCACTGTGCTGATAATGGTGGCTGCTCTGAGCATGGTGGCTGTGCTGAGAGTACTGAGAATGGTGGCTGCCCTGAGCGTGGTGGCTACCCTGAGTGTGATGGCTACCATGACTGTAGGCCGGTGGCTGTGGTATATAATAAGGAATCGACTCAAACACTGCATGCTATGGGGCAAGTGGCTGTGGGGCAGGTGGATGTGGATGATGAGGAACGTACCCCGTCAATCTCAACAGATGTCCGTAGGAGCGTACGTACCAATTCCGGTACTCCACTGTCGGTAAAAAATCCCAGGTCAGAAGGAGGTGCTGAACCCGCAATCGACTGTGTCGCCTGTTGGCCCACTCTGCTATCCATAGCCCATGCAAAACTGTCCAGTCGTGAAGCTGCACTCTGCGTAGAACGATACAATACTGATCAAGTGGAATATCCCTTGCTGCCCGCGGAGGAGGTTGTGCATATCCAAACTGACGCATCACTCGATCCGTAGGGTGCCACTCGACACACTCGAACGACAACAACGGAGCAACAATGTCACACACCTCAAGATGGGGATGCAACTCGTCCGGAACGATCAATCCCTGGTACGGCCGCCACTGAAACTGCCACAGTATTATTGGCATATTAGAACCCTAACAATAATGGTTGGAAAAACGGAACAGAAAAACCATAACTATTTACCTCCTGCATGTAGTCTATATCATGTCTGAATGTCTCTACGGTCTTGGATAACCACGCCGTGGTCCGTTCCGAATGACTTCACCTGACACATTATTAATTGAAAAAATTTAAATAACTCACCATAAGTCAAATATGCATCATGAATATAACACACGACTAAAATAAGACTTATTACCTCCTGGCAACTGGTATCTCGGCCGGTAGAAGGGTTTGTCTCGGTACGGGAGTAAGACACGGCATTCGCTCCCATGCCCAAACAAACAATAGATTCAGAGGGCCATCCATCTCCTTTGTATCATATCATGATGCACAGCATAGTGCTCTGTAAAGATGCGCGAGACATGCTGACCCCCAACTATAAGTATGGATCTGCTCGAAATCGCGAAGCAATGGTAGATATTTCGCATGGGCATATGCGGTCGACTTATCCGTGAATAGGGTCGACCCTAATAAACAAAAGATCTGACATCTGACGTATCTCTTGATGGACTCCTCAGTGTCCAACGGCTCTGCGTCTCTGATACGTCGAACCCAACCCAGCTTTATATAGGACTTCGCATTATGACTGACTGATGGCTCACGACCGAATATCGCTATGCCCTGACTTTGAACGAAGTCGCTACTACTATCTGTCCATCCACTGACAGGCTCTCCATCAATGGGTAGGCCGAATATATGAGCGACATCCTCTAATGTCACTGTAACCTCACCGATCGGCAATACAAAGGTGTGGGTTTCAGGCCTCCACCTTTCAACCAGAGCAGCTAACATAGGGTGAAATCCTCTTATGACTCCAATTCTAGAGACGTGGTAGAATCCCGTGGCGCGTAAGTAGTTCTCCACCATCGGATTCCACGTCTGTGGCGGATCCAGTTTACGCACCAACAAATTCCTGTTAGGCTGCATCAACAAAGATATATGTTACATTAATTAAATAATAATCCTTATAAATATTTTAATAAACATTCACATATTTATTTTAAATATTTATTTATTATAATATTCTTTATTTTAAATATTTTAAACATTCTTTATTTATTATAATATTTATTTATTAATATACGCAACATATTTATGTTAAAAAAGTCAAAATATTTTTTTATTCTTGAATATATTCATAACAACAAAAATTAAAAAAAATTTAAAATTACATAATAATAATAATAATAATAATAATAATAATAATAATAATAATATTATTATTATTATTATTATTATTATTATTATTATTATTGTTAAAATATTTATAAAATACACAAAATAATATTCTCATAACAAAATATATATACATTAAAAAATATAAATACATAAAAAATAAACTTTAAATATAGAAAAAAAATTAAAATTTGCCAACTTACATAAATAGGATGATCCAAATAGTTGATAATATGTTTTTCGGGCGCCATATAATTACGTACCATTTTTTTTAAATCCCTAAAACTAAAATTTTTTTTCACCGTATAAACTTTTAATTCACTACTACTCACTACTACTCACTACACTCTTCTCACCCTAAACCTATACACCCAGACAGCCCACACTTCTTTCCTTCTCTCTAATTTTTTGCTTTAGCTATATGGCCAACTATTTCCCTCAATATGCAACGAAGAATGCACATATATAGAAGAGGGAGAGAGCTCGCTGGTTTCCGGAGGAGGGGGCTGTCCCCTGCATGTAGGCAGCCTGCAGCACGCCCCCACGTGGTGAGTAAGCAGCATTGAAACTCCGCGGGAATCTCTGCTGCGCTTCACGGGTCTCCAGGCACCACGCCCCCTGCGTGGTGAGTCAGCACGGCCCTGGCGTGGTGGAGGAGTGTTGCCACGTCACAGGAAGCATGCCCCCGGCGTGTTGATAAAGTGCCGCCACGTCGCCACCTGCTGAGGCACCACGCCCCCGGCGTGTTGACCGTGGGTTCCATACTCCGGCAATACCCCTCCTTGGCCAATATCTGGCTAATACACCATCCATGCATCCATATGAAAAATAATTTCTGAAATTATTATATATTATATTATACTCATTTGAAAATAATAGACAATAATTATCTAACAAAAATAACAATTGATTTAATGTTCGGGATAGGAGCTGAAGGACTAAAAAGAAAATTTAAGCTTTGATACCTTCTGATACCATAAAGGTATATGGTATCAGCTCTAGGTTGAAAAAAAAAAAGATAAAAGTTTAAGCTAGAAATTCAATGGGTCCATGAGAGTTTAGAGAAAAAAAATACATTTGAAAAAATAGCAAGGACACTCCGATGTCAAAGTAAGTGTCTGTATGATGAGACGGCTAATTAAGGTAAAGATGACGTATCTTGGAGGAGGGTAGGTCCCTCCCTATTTATACCTTGTAATCAAGTGGTCCCTCTGACTTGGGTCCATTTGTCTGAAAGATTTTGCTAGCTGTCCAAGTCTCCCTTAAGAGGTTGAGTAACGCGCAAATCATCTTCATGCGTATGGGTCGACGACCCCTCGACCCGGCCCTTGTTGGGCTTAGTCAGAACGAATTTTAAAAAATAAAAATCTTTTAAGTACATCACACATGCATTTAAGAAAAAAATTACAAAAATAAATCAATTTTTTTATTATTCCGACTAAATAGATCAAAGATTTTTATATTATTTTGACCAAATTATTATATATTATATTATACTCATTTGAAAATAATAGACAATATTTTTTAACAAAAATAACAATTAACTTAGTATTCGAGACAAAAGATAAAAGACTAGAAAGAAAACCTAAACTCTGATACCTTAAGGGTATATGGTATCAGATCTAGGCTGAAAAAAAAAAAGAGAAAAGTTTAAATTAGAAATTCAATGGGCTCGAGAGAGATTAGAGAAAAGAAAAAATTATATTTGAAAAAATAATAAGGACACTCCGATGCCAAAATAAGTGTCTGTATGATGAGATGACTAATTAAGATAAAGATGACATATCTTGGGGGAGGGTAGATCCTTCTCCATTTATACCTTGTAATCAAGTGCTCCCTCTTACTCGAACCCGTTTGTCTGTAAGATTCTGCTAGCTGATCCAAGTCTCCCTCAGGAGGTTGAGTAACGCAGGTCATCTTCATGCGTATGGGTCAACGACCCGTCGACCCGACCCTTGTTGGGTTGGGCCAGATCAAAATTTTAAAAAATAAAAATCTTTTAAGTACATCACACATGCATTTAAGAAAGAAATTGCAAAATCATATCAAAAAATTTTTTATTATTTCGACCAAATAGATCAAAGATTTTTTTTATTATTTTGACCAAATTATTATATATTATATTATACTCATTTGAAAATAATAGATAATATTTTTTTAACAAAAGTAACAATTGATTTAGTGTTCAGGACAGGAGGTAAAGGACTAGAAAGAAAATCTAAAATCTCTTACCTTCTGATACCATAAGGTATATGGTATTAGATTTAGGTTAAAAAAAAAAAAAGAAGAGAAAGGTTTAAGCTAAAAATTTAATGAGTTCAAGAGAGATTAGAGAAAAGAAAAAATAGCATTTTTCATTTTATTATCACTTTAAAGACGTACTCAATAAGTCTATAGTAAAATATTTGTAAGTTACATTCTAAAAGTATGTTTTTCTTACTTGTATAAATAACTAGTTAGGTGTTAATTTTTACATATGTATATGAATTTGATAGTAATTACAAGACACTAATAGATTTTTTTTTTAAATAACATAGATGTTATCAATTAGATATAAAAAAATATTTTAATCATTCTAACTATGAATTTGATAGTATTCAAAATTGATATTTTATGTAAATAATATATTTGAGTTATGCATAAACATATGGTGAAGAGATGAAAAATAATAATTATTAAACTTGATATTTTTTTAAGGACAATTTACTTAAATAAAATGAAAGGGAGAAATCTTTACTCAAATGCAACAATTGAGAATCCTTTACTTGCGTGTCCTGTTTTATTTTTATGTAAGTTACCACGTTTTAAAATTTACACATAAACCGTGGCAAGTAAGCACGATTTATGAAGGTAGCAAAATGAACATAAACCGTTACTAGTAAACACGGTTTATGAAGGAGACAAAACGAGTATAAACCGTGAGAAGTAACCACGGATTAGGTTTGAATACTATTGGTAGAAACCGTGCTAGGTTCTAACGGTTTACTAGTAAGATGTTTGCTCATAAAATCCTCTAAGTTACCACGGTTTATGCGTTTAGGTATATAAATACATAATCCGCATTAAGTCTTGACGGATTTCATAGATGTTGGGGCCAAAATTTTTTGTGTTGAGAGTTTGAGAGAGAATCCGAGGACGTGAAGCCTCTGAAGTGGTGGACCATGGAAGACGAAACTCGTATGTACCGATTAAATGCTGTTGCGCACGTGACTAGAAACATCGACCAAAAGGTTAGTTATACTACCTTAGTCATATCAATATTTTTGCATTGGATGCTTGATATGTGTCAAAGTTTTGTGCATTTTATATATCTTCCTTAGTTATAATATCTTGACCTTAAAAAATATAGGACTACATGTTTGTTGGCGTTATCTTTAGGAATGTAAAATAAAAGTAAATAAGAGAGGGGGTCTATTAGCACTTTTATTATACTGATTTGTCTGTCTATTATTATTATTGTTGTTGTTGTTGTTGTTGTTGTTGTTGTTGTTGTTGTTGTTAAAGAAAATATGAAACAAAGATGAGAAATAAAAATGTCGTGTTTCAGTTATGGATAAAGAATATATATGCTCAAGTTGTATGTTTATACTAATTTTTTTAAATTATATTTATTCATATTAATATTGCAAGTATGATGAGGATTACATGATATATGTGAACCACTTTGTTTTATGTTTTGATGTGTGGCAAATTAATTTTGTCATTAATGAATCGTAAATTTTTAAAATTTCTTGAGTGTCGAAATAATTCCTTATCCACATGTTGCAGCCTACTAGGGTTATTATCTGTGTTAGGAGATAACAGAATATGCCTCTACACGAACGGATTATACCGTATCTGGAGACTGTGAGCTTATATCACTTGGCTAGGCTGAACAGTCAGTGGTTCTGGGTTGATGAGCCTCTACTTAACGCATTCGTTGAGAGGTAGCGCCCTAAGACCTACACCTTTCACATGTCATTTGGGGAGTGCACTATCACTTTGCAAGATGTGGCATATCAGCTGGGTTTGCCCATCGATGGGGAGGCCATTAGTGGGTGCCTGACTGACTTTGAGAATCTGATGGACAACGGAAGACCAGCATGGGAGTGGTTTCGGGAATTGTTTGGTGAGCTACCGCCGCCAAATAAAGTCAAGCAGATGACGATTCACTTCACATGGTTCCATGAGAGGTTTCGGGTTCTCTCAACAGATGCGAGTAAGGAGACCGTGCGTATATACGCGTGTGCTTATATTATGATGTTGTTATCGTCTCAGCTGTTTGCGGACAAGAACGCAAACCGGGTTCACCTTCGCTAGTTGCCATATTTGGCATCGATGGATGACTTGGGAAGATATAGCTGGGGCTCGGGTGCACTGGCCTAGTTGTATAGATGTCTGTGTCGTGGGACAAACAGAAACATTGTTAACTTGGCCAGACCACTATAGCTACTGCAGTCTTAGATTTTCTGGAGGTTTTCCAGTCTCAGACCTAGTGGTTTTGATGTGTTTGGATTTCCGCTGGCATCCAGGTATGGTTTATTGTTTTGTGTGGATAACATGTTTAATTTGATGTGTTGTCATTTCTAATGAAATGCTCACAATGAAATTTGTAGGTGGGCAACATATCTGCCGACAACCGATACAGGAGATCAAAGAGTGGTGTTAGCACGCCTTTGTTTGGATAGATTGCGTGATCGCGATGTGAGTCGTTTAGTTTTTGCTCTTTGAAGAAGTCGTTCATGTTTACTCTGATGGTCTTATCTAACATTAGTTTCTCCATTACAGTTTTTGTGGGAGCCTTATTCTGCTCCCGATGTGGTAGCTGTTGTTCATCCGGAGATACTTGTTGAGGAGCACCATAGGCTATGAATGGTAGTCACAAGCCTGATATATTTTGCTGCGATAGAGTGGCATCAGGTGGATAGAGTGGTACCGCAGTTCGGCGGGGTTCAGCATCTCCCCCAGTTGGCTCTGAACATAGATTGGCTCCATGCGAAGGATGGTAGGGGTGGAGATCGATGGTTCCCCAGTTATTATCAAGAATGGCATTTGCATTGGAACAACAGGCTAGATTCAGTCATCCCGGCCGATAGAGTAGCTGATCCCAGTCCATTAATGGACTGGTGGCATCGTGTGGCCTACAGATTCCTGTCTCCAGATGTTGTATTTCGTGATCTTAGACCGATTGCCGTGTCGGAGGAGGCTCGTTACAGAGGATTGTCCCAGGCACCTCCCAGGGTGCAAGTCCTGGACAGACCTGACAACAGGCGTGTAGAGCGGCGTCGGCGTATAGGCACACGTGCCACCGATCGAGAGTGGTGATGGCTCGACGACCTTATGGATTAGGACAAAGGTGGTGCTGATGATAGAGGTTTTGTGGATCATCGTGTTCATCGACGTAGAGCCAGACGTCACGGTGGGAGGGATGGTCGTGGACGGGCTAGAGGCAGAGGACCCCCCGATGGGGATGAGCAGGTTGAGCATGCTGTGGGTGAGGGTGATGGAGGTTTAGACACAGGGATGGATCATGCCAACTACGAAGTTGGGGGTAGCTCTCAAATGTTCGGGACTGTCGGGCCACAGGGCTTTACTAATTTTGCTACCGCAGACGTAGGCATGGACATCGGGGATCATGTCAGTGAGTCAGAGTTCTATATGGATATAGCAGACATGCTGAGGGATGACGATGCTACCCATTATAGCCACAGATGCCGGATTTTCAGTCCCAGTTTACCGAGTACCAGCCACGGATGCAGGATGTTCAGCCTCAGATGCGGGTGGATCTCAATGAGCCTGCAGCATCTCCATATGACCCATGGTTCACTTTGAGTGGGACTCCCTCATCAGCATTCAGCGCCGTTCCGCCACATACATTCGCAGCAGAGCATGTTCAGTGACTGACGAGGGTGCGGCGTCCTCCTAGATGTGGCACCAGATCTCACTTGCTTGGTGGTTTCGATGTTGACGACGATGACACCATCGAGGATTCTGATTAGGATTGTGTTGTTTTTAGATATGGTAGGACTTATGTTTCATTATCTTGTGCGCAACATGTTTAGGTTCTTATGTATGAGAGTCTTATTATATAGTGGTAGACATGTATGTGTGATACATATGTTTTATGATATATGGTTATGAACCCATTTGTAACAACTTTTTAGCTCTTTCATGAGTCGACCAACGTGTTTCAATTAAACATCTAAAATAAAACGAGTTAAACATACATACTTAATATAATGAACTCAACAACGACATCGATGAACTCAACACCTAACATTAAACAACTTAAGCATTCGTAATACAATGTACACAACATCAACAACAAAAAAAGATGATAACATCTAAGCATCCCCGGTAGCAGTATGTCGTCGCTGGTCATAATTCCTCTGCATATGACTAGGCTGACGGTAGAGTCCAGAGCGCTTCGGGTGGTTTTGAGCAGTCTGATCCATGCTAATGGGGATTTTGGTTGCCTTTGGACATCCATCTCTTGAACGCCTCATGTTAGGATCGGGAATGACAGTCGGATAAGCATATGGCGGCCAGAGGCCTTCTGGGATAGGCAGAACAAGGCCTCCATACTTGCCATACAAGTGGGTACCGTCAATGCTCACGAGGGGCTTCCAATGTCGGAAGGCCTCAATGCAGGGTGGAAATGTCCAGAAAAGACGATGAAAGTACATTGTAAACTCATCGACCTGATCCCCAAGTCTAACAGGAGAAGTCTTCAACACTGTAACTATTCCGACCATGGTGGACTGGACCCCTAGCATCCAATGTAGCAACTCGGCATACGACTCTTCCCAATCTCCGTATATTTGTGCTATTGCCTTCTGTTTTGCCATCCAAACCTTCCTGTAACTAGGCCTGAATCCATAATCGGCTTCCGTTGCTTCTTGTAAGACCTTTATCGTTACTGCAGCATCCGCCCTAACCAATGGATAAATCCTCGCACAGATAACATGGTAATCAAGCTGCCGGTTGGTGTGGAATTTACAACCACAAACTAACCGGCAAGTACACCGGGTCGTACCAAGTAGTACCTCAAGTGAATGAGGGTCAATCCCACGAGGATTGATGGACTAAGCAACAATGGTTAATTAATTTACTTAGTTAGACAAGCAGAAAATGGTGTTTGAGAATTCAAAAGCATGAAACAGTAATTCAGAGAATTAATAAAGCAAGCAGTAAATGAGTTGTGAATAATATATGGAGAAATAGTTAAGGCTTCAGAGATATCTATTTTCCGGATTGACTTTTCTTACTAACTATTTTAATCATGCAAGATTTAATTCATAGCAAACTAGATGTGACTAAACCCTAATTCCTTAGACCTTTTTAGTCTCCTCTAACTCTCATCAACCGCCAATTCCTTGGTCAATTAATTCCAATTAGAGGGTGAAGTTTAATTCTAATTATATGCCACAAAAATCCTAATTACCCAATTATAAGAGGATTATATGTCATGTATCCCGTTAAGTTTAGATAATTAGAAATTTATGAGAATATGTTTTCAAGCTGTTGTTCAAATAAAGAGCTTTTCCAAGTTATACAAGAACTCAATTAGAAAGAGGGTCATACTTTCGTTCCACCTAAATTCATAAAATAAAGAACGAAAATAATTCTTGAATTATATGAATCAATACATGAATTAAAATAGAAAAACAATAGAATCAATCCATATAATAGACAGAGCTCCTAACCTTAACAGTGGAGGTTTAGTTGCTCATGGTTCAGAGTGGAAACTAGGATTCTCCTAAACTGTAAATTTGGAATCAGGTAAGAAGAGAAGAGATTTACCCGAAGGGCTGATTCTTTTCCCTTTTATATCTAATCCTAATAAATGTAAAATTTATTTTCTAAAACTAAATAATATCTTTTCCTATTTGTAATTAAAATAAAAGTTTTAATCAAAATTAAATTGAAAACAATCGTGCAGCATCAAATAGATGGAAGGGGGACCACTGCTCCCTTTTTAACTGGCGCATGTAATCATGTGCTTTTGGAGAATTTGTGGTTTTGGCGCCTAACTTGAGAAATTTCAAGTTAGGCGCCACCTTGACTGTACAGCTGGAAGAGAAGTATATACTATTATATATCGTTAGAAAGTTCTGGAAGTTAGCTTTCCAATGCTGCTGAAATCACGTCAATTGGATCTCTATAACTCAAGTTATTTCTATTTGAGTGCAAGGAGGTCAGAGTTGACAACATCATCCACTTTCTTCTCTTCTACAAAATCTCTGTCAAATCCATCTGAATGCTACCTGAAATAAATAGAATTGCACACAACTCAAAGTAGCATCCATAGTAGCTAAAAGATATTTAAATCTTGATTAAACTCAACAATTTAAATACAAATTCACTAGAAAAAGATGGAAAATATGATCACGCATCACCGGTGATCACTGGAAATGGAGGTGGCCAAGCAAGTGTGTGGACCGTTGTACCTCCTAACCTCCCAAGTGCCCTTTCGTGTACGAAGCGGTATGTGAATCAACCAACTATAACCCTTGTCGAACTCCTTGCATTTCTCATGATACTTCAGATGATTCGACTCTAAGACGCTGTACTCAACACCTCGACGGATGCTATAGTCCTTCACACTCAAAACAGCTTCATCTTTATTCTGGAATGATTGTCCAATCTGAAACTCTGTAGAAGAACCCCCCAATAGTAGCACCTCCGTCTGCCTGTTGCCACATTGCCTCCAAGTTTAGAGTGAAGAAGTGCGGAGGGTACTACTGTGTGCTAGAACTTGAAGGGCCATGCTGTGTATGTGGATCGGCACCTGTGTCATCATCGTCGTCCCCAATTATATCAACAGGCTCCTGGTCTGAGTCATCGTCCCGCATTGCATTCTCAACTTGATCAGGTTCCCCGAACCCTTGAACATCATGAATAATGCCAGGACCAGTATCCACCTTATATGTCTGCTGCCGGACCCCATGATTCTCGAACGGTACAAAAGCAACTACCTCTGTACAATCTAAATCAGCCGCAAAGGAAGGGGATGCAACCTACGGAACAGTTGGTGCGGCTGCAGGCATCGAACTAGACACACCGTCCATGGCAGTCGAGCTATGAACCGGAGCTGATGCCCCAGAACTATCGACACCAACCTCCAACTTCGCATACAGCTCGTGTATTTTGACCTCTGGAAAACTCCTAACACAATGAAACAGAACCCGAATATCTTCATCGGTCGCTATCACAAATGTATCATACTTAACACTGGTCGACACAACTCAGATGGGAATCTTATAGAATAGCTTCTTCACCCACTTGCTCCCAAATACCCCAAACTTCTGCAAGATGATGTTCTTTACATCTGACAAAGTACTTGATGAACTGATAAATACACTCAATGGTTCTCTGTCAGTGAACTTCACACCGTATTTTTTGCTTCTTTGAATTTTCCCAAAGCAATGTACTAACACAAGAAAACTCTCTTCCTCACTTGCCATTGTGAAAATGCTCCTCTTCAATAGCTTGATTCTCACTCATATATATATATATATAGAATTTTTCTCTTCATAAACCGTGGCAAGTAACAAAAGTTTTTGCATTTAAATATTCCTTCATAAAAACTGTGGCAAGTAACAAGGTTTTATGTTCAAAAACGTCTTCTTCTTAACCCGCTATGACTTACCATGTTTTATGATCAAAGTTCTCTCTTCATAAACCGTGCTTACTAGCCACGGTTAATGCTCATTTTACTACCTTCATAAACCGTGTTTACTTGCCACGGTTTATGTGTAAATTTTAAAACGTGATAACTTCCCACAGTTTACATAAAAATGAAAAAGGATACGCAAATAAAGGAATTACAATTATTGCATTTGAGTAAAGATTTTTTCCAACTATTTTATTTAGGTAAATTGTCCTTTTTTAAGATATTCTGAAATAATAAAGGTATTTATTGAATCAACATTGCATTACCATCAATCACAATGTTTAGTCACTTCAAAATTTGATTAATGATCATGTTTTTTTTTTTAAATTTTATTATAAATTCAAGCTATTTAAAAATAAGAAACGATAATTACAAAATGAAACTGAAAAAAAATAAAGATTTACAAAAAGGGAGTAATAAGAAGAAAACACTTTTTATTAAATTTTATTTAAATTTGTCATTTTTTATTTTTATTTCTGACATCAATTTCAATTTTATAAAAAAAAATAAGAAAAAGTAAAACAACAATTATAAAGAACTTAAAACTAATAAAATTCAGTAAATTAAAGAATGATATTGATGAGAATTTTTTTTTTTATTAAATTTTGTCAAAACATTTATTACTTCTTTCTTAATTTTAATTTATGATTAACTTAAGCTACGTATAAAAAGAGATTAAGCAAAAACAAAAATATAATCATAAAATAAAACTAAAAATGAATATAAAATAAAAAGATTAATATTCTTTGTTGATCTTTATAATTTATTTAGACTAAAAAATTGTCTAATTTTTTATCTAACTTAGATCATTTGAATAAAATATATAAGAGAAAAGAGAGAAAGTAAGAGGAAGAAAGAGTATGGGATAAGAGAGGAGAGAAAGATAGAGGATCAATGCATTACAAAATTAATAATAATAATAATGGTATAATACTTAAATAAACCAAAGCCAATTTTAAATTATACAAATTACCCAAACGAAAAAACGTGATATAGATCTCCCTAATAGACGTTTTTATGTAAATTGAATGAGTTAGATACGACTTAGCAATTTTGTTACTAAATCGAATCAAGCTAACTCAAATCGCTAATGTAAGATGCAAATCAAAGTACGTTAATTCGATTTATGCATGCATGTTGTCATGGTAGTAAATCGAATCATTCCAATTCGATTTATACATGCACGTGATTCCCACAATAAATCAAAACAAGTTGTTTCGATTTATCCTTAATTTTGTTCCCATATTGTTTCGAATTGAGCTCATTCAAACTACAATTCAAAAATTCTACCCCACCAAATCCCAGAAAAAACCTCAACCCAAAGACTCCAACATTTGGATACTCTGCTGATGGCGGATAACCCGGATCGTCTTTATGCTTGGACGGCGTTGCCCATATTGCTGGTATCATCAATGAAGAGGTTAATGCATACATTTTTTTTTTCGAAAATAGGATTAGATGTTTTATTCTTTTTTTTTTTTGTCTCTTTTAACGTTAGTCACAATTTACAATTTTTAAACTAGATAAAGTAGTTAGAGTAGTGACTTATTAGTTTATAGAGATTTGATGGGACAAGTTCTAATTTAGATAGTGATTATAAATAACTAGAAGAGTATGAGTAGCGAAGATAATGAGTAGTGAAACTTAGTTAGAGTAAGAGTAGTGATTGGAGTCTATGTTGTGATTTGGGTTGTTATTAAAAAAAGTATGGGTAATGACCTGCTGTTTTATTTAGAATTCATGTGACGTCAATATTGTCAGTGATAAACTTGTTAGTGATCCAAGATTGTACGATCCTGTACATTAAATCAATTTTTTTTATTAATATTAAACTTATTTTATTAGCCCTAGTTGGATGAATATATAATTTTATTTTGTATTTCAACCCGTAATATTATTTGGTTGCGTTTATAGTATTCTTTGGATTAACATATGCATTAGTTGATATTGTTATAGAAATATGTTTTGATGTGGTCCTAAGAGACAATTTGTTATCTTATTTATAAAGCCCCACCGATGTATCACGAGCATGAGACGGTAGCAAGGTATGCGTCTGGATGAGAGAATCGTTCCGTACTTGCAGATGGCCGGTTTATACTATCTTTTGAGACTGTACGAGACTTGGTTTAAGTTGGATGAGCCATTAGTGAGTACATTCATGGAGCGATGGCATCCGGAGACGCACACGTTTCATATGCCGTTCGGGGAGTGCACGATGACCTCGGCAAAACTCTCGACGACAATGGAACAGAACTTGCAAATCTTCGTCACTCCCTATGACGAATCAATCGTATTTCACATCATCCTGCAAACTGAAATTGAAATTCTATAAAATAACTTCTCAACCAGTTTCACGCCTTACAACTCCAGTTTTTGGATTATAAAATTCAAGAACTCAGTGAAGCTCGTTGAAGGTTTCAGGAAAACACTAAGTGGATCCTTACTTCGGAATGCGTTTTTTTCTTAATCGACCATCTATAGTACACCAATACTAAAAAACCATTCTCACTAGCCATTGTGTTTCACTACCATAAGAAATTCACGTTCAGATCATATTTATATAGGTTGGCCTCACACTAAATCAAATTTTCTAAATTCGATTTATATATATATAACTCAATACATAGTAAATCGAATTGGAATGTTTTGATTTACTATGAACAACGAAACTGCCTAATTCGATGCAGACAGATTCGAATTACTAGCAACCAGAAACTATGGATAAATCGAATTATACTCATTTGATTTACTAGGGTTGACAACATGCATACATAAATTGAATCAATCCAATTCGATATGCATGAAATTCTTGTAAATTAACACATAGTCATTCGATTTACATAAAAAACGTCCATTAAATTATTTTGCTAGAATTGAACTTTTTTCTAAATCTAAATTGGGGTTTGTTTGTTTAAATTTTTTTCGGTGTCATTAAATTATTGAAAAAATTAATAAAAAATATATTTTTTAATGTATTTGATAAAAAATAAATAATAAAAATAAAAATATTAAAAAAATAATTTTGTTTATATTTAGATTAAAGTATGTTTTTTGTTTCTAACGTTTGTAATTTTTTTAAAAAATATTTTTAATTTTTAATGGTATTCAATTTTGTTCCTAATATTTTCGATTTATATCAAAATTATTTTTGGATGTTAATTCTATCTAAAATGTTGGAGACAAAATTGAAACCTTTAAGAATAATTTTAAAACAAATCGAAAATATTAAGGACAAAATTAAATAAATAGAAAACATTTGGAATAAAATTCAATAAAATTAAATATTAGAAGTATTTTTAAAAAAATTACAAATCTTAGGAATAAAAAATATATTACCTTTAAATTTATAATTTATATTTTTTTCTAAAAAATATTTTTATATTATTATATTTAAATATAATTATTGAATAAAAAATATTTTAAATAAAATATTTAAATATAAAATTTATTTTTATTTTTCTAAAAAAATTTCTTAAAAAAATCTTTTGGTAGAAATTCATAGAACATAATTAGTGCAGTACTCCACCGTCCACACATGGGATAAAAATACAACGCTGAAAAGACACATACGTCCCTCTTCAAGTCCAGAATGTTCTAGACCACCCATGACGGGACTCAACTCAACTCCAAACCCCATCTTTAACCCCGTCGCAACACCACCACTTCCACCTCGCTGCTACTTCTCAATCTTGATTCTTGAATAGAAGAAAATCTAAAAGCTAAAAACATACCACGAAGAAAATTAAAAGATGTTCGGAGTAGTTTTCCCAAACCGCAGCTTCCCCATAGACATCTCCACCTTCGCCCAAATCGATACCTTCCATTGGGTTCTCGACATGAACACTTTCGTCGGTAAACAATTTTTATTTTTTTTATTTATTTTTGTAAATATAATTAGTAACATTACCAGCTCACTATCCTGCGCACATTAGCGTCCTCTCCATAACAAACAGCTTCACTCTAACATGCGCAGGTGAGGCGTACGATCAAATTCGCGAGGTTTGCATCTTCCTTCTCAACGGCTTTACCCTTCCTCCGGACAAGGCGCTCGCCGTCTACGTCCAGTCGCCGGGATCACCGTTCGTCTTCTGCGGCGCCGTCACGCTTGCTCGCCCCTCCGCCGTGATCTCGTTGCCGTGGCCGGAGCCCGGGGGCGGCGGCCAGCTGCAATTGACGGCGGCGGACGCGCAGCCTCTGTCGGCGAAGATTGGTGTTTCGGTGGAGGACGCGGCGGCGCTGCCGTCGCTGGACGTCGCCGGCGAGCAGCGGATCGAGCGCGTGGCGTTGAAGGTAGGGGAGAATCTATTCAACTTCATGCAGAGTTTTTGCGGTGTTGATGGTTCGAAGCTTGTGGTGCCGATGGATATTTTGGATCGGTGGTTCAAGAAGTTTCAGGAGAGGGCCAAGCGTGACCCTGAGTACTTGAAGGGTTTCGCTTTGTAAGTGTTTCTTAATTGAGAAAAGAGTTCCAATTTCTCCTTTTTTTTTCTAGGGTGCTAGAAATGATAGAGAATGCAAAGCGATAGTGTTTGTGTGAATTGCGATGATAGATTAGATGTAACTCTATGCCTCCATTAAATCAATCCATGGAGATGCCTTTGTGCACTTCAATTACAATTGAGGAGGGGAATTAGTATCTAAATGAAGATGTTGCACCCTTTTTCTTTTTAGATATTTGAATTTGAAATATGTTTTGATCATGTTGACAGAGGCATAGACTGTTAATTGCCGGAAGTTATACGAGAAAAGCTATGTCTGCGGCTAAAGAAAGAACACTTTGCTATTAATGTAGAGTTGATGACAGGGGACTGTGGTCTAAGTCGATGGGTGATGGGTTTAGGATTTGAAGTATGACACCTTTTATTGTTGATGCTTGATGCTGACAAATCATGTTCTAGCTTTTAGCTTGGGTTAAAGAAAAAGCAATGTTGTTGGTTGTACTAGATTCTGAATTCCATTTGAGTGGTAACATTTAGTCTTCACTCTTCTCTTTAACTAATTATGGGATTCCTCATCATGATGGACGCTAGTCAATGGCCATTATTTTTCCCGAAATTATCTTGATTTGATTTCTGATAGTGAGTAGATAATAGGGTTTAAGAATGGGCTGGAACAAGAAGCGAATGTTGGGATAGTTGCTTTTTTAGGAGGCAGACAGAAGATGAAGTAAAAAGTAGATACTTTCAATGTTTGGAATCTTAAAAATGTTACTAAGTTTTGCCCCATTTAGAAGTTACAAGGATGTTTAGAATATCTATCTGGAGGGTTTGTATGTTATTGAACCTTTGGCAAATGGTTAGTTTTCTGTATTAGGCATGCTTTTAATACTTTTGCTGTCTCCTATATGAATGGAATCATAATATGCAATCTTTTAAGATGATCTCATTAATGGATCTCTTCTGCACATATTTTATGGGATTATGGATATTACTACTAGAATGGGTCATGATGCTTGGTAGTTATATAGAGCTCTAATTGTAATACTTGAATTTGATTGCAACAAAACAGAACAGACAGGTCATGTCAGAACATAAGAATTAGTTACTTATGTAGAAGTAGTAGTCATTAGTTGGTTAGACGTGTTGGTCTCTGTGAGCTGTGTATAAGATTGGAATCGTATAGAGAAGCATCAGATGAAGAATTTCATTTGTTTATTTACTCTCTTAATAGTTTCTTTCCTCCTACTTATGATGAATCCATTATGAGTGGCACTTATTTCAATTTGCCTTCATATTGCAAGACCCTATCATGCCTGCACTTGTTGTTAAGAGGTTTTCTTGAATATGTATTCCGGCACCCTTTGCTGTGTTCCTAATTAAAGTAATCATAGATAAGTGACTGTCCTATGAGGCTTCCATTGTCAATGCTCCCCATCCAAGGAGTAATTTCTACTTGATGACAAGTTTCCTTCATGTAACAGTTAGAAATGACAAATTGAATAGTAGTAAGTGCCATCTTTGAGGGAAATGTGCCATTGTGTGTGATAATAAAGATTTTGTTGTTCCATTTAGTTTTTTACCCATAGATATGTATAAGGTAGCATGAAGAACAGTTTTCTTGATGCTAATTTTATCGTGTTACTATCCTGTTCATGTTGAAATAAAATTTTGATCATTACTTTGTTCAAAAATTGAATCTCTAATAAGGTGCAAATAGATTTTGTATGCAAATAATAATATATTAACGTAGTCATAAATTCAAATTTTATCATATGTGAAGAAGTTATAAATGGATTTGTTTCCTTTCTCTTTCTCTCAAACTGAAGGCCGAAATGGTTGCCCTCCTTTTTGGTATAATAGTAGGCCTTCTATTATAGTGATGGTGTAGGCTAGCAGGCCACGAGCTAGCCCATTTATGTCTATCTGTTTTCCCTCGTATTCTACCTTCCTAGTTCTGGGTCTCAATTTTTAATTTACTTGGGCCAACTGAATGTGAGTTGTTGCATTAATTTATTATTAGGCACCCATATGGACTTTAATTTTTATTCCCCTTGAATGGTGTTATGAGTTTCTATTCTAATGACAAACTTTCTTTTTTCTTTTTATTTTTCTATTGGATTTCGTTGGGTGTAATGGATACAGCAATTTTAGTTGTATAAGTTACACAAACCCTTTCTTACGCCATTCTTTTTTAATAATTTTCCCTTTCTTCAATTTGATGTGGTAGAGGTTGGTTATTATTGATTTTATAGTTTTCACCAACTTCAGGTAGTGAGATGGCCATAGATATTAGATACAAGATAGTATCAATGTTTGGGCGTATGTAGAAAAATAATCCACAATTCGTACATACCATTGTCAGGAAGAAATTTCACTTCATTTGGTTACATTTTGTAACATTACAGATATTGATGGGGACCAACAAGAGCCTCTTTTGTTTTATGGTGGGGTGGCTAAATTTGCGTTTAACCAAAATGGATGTAAAATTACATTCACTGAAAATGCATTGGGAATTTTCTTTAAACAAAATTTGCTGAAGAGCTTACGGGAGCCTTTTAAATAGCAGTATGCTTGGATTGGAGAAAAAGAGAAGACAACTTTTAAATAGTGGTATTCCTCAAATTTGATAAATCTCTTGTGACATAATTGTTGAGATTAAGCAATTTTTAAGATGTTTCAGAACCTATTTCTTAATCATGATCAAATCACTTAATATTTAAGTCTTGCAAATTTGGCATATCCCAATATCTAATTCTTTGGAAAAGAAAATTACTTGTAACAAAGAGAAGCCATTAACCATTTAAACATATGTAATAACTACACTTTGTTTTCTTGATTTTTTAATAATTAAATACACACTCAATTGGTAACTTTAGGTTTTAACTATGTAGGTTTTTACAATTTAGCTAGAGATTAGCCATCATTATATTAAACGTTGAATACCTCAATCATAGACCAAAATTGATGCTCAAATTAGATTCAACATTTTAGGGTTTATCCGATAAAATGTCCTAATATGTTCCTTTGAAAAGAAAAGAAAAAAGGAATGGTTCTAATTATGACAACAAATTAAACTAATTATTTGATTGGTCAAGACTTTGAGTGTGGGAAGTTATTACTTATTAAAGTGAGGAGGACTTGACAAGCTAGATGAGTCTTCTTTAGCTAAAATCGTAGCTAGTTGTTATCGTCATAGCCTTAGGAGGACCATCTGATCTTCTGCTACACCCTAGCCTCTAGGGTCCACACTAAAACAAAAATTTGAGGCTGATGATGATCAATTGCGGAATTGCCTTATTCCTTATGCCATTCTCTTCTTCATTCCCTTTAATGATGTCCTTTCCTTTAACTTCTTCATGAGGTAGAGGTTGGTCATTATTATCTATTCGTATTAAATTTTCACCAACCTGAGGGTCTCAAAGGTGGAGGATACTATCAATGTTTGGACGTGTTTTTAGACATACCCCTAAATGGCACATACCATTAACAAGGACAAATCTCACTCGATTTTAATAACAAAAGCCCTTCAATGTTTGGAATCAATACGAGTAATATCATTTTTAATAGAAAGGAATTTGAGAATTAATTTATTAACGGTAATACTAAGGAGGGGGAAAAAACATCAAAACTTATCTTATTTCGTATGTATTAATAAATGTTAAATAAGATAAGTTCTAACTATGTTTTGTTAATATTTTTTGTTACTAAACATTTTTGTTTTATTAATACTTTGAATTTAAATTACATTGATGACATATTTTCATTCTTTTTTTTCTTTTTTTTTTATACTAAATATATTGACTGATATTATACACGCCTCTTTTAAGTTGCCACATTTATATTGATTTTTTTTAGTAATAATGTTAAAGAGATAATATCTAAAATTACCTTATATATACATATAACATTCGTAGTTACATATATTACATCTAAAATTATACAATTATTCTAGTAATAATTAATGAATATTAAATAAGACCATTTTAAATTGTTTAGACTGATTTTTTTATTGTCTTCCAAACATTGTTGTTTTCTTAGTATCATGTTTATCGACTAAATATTGTCAAATTATATTTTAGGAAATTTAGGATATACTAAATGGTATATAACTTAAATTTTATTAGAAATTAGTGTATGCATCATAAAATAAAATAAAATAAAACTAAACTACTAAACTAACTTTTTCAGTCAACATTCTTTTTTAATTTCTTTTATCCTCTTTTTAGTCTTTGTTGCACCTATTACTTTGTTGATTGATTGTTGGTTTTAAAAAAAAAAAGAAGAAGCTAATTCCAACTTTTAGCAAAACATTATAAACAAAAAGGTTAGGGGTCGTCACACACAAAAATATCAAATTTGCGATCAAGTAAGAGCTTAGAGACCTAGTTATCTACTAAGTAAAGTAAACATTTAATATAATTAAGAAACTGTTTATTCTATATAATTTACTGTATTAACTTAGATTTAGCATTCACCATGTTTTAGGCACAATTCAATTTTTCTTTTAATATCGCATAAAATATGTACATATATAACATAACAGCCAAAGTATAAATCATATATATATATATATATATATATATATATATATATATATATATATATATATATATATATATATATATATATATATATATATATATATCCTAGAAAAGCTAAGCAGAAAGAAGGGCACTGATGTATATTTGAACCAAAATGTTTAGTTCAAGCCTCAAGGGTTAGACATTAACATCTTAATCACTCATTTTGTATCATAGAACTCAAAATATTAGTGTCCACAACTCCACATACTCCATATCGCAAATTAATTATTGATAAAAAAAAACATACCCTCCTTCATAAAAGGTCTAGGTCCGATCCATCCCTTCAGATAGCATTATTTTAAGAAAAAGATCTTATTGTTGGGCCTCTAATATAAAGGGAAGTAGGTAATAAATCATGAAGAAAGTAGAAAAGATAACGGTATATATGAGAGTCCACACACGATAAACAAATAGGAAGTGGTTAAGTAAAAGAGACCCATCATCTTTTAATTAAATGTCAACAAGTCAATCTTTATCTTATATGTACAGAAATATTTAAAAGTCTAAGTCAGATATTTTACATATTGAAATGGCTATAAATTTAATGAAAAAGGAGTCCATAGTCCATGCGATCGAAGCTTTTAAAAAACTAGATCAATCATTGTGTCATAATATTACTCTTCTAAAATTTAAGTTGATAAGCATTTTTTTTTTAAAAAATTAACAAAAATTGAATTCTAAATTTTTAAATTATAAAAAATTAAGTTGATAAGAAACAACACATGAATGATTATATCTCTAATATATATATATTAAACGGAAAGAATTTAGTTTTGATATACTAACAGTGTAAAATATCTTACACAGTCGTGCAATTACATTCGTTCTTTTATATGATCATTCACGCAGTTAATGAAAATAATAGCTATTTTTTATGCATCATTACGTAATTAGATACACGTATAAAACTACCTTACACTGACAGTATATCAAAATTAAATTCTAAACTAAAAAAAACTAAAAAATTTTTACTAAAATTTAATTAAAAATTTAATTGAATATAATAAAATAATATATTTTTATATAAAATTTATATTTTCCAATTGTTTTTTCAAAATAAATGAATAACTAATTCTTAATTTATGTTATGAAAAGAAGAAAATAGCATAGAGTATATAGAAGAGAGTACGTAGGTTAGGGGTGGAGGATGGGAAGAGTATAGAGAGAGAGAGAAGAGGCTTTAAATGCGAGGCAGAGAGTAGAGTCAGCGACTTTGGTGTGTCAGGGCCCTTCCTCCATTGATGGTGACTGCTCACTCACCCACACATGCATCACTCATCCCCACACACCATTGACGGGAGCCTTACTGAAATTCATTCATTTTCCACATGTGCTCTCAATAATTATCTATTTCTTTATACAACAAACCCCCTTTCACCTAGCTTTTTACAAATATTCTCCACTTCATTCATTTATAACTTCTTCAAAATATTAGAATCTTATTATCTTTCTAAATTTTTCGTCTTATATATCTATATCACGAATTTATAAGTTTATTATTATAATTCTTCAAAAACATATATAGGTCCTATTTTCTTTTATTTATAAATCTATAATTCTTTCGTAAACTTTTTCCAATGACTTGTTTGATTATTTTTTCTTAGAATTTCTCTATGATTATGTGATATATTTCATAATCAATAAGGTTTATAAAGACACGAGATAGCGTAATTAATAGGATAAAATAATTTTTTTTAGATATTAATATTTGAATAAAATTATTATCGTTATTATATATAATGAAAACGTTAAAATAGTTTATGTCAATTTTCTCTTAAAATCCTCTCTCTCTCTCTCTCTCTCTCTCTCTCTCTCTCTCTCTCTCTCTCTCTCTCTCTCTCTCTCTCTCTCTCTCTCTCTCTCTCTCTCTCTCTCTCTCTCTCAATTTTTATTTTCAAGATTTAAATCCAATACTTAGTTTTATAACCATTCATCCTCTTAGTTAATTTATTTTCTTATTATTTTTATAAGTATTTAATAAATAAAGAATAAATATTTAAATTAATTTTTGAAGAATTTTAAATTAAATATTTTAGTTTTTAATAAATTTTTATTTTAGAAAAGTCTTTAAAAATTATTTCTATCAAACAGATTGATTCTCATATCATTTTAAAGAGAAACTAATTTATCTTAGAATGTATTTTTTGAAGACTTAATTATCTTATAATAAAATTTGTTAGAAATTTATTTGTTCAACACATATATAAAAAAAATTATTCAAAGCTACTTAGTAATTAATCTATTTGAAAAAAATAATTTACAAAAAATTTTATTTAAAAAATAAAATTATATTAAAACCTAAAATATTTGATGTAAAATTTTTTAGAGGTTAAATTAAATATTTATCTATAAATAAAACTAAATCAACTCTCTATTGATACACTAGCATAATATATAAAATCTACACTGATCGAATCATATATATATAGCAGTTGCAAAATATAGTGATTTAATTTTATGCACTTTAAACACATATCTCCTTGTTATTAAAGAAAAAGAATATTAATGATAAAATTTCAAAAGAAGAAAGAAACTAGTCCTCAACTACCTTTCTTTTTATAACTTATGATTTACACATCATCTATCCCCATCTTGCAGCTGAGTACAAAGTGTACCTGTGATTGTAGCTGTGGCTATGATGTTAATGGAGCCGAGGAATTGAAGCCACGCATGTTCCTGCATTTTTGATCATATACTCATCATAACCTCATAATTAAATACATACTCTACTTCCTTCTCTCTGATCTACTTTTTTTTTTTTTGACTATATATGTCAGAGTTGAAAAAGTTAAAGTTGAAAAACAATACTGCTTTTCAATTTTTTTTTCTTTTTTTTTTCCCACTCCTATCTCTCTCTCTCTCTTTCACTCGCTCAAAATGCATAGATATACCTTTTTCAATGTTCATCAATCATAAAGCAATCGATTACAAAATCATTTCTCACCTCTCACATCAGGACCCTCTTTTCTGTTCCTGCCAGAAAAGTAACTGTTTAAATTCTGACATTTTGCATTTATTATTCTTTTCTTGAAGAATGTGCCATGATATAATTTATTTTGAAAAATATAATAATTAGTATTTTTCTTTAATAATAAATTTATTATATTTTTATTAAAATACAAAATTTTAAAATTTTAACTAGTAATAACTTTAATATATTTTATTCTTAAGACATATAATAGTTAAATTATTATTTTATTATATTAAATTTTATATACATAATTTTATGATACTTTCGCATAATTTTTATAATATATTTTTTAAAATATTTGTAAATGAAAAAATCAATATAAAATAAAATAAATTAAAAAAAATCTATGCTACAAATTATGCTTTTAAAAAATTGGCTAGGTTTGGAAAATTTGATAGGCAAAATATTTTAAATGAAATTAATATTTTAATGAATATGTCTAAAAATAATAATGTTTTGTAATAGATTTATATCTAAATTAAATGTCTAAAAATTATTATTATTTGAATTAACCAAATAACTATTATTAGTTTGTATATATTCATAATGATTATTAAAAAGTACTTTTCTCAAGATGACTAAAGAGTAGGTTATTTTAATCTTGTTTATATATATAAAAGAGTAAAATACCGTTTTAATCTCTAAAGTTAGGGCTATGTTTTATTTTCATTTATAATGTTCAAATATCTTATTTATTTCTAAAATATTTTATATTATTTTAGTTTATTCATTTAGTTAAAATTAAAATTTTTTCTTTTAAAAATAGTATTTTCTCCTTTATTATTATATTTTTTATTATTTTATTATTTTATTATTTTTACTCTTAAATCACTATAACTAGTACCATAACTAATATAATTATGATTTTTGTCATTATCTAAAAGAAAATCATAAGGTAAAATGGGTATTTTTGAAAAAAAAATATTCCTAAACCAAATAACTAAAATATAATGAAATAAGATATTTATATTAGAAGAGGACATTTTTAAATATTAAAAATAAATTTAAAATTTAATTTAAATGTTAAGAATTAAAATAATATTTTATTTTATATTTTATAAATAGATAGAAAAATAAATATCATTTAAATATTTGGCAGAACAAAGAAAAGTCATTTTCTCTATATTATATTATTACCACCTCTTGTATTCTTTATGCTCAACCTAAGCTAGCTCATTGTTCTCCATTGAATTCTCTCTCTCATGCATACATTCATGTGTCAACTTCAAAAGCGTACAACTTTGTTCCATGTGTCAATTGTAATAATAATGTGTGATGACTATGACTTTCCCTTACCAACTTGTGTTGATTTTGCCAATTCATCAAACACTACTACATACAATTTTACTATGCGGCGCGTGTATATTACAACATGGGAAATATAATTTCAACCACACTTTGATAGGAAGATAGAATTTCATTTGGTGGCCAATGAGCAATATCTCAAATGGCATAAACTCTCCATACTCAATTAAGAGGTTGTGGGTTTGAGTCTTCTCATACTCAATTAAGAGGTTGCGGGTTCGAGTCTCCTATCTTTAATAAAAAAAAAATTTCATTTTGTGTATATAGTAATTAATTGATTAATAATACATTTTTAAATAAAATTTAAATTTATATTAAATAGTATTTGATTTATTGAGTTGAGAGATATCGTAATATTTTTGTTTTAAAAAAAATCCTTAAAAACTTTAGCATTTCTTACTAATTATTATAAAAGCCACATGACCATGCAGGTTTGAAGAAAGAAAGAAAGAAAAAGGAATTTTGGGGTGAGACATCTTCGACTTTTCTAGGGAAAGATTTTTACTGTAAAGTTTGAATGAACTTTTTATTTGGTATCCAATGAAATCATCATTATGTTTTTCAAATCAAGATATTAGATCACTATATACCCTCCATGTTGATTTTATTGAAAATATAAAAAGTTTAAACTTTTAATATATTTATTAAATAAAAATATTTAAATTTTTTTGTTTAATAATAAATTTATTATATACCATTAAAATACATGTTAGTTAACCCCATAAAATTATTGTAAATGCAAACAATTTTACAACTTCCTCGAGATAGACAACCTATATGACCCTAATAATTGCATATCCAAATTCAATGCATCGGTTAAATGGTGTATGGTTTATTAAAGATTAAAATAAAACATTATTATCAATCTTTGAGGAATCATCAATAGTTAAATCATTGTTTGAGAAATTCATTATCAATTAAATTGAAAAAAAATATATAAATAATTATATTTTTAATATATCTTTTTACATAAGACTCTTTTAAATTTATGTAAACTTTTTATATAAAAATTTTTAGTTGTCTTATGTTATTTTTTTTTGTTAACAAGGATTAAATTTTAAATTTTTAGATTAAAGAAATTTTGATATTATATCATAAAACTAATATTTTCAAAAATTTAAATTGATAAAAAATATATTTAAAAAATATTTTCACCAAGGAACTAGTTTATCAAAAGTTAAAATGGTTCTTAATTATTACTCATTTTATTGTCATTGGTGAATGTGGTATATATCAACTTATATAACGATAGATGACTAGAAACTATTTCACCAAATTTTTAAAATAACTAAAATATTTAAGTATTAATATATAACTTTTTTTAAATTTTCTTTTATTTTTATACTTTTAAAATTAAAAAATAGTGTTAGAGATATAATTATTCATGTTACTTTCTCTTATGAACTTAAGTTTTTGGGATAAGTGATTTCATAACATAGTATTAAAATTTTATGTCCAAAAAATCTAGAATTATTTGATCTTTAGTGAATTCCAAAAATAAAAAAAAATAGTATAAAACAAATAAAAGAAAAAAACAAGGCCTATAAAAAAATTAAGTAAATTCAAAAAGAGATTCTTACTTGAAAAAAAATATATATATATAATCATTCATGTTATCTTTTTCTATTAACTTAAACTTTTAAGATGTTTCATTACAAGCAGACATAATCTTCATAAAATTAATTATCTCAAAAAATTTAAGCCACTAAATAAAATAAAAGTTTAACTCACATGTGCCTTAAAGACACATAATAAATTTATTATTAATAAAAAAATTTAAATATTTTTATTTAATGAATATAAAATAAATATATTAAAAATTTAAATTTTTTATATTTTTAATAAAAAAAATTAATTAGTAAACTTAACCTGTATCTTTAGGGCACAAAATAGATAAACCATAAAATAATTGTATGGCTAATATATACATATATATATGACTTTTTTGTCTAACACTTGAATAATGTATGGTAGAATTGTCAAATGTAGAGAAGCGAAGAGGTAATTGAATTGAAGTGAATGAAATTGTATGTGATAGAGGGAAGATTATGAAAGTGAGAGTGGGGGTGGTTGGGTTGGGAGACAGCAAAGGTACATTCTTTGGATGGTGGTATTTCACCTTCATTATATTCGTTTCTCAATGTGGATGAGAATTTGGACCCCATTATTATTATTTATTATTTCATTTTCTTCAATTCCTCCTCATCTCTCACATACAAAGTAGTGGACTTTGACATGTCCCTCTCAAGCTTCTTCTCTTTCTTCATCAATCTAAAGTAATTAAATAAAATAAGTAGTACCTTCTCTTTAATTTACATGTGTGCATATATAGCACCTAGCTTTTTGTTGATACAGGGTGAGATTAATTTGGTTGGTGTTGAAATATGAAGCTGTAAATGCGCTGCTTTTATTGGGAATGATATAGAAAAGTTAATAAGGATAAGGGACTCTCCTAATTTGTCTATATACTCCTTTTGTTAATCAATCATTGTCTTTATTTTTAAATTTTAATCATTTGAGAATATGTTTAATATAAAAATATCAATTGAAATTTTCTTTTCTAATTTAACTCTTTTATTTATTTTTACTCCAATTAAATAAAATAATTATAATTTAATAAATAAAAGAGACAAAAAAAAGATAAATATATTTAACATAATAATTTAAATTGTTTTCTAAAATTTGAGGTATATATAATTTAGTGATTTCTTAATTTTTGTACCTCAATATATATAGTACAGTACATAGTAAATATAAACTTTACCAGTCTCATGCACGAATGTAGTAAAAAAAAAACAACTAAATTCTTAACTCATATAAACGAAGGTGGTCATCATCATTAGTATATAGAGAAAGTGCGTGGACTAATTCTTGAAAAGAGGATATACTTTTTTCCGGTCTAAATAAATTTATACATATTGATTGATACGGAAAAGAAAAGAAAAAAAAAAAAAAAGCCTCCCTGCATATGTGATATATTGGGATCTTGTTTTTTACAATGTTTCATATAATCAAGTAATTATTCTAAAAAGTGTAAATTGATACGAACATATATAGTTATATAGTTATATATATATAGTTAAAAAATTATATAGTTATATTTTTAATTATTTATTTTTAAAAAAAAATTGTGTGAAAAAATATTAAACATATAATTATTTATTTATTTTTTTAATTGATTTAAATTTTTGACAAAAATAATTTCATGATAAATTAGATATATAATTATTTATTTGTTTCTATCTATCAACTTAATTATTTGGAATAAAGATAAAAAAAAAAACAACTTCCATTTTAGCTTGAAGAACCTAGGCTGACAAAAAAAAGTAGTTATAAATGTGTATGATAATATTTAATTTCAAGAATCATACATGATATGCACGCTTCAATTGATGGCTTCTTGTTCAAACATCACCAAGATTGCAATAAAACCCAGGGAAAATTGGAAATGACAAAATAAATTTTCACCTAAATATTGGCATGCATGTGAAATCAATAAAAATGTCACAAGTTTAATTTTACATATATGTCTGCCGCTCAAAAACAACCCCCCCCCCCCCCCTCTTCTTGTTACTTTAATTTTCTAAGATATTCTTCCATTCGAAATTCGAAATTGTTTTTGAAACTGCTTTTTTAAAAAATTTAACCCGATAAAAAGAGTAAATAAGAATAATTATATGAGTAATGTTACATAGTTAGCAAATATTATCATTTTTAGTATTTTGTATACATGAATCAATATAATTTACACCCATAAATCAATATAATTTGTACTCGTATTTTCAAAATTTGCACACATAAACTAAAAAAATGACAATTTAGTATTTATGCTGATCAAATGATGGCCAAAAATACTAAAAGTTATTGAACTCCAAAAATTTCTTTAATTATATTTTTAACATACTTTTTAAAGTAAAAGCCTCTTTTAGATTTTGCTTGATTTTTTTTGTACAAATTTTATTTTTTCTTTTGATTTGTTTTGTGCTATTTTTCTTTTTGGGTTCACCAATAATAAAATTCTAAATTTTTTAAATATAGAATTTTAATATCATACCATAATTTTTTTTAAATTTAAATTAATAAAAAAATATAAATAGTTATATATCTAATAAAAATATGTGAACAAAAAAATGAAAGTTGATTAATTAATTCCCTTAGTGGTATGGAGTTGCTAGCTAGTTGCACACTATACTCAGGTAAAAGAATGGAAGAGAATTAATGTAAGACCATGCAACAGCTTATTAGTAAGGAGCATTTTAATATTTTATTTTTAGATATAAATGTTTTGGGAATCTAAAATAATAATAATTTTAGGGTGACCCAGATGCTCTCCTTAAGGTGAGGAAACATTACATCATTTAATCAGGTAGGTCTAATTAATTCAAGTTTATTTGTTAAATATAACTATCATCATTCGTCAAGTAGTTGAGTATTGGAAGCCAAGAATGTAGAGAAACACAAAGAGAACAAGGCAATACTTTACTTTAAAAAAGAAAATTGTATCACGTGATTAGGTCGCTCATGACTCGTTTTTCAATTTGGCCAATTTATATTAATTATCATAACCGAGCGTCCGAGCCAATGTATGTATTAGCTGCACCTAATAATTTCAATTATTTAGTTTTCTAGTATTTAAATATTTAAATTATCACAGTTTTTTCTCAGGATTTTAAATTGTAGTCAGAAATTTAATTAATTTGAGTTGGTCAAATAGTTAATTTATTTGTCGACTTAAATAAATTTCAATAATTTAAATTTTACTGTGTATATAATAATTTATTAACAAATGACATACTCCTAAATTAAATTTAGATTCGCAATATATTAATTATTGATCTGTCAGATTGAAGATACTGTGAAAAATAAAAAATAAATGTGATCAGAGTTGTAATTGTGACTGTAATATCACTGCTGCAATATCTACCACATTTGTATTTAGCGACAATTATGTGTTGCCATTATATATACGTTTTTCCCATTATTCTTGCATTACAGAATCGAAAACCACGAGACTTTCCAAAAATCAATAGTGACAGAGATTATTTTCAATGTTTTGCATGGCTTGTAACATAGGAAATTAGGTATGTGATATTCGTTTAGGAGTTTGGTTTACCATAATGGAAGAAAAGACAAAGTGAAAGAATTCCTTCATTCAAAAGATTAAAAGAGACATATATTCTATAAAACGATAACAAAATTTAAGGAAAGGAAACAATGTGTTTGTGATGCTGAGGTGAGCTTTAGTTTGTTGCTTTGGTGAATATGTGAACATTTTTCGTGTCATAAGAGACAATGCAGAAAAAGAACACAAAGGACCTTCCCATAATACTCTCTTTTGTTTCTGGAAACCACGAAAGCTCTTTTGTTCTGTGCTCCATTCACAACCGAATCCACATCCATACATCAAATATGTTACGTATACATTAAAATCAATCACAAAAATCAACTACCAATATAAAATACATATTAAAATAAAAATATACATTTAAAATAAATTAAACTACAAATATATTTAAATATAAATTTAGTGATTAATTTTAGTGGTTACTTTTAGTGTATAAATAATATTTTTATATATACATATATACATAGATACACACACTATAAAAAATTTTGAGAATAGTGTCCAATTTTAATAACCAACAAATAATTATCGATTACCGATTTTTTTTTTTGAAAAAAAAAATTGATTGCTAAATTAGTTATTAATTTCAGACGTTAAATCGGTTGTTAAAATAAAAATTAACAACCAATTTTACAACCAATTTGTTTTTTTGTCAAAAAATTAATTCAATTACAAAATCAACATCTAATTTAATTTGTCGCTAAATCGGTTGCTATTTTTAAATTTTGTTGTATTAGCTCACGGAAAGTAAACCACAAAACAATATGAATTGTGATAAATTAAACTACTTCAATTTGAATTGAATATCTTATGTTTTCATCTAACTGGAATTGAAGGAGTCAATGCAAAAGGTAGGGGTCCGGGCAGAATCATCGGAGATTTTCATTGTCCAATATATTCTTTCTCTCTTAGCTTTGAGGAAGGAATGTGCACAGACAGAAATTAAAAAAGAGGAATATATTGTACATCATAATTGCATTGTTGATTAGCGTACAAGTAATTTGTAGTTAATGTGTTTGAAATAGTAATTAATTAGACATAATATTTTATTATCGCGTGTACGTGACAATCATATGTTATATTTGGCAATATATCATGGCTGACCTATCACCGATATTATATGATGGCCATTATAAAAAAAAAAAAATTAACTATCTTGTGTTTTAAAGAGATATTTTAAAATAATTTAATAATTAAAATTTTTTATTTTTTTAATATATTTAATACATTAAAAATATAAAACTTATCTTTTTAATAAGTTTTAATAATTTTTTTTTCTGTGGTGATCTTAAATTATGCCGGCACATTTTTGCAAGACCCATTTAAGTTTTGAATGCTTTGATATATGTTTTATTTATTTATTTATTTTCTCTATGCTTGCAAATAATACTGACTGAATATTGCGCTATAGATTAATCAGTGAACATCTTGCATATTTTCTACATGTTTTCCCTTTTAATTCATAAGAAATAATGATAGCATAGATAAAGATTAGATACTTAATTTAATTAAAACATTATTTGAATTATAATGATTTTACAAGAAAAATCCTAAGCAACCGTGATTTAATTTCTATAACAGTTTTTTTCCTTATAGAACAATAAAAGGTATCACTACTAAAATCTTTCGCATTATTAACGGATTTTTAATAAGTTTTAATGAATTAGTGACGGATATAAAAATTATTGACGGAATTAACGACCGATAAATAGTATCTTTTCATACAAATGGCATCGCCTAATAATGAGTGACAACATATTCTATCCGTCACTAATTAGTGACAGAATTTAATGATGAATTTTTTCTGTATCCATCTCTAATATAAATATAGAATTTAACTTTTACGGGCACAATTGCACTAGTTTATGCCTAGAATTACTGCGTGAACCTGTATATGTATAATTTAAACTATAAGTATATCTTTCAAACATTGGGATGGTTAGATAAATTTTAATCGATTAATTTTTTTTCAATATTTTCTTTTCAAATCTTGCGAGAAGAATTCTGATTTTATGGTAACCATTTCTCAAAAGATTAAAAAAGGTTAAAAAGAATAATAAGTATAATTTCGGAAGAACAATGGAATAATTAAGAAATCTGATATGAGATCACACTCAAGTTTGCTAAGGATTCTAAGATACGATATTATTGTACAATTCTGTTGATTTTGATTAATGAATTTCTCTGATTCTGGAGGCTCGATGGTAATGTCAAAGGGATTCTAAATTAAGGTTGATCCATGGTCCCCTCATGACCAAGCTGGAAGGGGATGGAGGTCAAAGGTTTTTCTTTTCAAATGAAATTAACTCATTCTTATATATTGTGATAAATTTGGTTCTAATCTATTAAAAATCTTAAATATTTTATATTATCACATTTAATTAATATTTTTTATTTTTAATAAATATTCAAATATAATACAACAATAACAACGAAATCTTATTCTATCAAGTGAGATCAGCTACATAAATTAAAAATAATATCATTGTGTGCATCACATCATGTATTATGTCTACAATAAATTTATTGACACACATATATATATTTTTTTACCACTTCATATATAATCTTTTTGTATTGAAATAATATGTGTGATTTTTTCTTTTGTATTGAAAGTATATTAAAAAATAAATTTTTATTAGATAACATTTATTTACTTAAATTTATATCAAGTTATTTTATTCTATTTATATACAACCATGTTTTAAACATGCAAAAAAGCAATCTGTAATGAACTATTCGTAAAGATATAAATATTAAAATATTAAATAAATATATATTTATATTTATTATAATCAAATTTTATAGACAATATAATTAAATATCATAAATAATGTATTAAAACTTTATAAATATTTAACCAAATTAGATATATATTTACAATCAAAATCAAATATAAATAAAAATATACAAATATTTAATGACCAAATTTTAGTGTTAATTAAAATTTGATTTATTTTGATATATTATTTTTTTTAAATAGATATGCATTATCCCTCTCTAATCAAATCATATTGATGGTATCTATGCTACTTTTGAATTTCTTTTTTGACTCTCATGTCCATGATGAGTCCAATAATTGCTGTAAAGTTGTAAACAGGGTCAGTAAGGGACAATTTGGCAGGTGGGGATGTTGTTCTTCCTTTCCTTCTCCATTAAACTCATACTATAGCAATATTCATGCTCTCTTTTCCATTGCTTTGGTACATTAATATCCCTTTATTGCTATCTATACTCTTTATTTCCCTTAACATAATGCTCCCAATATCACTTTCCCATAGCAGTTATTTTTCTCATATAGCTTCTAACAATTCATGGCAAAGAAAAATTAAAAGAAGCTTTCATGAATTTTTGGACTATTGTGTTTGTCACACATTTCACTTTCACCATCATCAGTGCCTAGTAGGAGGGGGACCATAATGCATGTTAAAAGATAAATTTATTTGTTACTTTTTTATTTATTTGTGTTTTGTTTTTTTCATGTTCCCTCAGAATGTGTGTCTCTGTATAATCATATACTATATCCGTGATACTATAAAGAAAGTCAATCCCTTCATAGAAATGCAACATGCATGGTTTCATTCTATCAAATGTTGCTTTCAATCTGTACCTTTGTTCATAAATGAGACAATTTATTAGTCCCTTATAAACATTCAGAAATAGAAGCAACACTCACTTAATAGTACTTTTTCAAGGTACCTACTATATAAGTCTTTTAATTAATTCTTCAACAAGTAACTAAATAAAGACTCAGGAGAATAATAATGTAGAGCCTATCATATATTACCTACCTTTCGATTCTCTCTTTTATATATTTCATACCACAACATCTAATAATAATAATGATTCATGAGGATTTCATCTTTAATAAAGGATTAAAATCTACATAACTGATCATTGATTAAATGATAAAGTTCATTTTTTTTACAACTCAAAAACATATATAGGCTTTATTTAATTAACTAACTGAAATGACATAATCTGACTTGTTGGATATAGCTAATTAGTATTGTCTTTACTTTACTATATGAGTTATTCCCAGAAGAAGAAACTGTGGTCAAGAGCGTAGAATTACCGCAGTGAGTGTAACCCTAACTGTGAATATAAAAGTTGTAGAGTACCACACTCCCCCGTCCCCCACAAAATAAGGGTACCCAATTAAAATAAGGTCAATAGGTACATGCAGCAACGGCTATGCTGCTTTTTATTTATTGGGGCTCCACTGTTTTTTTTTATATTTTTTTTCGTTAAAATATTATTTTATTCTCTAAAATTTAAGTTAAATTTTAATTTTGTTAGTATCTTTATGTTATTTTTGTTAGGATAGATACAAAATTCACTAATTTAGTATCTTTGGATATAATATTTCTATCTATATTTCATATGTTAAATGCAATTTGGGAAAAGTTTAGGGGCCAGCAAATTTTTCAAATTCTGGTCTGCATGTAACCAGCAAAGAAAAGTGAGTCATTGGATGAAATCTCACACCAATCTTACACCATTAAAATTATCATTAATGGTTATTTTATGGCTACAAATCACAAAAATTATTGGCCTCCTAACATTCTTTCAAAATTTTATATCTCTGTATTTCTATCTTTAATGTCTCATATCTATAAATAAATGTAGCCTAAAAAAGAACTTACACCAGAATTTTTTTTTCCTTTCTTTTCTTCCAAATTTTAACATCATATCCCTAAAACTTGAATTCAAGACATTTTTCGTCTCTATTACTTGAGCTATATGATTGTTGGTTTACACTATTTATATATTGAGAAGGGAAAATAGGGATTTTAGAATTAGCATTAGCCAAAGTCTATCGAAAACTTGTCACCGAAAAGTGGAGCGGATAACTAACTGAAATAACAGAAGATTAGGAACTAGCCTAACATATTTTTGTAACTGCCATAACCGAATTGCTTAACTAGCCTAATCCTTGCCTAATAGTCTAATACCAAGAGGCATAGCTGATAATAGTTATTGACTAATATATTATATCTCTCATCTTTTAGATATACACTAAAATCAGTTATCAAAATTAATCATTAATATAAAATATATGTTATAATACAAAATACATATTAAATATGGGTTAAATAATATATATATTTATAATAATTAATTTTGATGGCTAATTTTAATGTACAAATAATATTTTAAAAAAATACTAAAAAGTTAACATTTAATTTTATTAAAAAAAAGTAAAAAAAAATGACTAATATTAAATCAAATGTAGTAAATTTGAAAAAAAAAACAGGTTGGTCAGATATTATTTATGTTATTGAAGCAATTGTAATTCAATCTCAAAACTTAAGTGATTGTCACATATTAAAGTGGTTGGAAGTTGAGGTAGCATATAGTATATGGCATGGCCACTCATGCTTGAGACTCCAGCTTGTTCCAACTTGTGTAATCTTGGCATATATATGCATGGTGGGTCTGAGGATTTCAGATTCTTAACAAGCATCAAATTTTGTGAATCTTAGAAATTCAAATTTGTTGTTAGAGGTGATAAATGATCACAGATTTTTTATATAAAGATGTACGTGAATGTGAGATTTTCTTTTTGTTGTTGTAAAAGGATCATTTTAGTCGATTATATATAAATGTTTATTAAATCTGAAAGTACGTTTTGATATTAGTAGTTGAATTTTTAAATTTTTAAATTTGTTGATACGATGACCGATTCGGTTATCGGAATTTTGTTCCTTAACCAAAGTTAAACCTATATAAAAAACAGTCAATTAATAAATATTAAATAAGATAATTTGTAATTATTTTTGTCTAATTTTCTTTAGTTATCAAATATTTCTGATAAAATTATTGTTAATAATTTTAAAAAATGGATTCATAATAAGTAGTGACAAACAAATAATTCAATATAATATACGAGTGTTTATTAACATATACGTATAAGTTTCTATATATTGTGAGGTCTAAATACCCTCGGCATATTTATATATATATAGTTAATGAATTGTCCTAAGCGCCATAAGTATGAATGCAACACATCAAAAAAGAAAATATATATGTGCATTTTGTAATGAATGATGGTTCATTATCATCCTTATTGTGTTGAATTTTTTATCTCTTTCTTTAATAAAAGCCATTCATGAATGTATTTAATGTAGTGTATGTTATCATCTATTAAATCTCTCACATATAACGCCAATGGGAAGAATTGGGACCCTCTACACTAATTAAGTAGTAAGTCTAATTTCCTCCAATTAACCTTCCATTTAGATTGCTACTCAATTTCCTAAGATCATAACATGAAAATTTTGATATGAGTCAGGTTACTTATTCAGTAAATATTATTATTTTTTATTAATATTTAATTAATAATAATTTATATTTATATTTATAGACGTTTTACACACAAAAATATATAATTTATATTTATATTTATTAAAATTTATATACATAAATTAATAATTTATATTTTTTTTAAATTTACATATATAAATTAATAAAATTTATTTATTAAAAAATACTTTAGTATTTATACTAATTAAATAATAATAAAAAATATTAAAAATTGCTGACTCTTAAAATTTTCTCTTCTGATATATATGATGCATATTATTTGAATTCAAACTTTGTAACTTTGTTACTCTCATTTGGATACTTACCTGTTTTCTTTCCTTATCCGTTTTTTGTTGAGTTGGAACCTTTTTTAAACCATGGAAAAAAAATAAAAAAGAGAATAAATTAGATAGATATATTTTGTTAGCATATACATGGCTTACCTAAACCAATGTTACCAATTTTTTATATGGTTAAGTTGTAATGTTTGGCTTTTTCTAAAAATAAAATAAGGAAAAATAGTATGTCGTCTTTGGAACAAAAGGCAAAACACTTACAAACCCAACCAAATTAAACTAAACACCATTAGAAGAAAAGTTACAACATAACTGAGATTCCATATCTCGGGAATACACGATTGATTTATAAGCTGCCATTTCATGTTCATTTTGTTGGCGTATGTAGTATGTGATGAAAAAACAGTTAGATGAAAGATACACAGTAGTAGCCATTATTACAGCTATAAATTAAACAGTACTAGTAATTAGCTTTACATTAATTTTCAATTATACTATTAGCTTATTGTGCTGCATAGGTCTAAGTTGTTTTATGAGGTGGGACCAGTATTGTATTATATTGGGATCCTATGAATGGTTAATGATAATGTCAGTTAGGAAGATAAAAAAATGGTGGAAACTCAATTGGAGTCGACTTCACGTAAAGTTATAGTTAAAAGTCGTTAGATGAAAATTTAGTCCAATTAATTAAATTATTTAACGACTCTCAGTTATCAACTTCATGTGAAGTCGACTGCACCTGAGTTTTCACCTAAAAAAATAACATAGTTCATTCTTATTTGAGATCAAGGTCCTGCAAAACCGAACTCGTTTACATCTAATCACTGGAATTAAAGATTTAAAAGTTTCATTGAAATTCAAACAAAATTTAATTGGAGTTAAATTAAATATAATAATATAATATATTTATATTTAAAATAAAAAATTTTTAACAAATTAATTACTAAAAAATTATATAATCAATTCCATTGATTAATTAATTTTTTATTTTTTTATTTTTATTTAAATTAGTCCAATATAATAACTAATTTTCAATTAATCAGATCAAATCGATTAGTTCGATTTGATTCTCTGAATCATATTTGAGAATAAAAAAAATGAAATTTTTGAACATCAAAATCACTGTATTTTAAATCGGATTGTACTATTTTTTCTATTAAATTGTAAATGTGATTTTCATCATAAAATTTAAATTCAAGTTTTTCTATTTTTAATATTTGTTAAATATTAATATGTCACACGAACACCTCACTAATATTAAATATACAAAGTATTGTAGCGAATTATAAGTATGAAAAATTAAGTCAATTTTCGAAATTCTTCACCATACATTCTTGTGAATCTGACATCCAATAAATGATATGCATGTGGGGAAGAAAAAGCCCTTTATAAGATTTGATATAAGAATGTGATGAATAAGGGGAATTTCTTAAAAGGTTGTGTGTTATGTCGTCAACTAAGTCTTCCCCTATCAGTGCACCTCTTAATAATTATCATGCTGCGTAATTTGACCTTTATTCTGTTAGATTAAGAACAAGTATATTCCATATATTAATTAATTAGGGGTGACCTAACCTATACATATAGCTAGGGTCTATTATTGAATACCAACAGATGAATTGTCAAGGCATATCTTAAGTAAAACACCAACAAAAATATTCAAGAAGTTAAAAGGTGAAAAATTCAATATTTTTTTACAAGTACTTATAATTTAATAAATAACAATCATTATATATAATATATAAGCATATATATTATTTTTGTTTTTATTATTTTATAATTTTAAAATTTAAGAAAGCAAAGATTAAAAATAATAAAAACAAAATTTTGTTATTTTTATTGCATTCAGTTTGTAGTTTTACAAAATTTTATAAATAAAAATATAAAAATAAAAAGACTCAACAATAACACAATAATATTACGTAATTTATTTTTGAAGAAATATATTTTGGTGATCCTTCGCTCAAAATTATTTCTGTTTAGATCAACATTCTATTTCAAATAGCAAATTTTTAAATATAGTTTAAATTTACCATAAATTAATTCTTAATCTCTCAAATAAATAATAACATGAGAAATCAAATAAGGAAAAGTATCAGGGTCAGCATTTTATTAAGCATTTAACTATAAAAAAAAATTTAAATAATTTTATACCATTAGATTTAATCTCACACCATTAAAAATACTATTAATAACCAATTGATGGTTACAAAATACAAAAATTGCTACCTCCTAGTACTCTTCATCAAATAATTATAGATCTCTAATCCTTGCCAGTTGCCGCCAGGATTGAATGAAATGGAAGTGTTTGTTATTAGTATCTGGAAATGCACATTCATCACGTTTAGGGTGATTATTATATTATATAGAATTAAAAAAGGTTTAGACTTTAGACTCGAAATAAAGGCCAAGTCAATATTCATTAAAAAGGATGGTTGGGTTCTCAGCTATTCAGATTCAAACCTAATTGAAGTCGTTCGTGTTGTATTCTAGAATCAACATGTTAAACTCTATCTAAACCAAGCACATTTTATGTTTTAATTAAAAACTTTAGACTCATCATATGCATGTTAATCACGTGAGACTAGCTGAGAAAACGAAGCGTCTTGCATTGTTAAACTCTATCTATAATGGCTTTTAATTAGCCATGGAGCCAAATTAATCTTATCTTTGGTACATCATTTTTTTAAAATTTTTTGATATAAATTTAATTGAACAAAAATGTGTGTCGGCTGGTTTAAGTTAACCGACTACGCCATGGCCCTTGATCTGAGCAAATTAAAGTTGTACTCTCACTCTCTGATTTTATGTAATTTTTCTTCAGATTGATTAAATCGATACCAAGGACATACATAATGGTTGCCGACTTGTATTTCAGAATTCTGAGCACACTAATAAATAACACTCATATATATATATATATATTACTATTACTATTATTTCATACTTCTGCATTATATGCCACAAAAAGCTAAGTCAAAGCTCAAAAGTGAATAACTAAATACAACTAATGTGATAAAATAAATACAACAATGAAAAAAGAAGACCATCATCATTTTGGTTTTAAAGATTCAGTATGACTTTTGAAAGAAGAAATAAGACTATGAATTTTTTAAGCATAATTTTATTCTACGAAATGCATTAAATATGAAGAGATATATTTTTAAAAAGAGATTTATACATTAGATTTTGAAGTAATTTTTTTTAAAGCACATATCTAAAAATCTTTGAATTTTGTAATTTTATATGGTACATAGGTGATTTTTCTTTTTGTAGTTTCTTTTTCTTACACAAATAACAGAAAAATTTAATTAAAAAAAGGTTTAGAGATCAAATTTTTTTCTTTTTTATGCATATTTAAAATAATTATTTGAATGTTACCAAAAAATATATCAAATATATATAATGCTGAATAATGTGTCGTTTATAAAAAATTATTGCAATACTATTTATTTCTTTTGGTGTATTTTTTTTTTCTAGAAAATTAAAGATGTGTTTAGTTTTTGTTTTTATTTTCTATTTTCGTCTTTAGTATTTTCTATTTTTAAAATTTATGAAAAAAAGAAAAAATAAGAGGTGAAAACAGAAAATAAAATTTATTGCTTTTACTGTTTTTTTCCAAAAAATTTAAAAGATAAAAAATACTAAAAATAAAAATAAAAAATAAACGCAACCTATATAATTAAAGAATAGATATTGCCACTCTTATTTTAATACCATTTTATCTTTTATAAATTCATACAAATATACATTACAAAAAATTATGTGTGATTATATGTGAAGTAACACATTATAAAAGATAAAAATAACAATATTATTTTCCAATAATTATTTACTCTTTAATAAATAATAGTGACTATTTTTCGAACCATATTGCCTTAAAATTTCAAATTTTAGTTAATCTATTTATTGTTAGAAGCATTACATGACATTATACACTGACCTCTTGGGAAGACAACTATATTTTGTGAATTTTTATTATTAGGCATTTTTTTTTTAAATACAAAATATTCCGTTTTTGGGAGGTTTTATTAGAATAGGGGTATATTATAAAATAAAATTCTTAAGTAAGATTTCTGTATTTTTTTAAAAAAATTAAAATAAATTTTTTTTTGTATTACCTTATGTAATTTATTTAAACTAATTAAAGATATTAGTTAGTTAGACTGATGTAAATATATATATATATATACTTTACTTATAAGTAAATATTAGTAATGAATTTATAATTTTCACTACAAAATTTTTATTTGTTTGTGAAAATTTTTTAGTGAGAGTTATTAGAACCTCCATAATCTATTTTATTTGTAATCATTTTAAATATTTAAAAAAAACTCCCACAGTTTGTTTTTTACCCAATAAATTATAAAAAACCCAACTCAAACAAATACTTACCAAGCCTATACCAAAAATAAAAAAATAAATGAGTTATTCGAGAGAGAGAATGAGGATCCAAAACCCTAAAATCTGGATTGTATTGCCACCGCCATTCATCTCCTTGCCGCCGTTGCCGCCAAGTCTCCTCCGTCAACGCGTCACCCGCTGGAGTTATGAATGGAGGACGAGGTGATCGTGGAGCTTCTCAATTCGTGGAGCTCTCACCACTCGGGATAGTATTTTAGGGATGATTTCATTCAAATCGTTGAGGTAATGCTTAGGTATTCCGTTTCTGCATCGTCTTCCATGGCGGCTTCTTTCGCTGGTTCTGATTTTGCTCCGGCAGCTTGAAGCACTCAGAGCGCGATTTCTTTGCGGACTCGGTGGCACTGGCTGAGGAGATCTGGAAGGTGAGCGAGCTGGAGTGTCTGGAAGCTTCGATTAAAGCTGCGTTCGAAGCTATCAGATCTCGTGGAACTAATTCTCATGTCGTTCTAAGTCATTACGGTGAAAATTTGTTCTTGTTTAGTGCGGGACTTAAATTTTGTGGTTTTAATTATGTGAATTGTATATGACACATTCTGTATTATAGGAATTGACTGGTTTGAGTACAAGAGACAACCAAAGGAAGCAGACCAAGTGAATGTGGAAGGGTCTAGCTTCGATCTAATCCCAAATTGGATACAATCTGGAAGAAAGACTTAAGAAGGTTACAATTTTTAATATCCTTACTTTATGCCGTAGAGTTATCTATTTGATTAAATTATGTAATGTGCTTTGATATCCTTCTAAGCATTAATAAGCATCAATTTCTTTTCAGTGGAAGACTTGAAGGCCAATGCAGAATATATTGGCTATACTGTGGCGTCAAATGTCATTCAATGGTTTTGGGAGGTGGTCAAAACTTTTAACAAGAAAGACATGGCAAGATTTCTGCAATTTGTGACTGGAACATCAAAGGTGATTTACTGTGAACATTGTTAATTTTCATACTCTACTCTTGTTTTGTTTGTAAAAGTATGGTGTAAATGGTTGTGCTGTTGTAGTTGTGTGTTTTGTTTTTTGTTGGCATAGATTTATAGTTCTAAGCTTGTTGGTAATCAGGTTCCTTTGGAAGGTTTTAAGGCCTTGCAAGGCATCTCTGGTCCTCAGAGGTTTCAGATTCACAAGGCATATGGAGCTCCGGATCGATTGCCATCGGCTCATACATGGTGAGTTTTGTATGCAATTTTCTTTTTCATATGCTACAAATTAGATGGCCATCCCATGCTAATTTCTTTTTCCCTTTTCCCAATTACTTTCTACAGCTTCAATCAACTAGACTTTTCTGAGTATACTTCTAAAGAACAGCTTCAAGAATGGTTATTACTAGCCATTCATGAGGCCAGTGAAAGCTTTGGTTTTGGTTGACTTCTATCCTTCTCCCATATCTTTGCACAGTAGTTCTACCATTATGTCTTCAACCTGTCATATGGAGGTATTGTTTTCATTTCTTCGAAAATTTAGATTTTTTTATTTTTCCCTCTCTTAAAAATGAGTCAATTACAAAGAGTTTTTTGTTTTTCAGATGATGATGAATGTGACTCGGCTGGGCAGTTATTTATTTTTGTTGAGGAAAGGTAGCATCGAATGAGGAAATTTATGATGCTATGTTGAGGACAGGCATTTGGTGTTGTATAGTCATTATTAGATCGATTTTGCATTCATTTTGATGTGGTAAGTATTCTTCTTACTGAGCAACATATTGCTGTGTGTGAATATCAATAAATACATATCTTATTGAGGATATTTAAACAGGAATTTATGCTCTATATGTTTAATTGCAGAATATCTCCCTCTCTGTGAACGATCTTCTAGCATGCTGTGGCTTTTTGTGTGGATGTAGTTGTGATGGAGGGTATCCCCTAAATGCATGGCGATACCTAGTCAGCCATGGTGTTGTCAATGAAGAGGTAATAAATCATCAGTTTTGCCTAGACAGAATCCCATTGGGTGCAAAATCATTAAACATGGCTATTTTTTGGAGATCATAGATTTGTAGTTCTGCCATATAATTGAATTCTGCCTATTCTTATACAGACCTATGTAGCAGGAGATAGATTTGTTCTAATCCTGGTCTTTTTAGGTTCTAAACCAGCTGGTCAAGGAGCAGCCGACTATGGCACTCGGAGTATGCTTGCATCCTTTAAGTTTCTGTTTTCTCTTTCTTCCAATATTCTTTGTTTTGGTGTATATGTTCACATGAACCTACATCAAGTTTATGATATGGAGAAGCATCATTGCATTGTCTCGTTTCATTGAAATTTGAGATTGTGTCTATATATAAAGCATCACCATGGACTCGATCTGCTGGTTGAAGCATCATATTGTGATTATTATCAATGGTTGTAAAACAACCTTATTTCAGATTCTTATGATTTGTATTGACATATAGATCATCAAAATTCTCAATTAACTCTAATAAAAACGATTTGAAAAAGAAAAAAAATGCTCCCTTTAAGATAATTGTTACATGAGATTACATTTCTTCTCATATGCTCTTAGGTTGGGACTATTCTCAGGATTGAGAATGCAAAAGCAGCAATCAATGCTGGAGCAAAATTTCTGATGAGTCCAGCAATTGTTAAGGTTTGAATTTTGAGATCTTAGTAGTATATTAGGATTTCAGATAACAATTGCTAGTGCTTGGTCATAATGTTTTGTTATTTCTTTTATTTTTTTTTCTTTTTCTTTATTTTTTTTTTGGGCGCTCCGATCAATTACCAGGATGTTATGTATTACATTCAGAATGGTGAAGTTTTATACATTCCTGGCACAATGACTCCAACTGAAGTAAGGCTCAATTTAGAGATTCTATTAACATGAATGCTTGCTTCCTTAATGTCCACACCTTATGCATCTTTTCCAGCATTCGTTTGATCTTCATTTATTATTCTTAATACAGATATTGTCTGCATGTGAAGCAGGAGCTAAAATTACCAAGTTTGGCCTTCTAATGTTTTGTTTAGTTTACCATATTGAAGAACATTCAAATAATCAAATATAGATAAGAGTGTGTATGCAAACTTGCTGCATGGAAGAGTATACACTTTTGGTTTTTCTTGCGTTGCATTTTCTCATCTATTTTCGGCTCATAGGAGGGATGCACTAATCTCTTGATCCCAACTCTAATTTTTTTTAGATCTATGATGATAATTTTTATTTTACATTCTTGTTCTTCTATTAATACAATTAATATAAAGAATCAATTAATATAGATTTATCCGGTTTCTGCACTTGGAGGATTTTAGTACATATCAGTAATCAAGAAGCCTTTTCCTCATATCTCTCTGGTTGCTTCTCACGAGATAAATATAGGTAGTTTTTATAGTTTAGTGTTGATCATTCTCATAAATATTTATAGTTTTTATAGGGGATAAATTTTGTTCAAATATGTAATATTTTAATTTCCTTCTAAATTTTTAATGTGTCTTATTCAAAGATTTTTTTTAAATGATAATTATTTAGTAGTATAATAATGTAATTCTAGTATTCAGATTAATTGTTTAAGAATAATATTGACATCTTTGTGGAGGTTGAAACTCCACATGAATGTGTGTTTTTTTTTAATTGGAGATTCTTTTTATGGGGTTCCAAATCGCCACAATAATTAACCAAGAATTGCCATAAAATGCTAGCACATAATCCCCTAAAAAAGGGATAGAAAACCGTCACTGAATGAAATTGTGGGAGTTGTGAAAGACCGCCACAAAGGAGTTCGTGGCACCTCCAATTTTGGGAGTTTTTAAAACTGCCACAATCCTTTTTGTGGGGGTTTGAAACCGCCACAAACAGAAAAAAATCGCCACAAATGAGCAAAATTCTTGTAGTGTCTTTTTCACTTTGCATCCCAATATGGTATCAGATGAGAATTTTTTATACTTCTGTCATTTTTTCCTTTTTGGTAACCCTTTTCGAGAAAATTCCTTTTAATTTTTTTCGTCACGATCCTCTCTCGTTCTCATCATGAACATCATAGCCATTTAAATTTCTTTTTTTTTCTCAATTGATTCTTTCGATTTTTTCTATTCTTCGCTCCTACTAATACTTCTTCTAATTCTTCGATTTCTTCTTGACTAATTCCTGAGCAAGGATGTCGACCCCTTTAAATGAAGTTCCGTCACAAGCGGCTTTTCCGGTTTCAATGCTACGTTCGTCAATTTCTGATGCATACACACTTCATTCAAGTGATCACCCAGGACTCATATTGGTATCTCAACCACTTCAAGAAGACAACTATGCTTCTTGGTGCCGATCGATGCGGCTCGCACTCAGTGAAAAGCGCAAAATCGGGTTCATTGATGGCTGCCTGCCAAAATCAGACCCCACTCTTGATCCAGTGCTTACAAAAATATGGTAATGCACCAACGATATCGTCACTATTTGGTTGCCAAATTCGATTTCAAAAGATATCGCAGCAAGCGTGATCTACACTAGCTCAACTGCGCTTTTATGGCAAGATCTAGAAGCTAGGTTCTCCCAGAGCAACGCGCCTCGAATCTTTGAGATAAAGAAATCACTGATGATTCTGAATCAAGGATCTCTTACTGTCTCACAGTACTTCACAAAGCTAAAGATTCTTTGGGAAGAACTCAACACCTTTAAGCCTCTTGTTGCCTGTTCTTGCGGTAGAGTGAAGGTCAACTAAGCGTATCTTTATTAGGAGTACGTCATGCTGTTCCTCATGGGATTGAATGACACTTGGTAAATGTGAGGAGCCAAATTCTACTCTCAGATCTCCTGCCTCCAATTGAAAAAGTTTTCTCGCTAGTGCTGCAATAGGAGAAACAGCGAATATACTTCATCTCAACCACCTCAACAGATGGTTTTTGCCGTGAATTAAGCTTCAAGAAGCATGACAACTTCTGGATCTAAGATGAAAGGCAAGAAAGATCATCTTCAATGTGCACATTGTGGCTATCTCGGCCACACAAAAAAAGTGTTACAAACTGCATGGCTACCTACCCGACTACTTACAGAGCAGAAATACTCCCTAAGTCGCTCAGGTGAATTATGTCAACAAGCTCGAGCCAAGCCAAGAAAATCAAGATTCCCAGCCAAACAACGGATTCTCACTTACAACATCACAATACAATCAGTTAATGGCGTTGCTTCAGACTCAGCAAGCAATGCAAGCCATAGAACCTGAAATCTGTGCAGATGAAATATTTTCCTCATGTTACATGAATCAAAAGGCAGTGTCCAACTCCTGGATCATTGATTCAGGGGCAACCACACACATAACTAACACCTTCACCACTCTTATCAACCCATAACCATTACTTCATCATTTTGTAGCCCTACTAAATCAAACTAGAATTAAGGCCTTAGCCACAGATAATGTCATTCTTAGCCCCTATCTAACTCTCTACAATGTCATTTATATTCATTCTTTTCGGGTGAATTTAATTTCTATAAGTTCCTTACTGAAATTGTTTTGTTGCATGGTTACCTTCTCTGACCTCTCTTTCATTATATAGGACAAGATCTTCAAGAAAGTGATTGGCAAAGGTGATGAGTTAAATGATTTGTTTGTACTACAATTACCTTCCATAGCACCTTCCACACACATCACTAGTTCTTGTCATCAAGTATCCTTTGTTAGTAGTGATGTTTGGCATGCTCGTTTAGGTCACACATCTAAAAAGATTTTGAATAAATTGAGTATTGTTTTGTGATTAAAACCCATCAAATACAATCATTCAAATTGTCCTGTTTGTCCTTTAGCAAAACTTAAGCGTCTTTCTTTCTAGTCACAAAATAATTTTCATAATAATACCGATGAATTAATTCATTGTGACATTTGGGGCCTTTATCGTGCTTCCACATACAATAATATGAGATATTTCCTCACAATTGTGGATGATCATTCAAAATTTACTTGGACTTATCTTTTGAAACAAAAATCCGATACTATTAATATTTTTATGAATTTTGTTAACATGGTTGAAACTCAACTAAATGTTAAAGTAAAACAGATTCGATTTGACAATGCCAAGAAGCTATCACTCACTGATTTTCTACAGTCGAGGGGCATAATTCACCAATTTTCATGTGTAGAGAGACTCGAGCAGAATTCAATTATAGAAAGAAAGCTTCAAGACTTGATTAATTTTGCAAGAGCCCTCTTTTTTCAGTCCAAGGCGCACATCAAATTCTGTGGAGAATGTATTCTGACTGCTATCTTTTTGGTGAATAGGTTGCCTAGTCCAGCCCTGCAGCACACTTTACCATATGAGAAATTATTTCTCAAGCAACCAAATTATCATGCACTGCGAGTTTTCGGGGGTCTCGTTCATGCAAGGGCTGTAAAAGCAGTTTTTGTTGGATATCCTTCAGGGTATAAGGGATACAAATTATATGATTTAGAGGCAAAGAAGTTTCTTCATATTCAGAAATGTCACATTCAATGAAAGTGTATTTTTCTTCATTGAGCTGCTAGCTAATCAGTCCCCTTTCATGGATAATTTTTCAGATGTGGTGATGCCTACAGTGCTCCAAGACACTTCTCTTTATGGTTCAGCACCAATTCAGCAATTCTTGGCCAATACTTTTGACCCTCATGACCCAATAATACCTTTAACACCTGATCACAATCATGATATTACGCCTGAACCTCAACCATCTCAACCCATCTTTAAAAGATCTACTAGAATAACTAAACCTCCACAATATCTTTATGACTACCAATGTCACAATGTTGTCAACATAACCAATTCCAAATATTTGACCAAACCATACATAAAATTTGTAGCCAATGTAAACACCATACCCGAACCTGCTTTCTACCACCAAGCTGTGAAATACCTAGAATATTGACAAGCCATGAATGAAGAGCTTCGGGTGATGGAAGAAATTAACACATGGAACTTGGCACCTCTTCCACAAGGAAAATACACCATTGGTGACAGCATTATTGAACCACAATTTTCAACAATCCAAGAGAGACTACTCCTTTTTTACCTTTGGCACAGGTGACAACATAATCTACTTAGTTGTATATGTGGACGATATCATCTTAGCAAGTTCCTCTAAGAAAATGATGTGTAAGGTGCAACACTTATTAGAATTTATGTTCAAACTCAAGATTTTAGGTGATTTAAAATACTTTCTGGGGCTGAAACTTGCAAAATCCCCTGAAAACATTGTCCTTAGTCAAAGAAAGTACACATTGAACATATTGAAAGATACCAACTTCATTGATGCTAAGCCGAATTCCTTACCTATGGAGACAAATATGAGGATGAGTGTCTTTGATAGGACCCATTGCATGATCCTTCCACTTATAGGCGTATAATTGGGAGACTAATGTACCTTACAATATCACATCCTGATATCACATACATTGTCTCCACATTGAGTCAATTTCTATCCAAACCAACCACCACTCACCTTGCTGCTCTCCACCAATTAATGAGGTACTTAAAAGGGACTGTGGGACAAGGCCTTCTCTTCTCTGCCAAGTCAAAACTGTGACTTATGACATTCGCTGATTGGGCAGGTTATCCGGACACTAGAAGAAGTATCACTGGTTACTATATTTTCATTGGTGATTTCCTTATTCCTTGGAGATCAAAGAAGCAATACACTATCTCAAGGCCTTCCGCTGAATCTGAATACCGGGCCATGGCAGTTGAATTAACCTGGTTGAGAGACATTCTCTCTGACTTTTAGATTGACATTTTATCTTTTATGCTCTTTTGTGACTCACAGTCAGCCATTCACATTGCCACGAACCCACATTTCATGAGAGAACAAAGCGTATCGAGATCGATTGTCACTTTGTTCGAGAGCGAGTAGTGGTAGAATTCCTGAATCTCATTCACGTTCGAACACAACACTAACTAACTTATGTGTTTACTAAGCCTGTAATCTAGCTTAGTTTAATAATCTCATTTCTAAGTTTGGCATGATAAACAGTTATCTACCAACTTGAAAGAGATATTATACCTCATGTAATTTATTTAAGCTAATTAAAAATATTAGTTAGTTGGATTGATGTAGATAATTAGTGTAGCCCCTGCCATACTCCTTTCTCTCTCTATATATACTTTATTTGTAAATAAATAGTAGCAATGAATTCACAATTCTTTTTCACTTTACATTCTAATATTAGGTGAGATTTTTCTTTTTAAATTCAAATAAAAATTATTAAGTGAAATTTCTATTTTTTTTAATTTAAAATATAAATCGCTGTGTAAGATTTATGTTTTATTAAATTAAAAAAAAACGCTGAATGAAATTTTTATTTTTTTTATTTAAATAAAAAATATCTGGATGCGATTTTTACCCAAACGCTTATAAGATACTAAAACCGAAACGTACAATTCTTTTTTTTAAAACATCATTTCTTCTGTCATAAGAAAATAATTTAAGTCGTTATTATTGTTATTATTATTTTAAACAGTGTTCCTGAAAATTCCTGTGTAGTGTGGAGCGACAAAAGTCTGATTGGACTTATGTAACTCGAATATCTATTGCCCTGTAAAACTGGTTACAATAATTTAATAATTTCCATTATATGATGAACAATTTGAACGAAATATTTAACTACTTCTCTGTACATGTCGGGTAAAGACCCCTTCATCCCATAACGCGTCAAAAAGAAGATGACACGGAAAAAGGAAAGACAATATTTAGATAGGGTAGAGACTCTACTTTAGATTACAATTTACATTAACAAAAAAGTTTAAATAAACAATGTTTTAGTTAAAAATATAAACTAATAAAAAATATTCTTAACCTATTTAGCTTCAAAATTAAGAATGTTAATTAATTTTAGTAAAATTTAAACAAAAGAATATTATGTATAGATACATATACATAAATGTGAGATATCAGGTTAACATTCATATTTAAAAAATATATATTTTGTATTCTAAAATTTTATTAAAAATATATTTAGATTAAATTTATTTTTAAAATAATTTTATTTCAAAACATTTTTTTTATATTCCATTTATTGCTGAAAAAAAAATAGAGAATTGATATAAGTAAGAATATTTATAAAAGAAAAAAAAACTAAAAGGTATCTTACGAATTAAGAAAATTTAAACTATTTTTTTTTTTTACTTTTTAACCCATTGACTTATTAAAAGAATTATGTTTTCTATTCAAAGTTTTTACTAGTAAATAGTAATATCCTTAAATTTTTTTCTTAAATACTTGTTAACAAATAAACAAACAAGGCCCTTAAAAGAATAACAAGTAACACAAGTCGTGAGCATAAAAAAATTGCATTCACTGTACCCAATTTGTGCATTAAATGAGAACCCCCAAAACAGTGCCTCTGAATTAGTGTTTTCTCCCCTTCGGTAACATTGCAGTTGGAGTAATAAAACTCTCATTAATTATGTGCTTGATTTAAAAGTCGACACTCCAAGAGAAAGCTAGAACAAAGTTTGTCATCTACGGTGTCAGCAATTAAAGTAAGCCAGAAAGGGGTTTAGTTCCCAATATATGAGTTAATGCTTGATCCCATATTGTTTATACTACACTTAATTATTAATTATATATTACTATCTTGATTCAGCCTAGGGTTTTGGAAACCCTAACATCACCTTCCACCGTGGTCAATGCTCTAAGGCTGCGTTAATTTGGAAGAGAGAGTGAGGCATAAAAATTGAAAAACAGAAATGGAGAAATTTAAATTAAATTAAATTTTTTATTATATTTAATATAAAATATATAAAATTAATTATCTCTTAATATTTTATTTAGTTTAAAATAAATATAAAGATAAAATAAGAATATTAAAATATTTTTAATTATTAAAAAATATTATTAAAATTTGTTTTTATTTTTAAAAATTTTAGTCTTTTCTTGTTTTCATTTTCTAGAAGTATTGATAAAAGGATTAAAATTTTGATAATGTTAGAAAACAAAAAAAAAGTCAAAATTTATCTTATTTAATATTCATTAATTATTATAATAATTAATAAATAATAAATAAGACAAATTCTAATTATTTTTGGCTAATTTCTATTGGTTACCAAATATTTTAGCTAACATTTTATTACTCTAAAATTTTAATTTTAGTCTCTAGTCCACCAACACAATACCGAGTCTCAGTATCTCAATTTCAGTTCCACTATCCGAAAACAAACACTACCTAATAAACTTTCAACTACTACATACAAATATTCTAAAATAATTTTTAAGTGCAAAAACTTGAAATTAATTATGATTATTCTCCTAAATTAATTAGTTGAGTGTTCAGCTAACTCATTTATTTAAATAAATATTAAAAATTTAAATTTTATATTATAAAATGACATACCCTTAAATAAATTTTAAATTCAAAGCCAATTAGTCCTCAATAACATGTTAGATTAATTAAAAGATGGTTGTTCTCTTTATTATCTCAACATTTGATTTGGATATTTTTCATGTCCCAACAAGTTTTTTTATTTGATAATTCTCAAATTATTGACAATAATTTTCTTCTTTTTTTTTTTTTTAAATTATGCTTATGAATAGAGTGAGCACAATAAAATATACAAATACAAATGAAAGATGCCTTCCAAAAAATTTAGTATTGTAAAATTTATTTTTCTATTAATATTAAAATAAATTATTGATTTTTTTATATCTGTCTATAAACCCTAAAAGGAAAGATAGTACAAAACAAAATAGATACTCCTAATTAGCCTGGATCTTATAACAGACAAAGGGGAGAATATTAATTTATTTGAAAAGGTTTTATACGATTAATTAGATAAATTAAATTAAGGATAGATATAAATATTATATAGAGACTACTAGCTATAAGAGAAGAAAACAAAAACCCCTTTGTGTGGGTCTCTCACTCTCAGTGAAGTCAATCGTTTGGTGTTTGTTTCTTTGTTGTTTTTCATTATAGTAGCTAGCGATGGAACAATATAAAATTCCAATATGCCATGAGAATTTGAAAAGTTGTAACAACATAAAAGTATGCTACTATAGCTTGGCAAGTTGGCATTCCCATTTAAGCAAGGAAATGAGACACCATAGAATTTTATTTATCACTTTACATAGAGAATAATAATATAATATAATATATATTAAAAAGAGTGAGATAGAATTGAAGAAGAAAGAGATATGGTGGTAGCGAAGAGAGTGGGGGAAAAGGAATCACACATGAGTGTGTCCTTTTCTGTCTAATATTTTTTATCCCTTCTTCTACGCAGAGGGGAAATCCATAGTCACCCTATTTTTTTGTTGGTACAATTTTGTGGGATCAGAGGTAAGATATATTAACTTCACTTATATTTCATTTATTATCATGTTATAAATTATTTTTGAAATATAAATATCAATCGTAAATAAATTATTTTATTTATTAATTGAGACTATATTAAGTTAGTAAATTTTTTTCTCTTGAAATTAAATAGAGAATTTTCTATTAACATAAATTAAAAAAAAGTATAAAATCTAAAAGTGCTTAGGAGTTTGTTAGTAGAAAAAAATTTCAACATCTTTTCTGGAACTCAAATCTAAATGTTAATAAAATTACTAGTAAATATTTTTATATTTTTCACTATATTTTTAATTCGACGTGTCAAGTGTCAAGTATTAATTTATTGTGAAACTAAATTCTATTAAAAATTTAATATTGGTCAATAATTATTGCAAGTACAAAATAGATAATTTACTGTATTTGACTTTGTATTTAAGCGGAAATGTAGCTTCTAAATAATATATACCTACACAAACAAATAAAATAAGACAGCTATTTTTTTTATATATTATATTGATGTTGTTAATTGTTCTCTCCTCTTGTTCTAGTGTCATTTTCCGAGATATACCATGGAGGAAAACAAAACCGAAACCCAAATCCACCTGTTTTTTCTTGCCATACCTTTCTGGATTTTTTTATCTTTTAATAATTGTTGTCAATATTAATTAATAAATAAATAAAAAAATAGATAAGAATGAATATAATAATAATTGGTTCTACCTCACTCTCACTGCTGAACAACAGTTCCCTAGCTATCTATCTATCTTTTCATTCTTCTTCTTCTTCTTCTTCTTCAATTCAATTCAGTTCGTTCTCTCATGTGTCATTATTTCCCTTTACTACACTCATCACAATCTCTATCTAACTTTCTTGATGATGAGCATGTTTGTTTCATGTTTGGTACTACCCATTGCTAATTATATTAACATTATTCCCTTACCTTCTTCTTTCTAAATTAATTCTCCCTCTTTCTCTCTTATTACCTTCTCCTTCTCTCTCAAGTTTTGCATCTTTTTCAGAAGAAAAAGAAAGAAAGAAAAGCAAGAGAGAGAATCTATCTGAGTATGTATAAACAAATCACACTTTAACTGCTTCTTCCGCTTTAATTTGTGAGCATCATCTTGTGTGATTTGAGTAAAGCTAAAAGAAGATGCCGTTAGAAGGGATTTTCATGGAAGCAAGTTCATCAACCACACCTACCCCTGATCTTTCCCTTCAAATAAGCCCTCCAACTATCTCTTCTTCTTCATCTTCTTTGATCTGCAAGGGTAGTAGTAGTAGTAGCAGTAATAATCATAATAATAATAATAATAATAACTTCCCTGAGCTTTCTCTTGGAAGCAATTTCATCAATTATTCAAATAGCAGCAGCAACAACAACAACAGTTATTATAGAGCGATTAGTGGTGCTCATCATCACATAAATTACGGAGGAGTTTCACTTCTTGATGCATCTGACGGTGGAGGAGTGTTAAGGAGGCCAATCAAGGGTATTCCGGTGTATCACAACCGTTCGTTTCCCTTCATGGCAACATCATCATCACCGTCAACAATGGAATATTCTAGAGAAAACAACAAGGTTAATATGTGTTCATATCACCACCACCAATACATGATTCCTTCTTCATCACCTTCATCTATATCACTACCTAATAATAATAGTAATTACTTTATTGGACCCGCACCTTCTTCTTCTTCTTCTTCTTCGCCGGCTTTGGATCCAATCACAAGGCTCAGTGCCTTCAAATCTCATCATCATCCATTGCACCATCATCATCATGAAGTAGCAGCATCGCATCATCATCATCATCATCATCATGCTGGGTTTATGATGCGATCCAGCAGGTTCTTGCCCAAGCTACCTACAAAGAGGAGCATGAGAGCGCCCAGAATGAGGTGGACAAGCACCCTCCATGCCCGATTTGTTCATGCTGTTGAGCTTCTTGGCGGCCATGAAAGTAAAACTTTTTCTTCATCAACCACTTCCCCTACCCTATTTTTTTTTTTTTATGTTTATTATATCATTTATTTTAGGGATTCTTTTCCCCCTAAAAACTCTTTTGGAATTGACTTTTTTTTTTCCAGAATGAACTTCGTCTATATCATCTAAATTTCTCACACCACCACACCATTTTTAATAGCTTTTGAAAATATTTTATTGTATTAGGTGGGTGTTTATTATTTTCTTGTTCTTTCTTTGTTTCCTTTACCTTCTACTAAGCCTTTTTATTTAATTAGGGGTAGCTAATATATGATGAATTATTATTATTATTATAGGAGCAACTCCAAAGTCAGTTCTTGAACTCATGGATGTGAAGGATCTCACATTAGCCCATGTCAAAAGCCATTTGCAGGTATATATATTAGGACTATATATGCTCGGTTAATTAATTTTTAAATTAAACATATTTTAGGTCATATTGTAAAACTATTTATTTTTATGCTTTTATGTAATTTTCAAATAATACTCTTTTTTTTTTAAATAAGATATATTATATTAAATATATTCTAAAAACAGGTCTACCGCTCATGTTGGGCGGTGTGTTGGTGTAGAGCACGGTAACCGATGAAGCTAATATATAATGTGGCAGTGGGATTCAATTATTTTATTTTTAAGTTGAATTGTTTGAATTTAAAGAGCGAGTGAGAGTGGTAACTAGTAAGGTAAGGGAAGGAAGGAAGGAAATTAAGACTTTAACTTCTGAGACGAGCAGACACAGAAACAGGTTCTGCTTTGAGTGAGTGAGTGAGAGAGAGAGAGAGAGAGAGAGAAAAGAAGAGACAAAAGTCATCATTTAGCAATAATAATACAGGGTCTCATTACAATCTTATCAAACATCAACCTCGTGATTAATGAGGTTACCCACACAACCCCAGAAACCCAAACCTATCCTATACATAATATCACTCACTCACTTGACTCATTCAGATACCAAATGAGGATTATTCACTTTTTTTTTTAATTTTATTATAATTCATTATTTTCTTATTTATTAATAGTTTGTTTTATGTTTTATCTCTATTTTTATTAATTTTAATTAGATAATAAAAGAATGATCTTAATAAGAAATAAACTTTGTTTATATATGTCAGAAATATAATTATTTATATATTTTTTAATTAATTTAAATTTTTTTAAAAATAATATTATGACATAATAATAAAACTTTTATATATAACTTAAAAGTTTAAAATTCGATCTTTAATAATTCTAAAAGAAAAATAAAATTAACATAAGTTAAATAAAAAAGAATACTTAAGTAAAAATTTAAATAAATCTAAAAAAATTATTTAGAATTGCTATTTTTAAATTTAAATTGGTGTTTTATTTGTAGATATTTAATTTATAACCATTGTAAATTTGTAATTTTTATTTCATATTTCTTACTTCTGACTTAAGTTGATGTATGCCAACTATACAAATAGTAATATTCTTCTTATGCATAAACTCATACATGTCTTCTATTATTTTTCTACTTTCGTTACAAAATAGTTATCAAACAAGGCCTTATTATTTTATCTTTTAATATAACTTTAAATCAATGTATTTGGCATATATTGTTAAATCAATATTAATTTGCAAGCATTAGTAAAAGGCTTCTATAAAATGCCTCGTTTATGTGAGTGACTTGTTTTCCAGATGTATAGAACTGTTAAGACCACTGACAAGCCTGCAGCTTCTTCAGGTAATTCGGATTGCTTAATCTTCATTCATTTTTTTTTTCTTTTCTTTTTTTAGCAGCCTTATAACTTTTCCTTAAGCACACTCAATTTTCCTTTTTCATATAGAGTTCAAAATGTTTAAATAAAGGTAAAGAAAATCTCACTTACCTAGAAGTTACCTTAGGTTGTTCTTTTTTCAGTGTCTACATTTTTTTTACTATTACTTTTGAATTTCACAGCACCTGTTTCCTTTCTTTATTGTCTCTTACATCGAAAACTTACCACACACCCTTTAAAGGCTTTTCAAATAGTCATTACTCTGGTATCCACATTACTCAATAACAATAATAAATAATAATAATAATAAAAACTTTGAAGACTCATGCATGCACACACTACTAGAAAAAGGGTTTTTTCGGACGAATTTTGAGACGAAATTGAAATAAATTTCGAACAAATTACAGACAAATTTTTTTTTTCAAACAAATTTGGGACGAATTTTTTTTGTCCCAAAAAGCCTTGTTGCTAATTTAAATTTTGTCTGAAATTTCGTCCGAAATTTTTTTCAGACAATTTTGTGACAGATTTCAAATAGGCATTTATCTACTAGATTTCTAACTATTATGATGTATTTTAGACGAATTTCAGACAGATTAGTCAACATAAAGACAACGTATTTCAGACAAATTTCAAACATAAAAATATTAATTTTTAGATAAATTTCAAACAAAAAATATACTTTATTTCAAACAAATTTCGAACGAATTTAGTCAAATATAACAAATTTTTTTCGAACAAATTTTAGACAAATCAAATATTTCTTTTCAATTAAATTTCAGACAAATTTAAATTAAAAGAACTTATGTATTTGAAACAAATTTCATACAAAACAAAAAAATATTTTCACACAAATTTTCTACAAATTTAATATAATATTTCAAATAATTTTCACACAAAATAATTTGCTATTTAATAGATAAATATTTTAGAAAATAAATTGTATTCGATCTTCTTTCTATATTAAGACCATCATAATCATTTTTTTCATATTACATCATCCAAATTCTAAACACATAATAAAATAATAAAAAATTAATTACCATAAAAGTGTTAAAAAAATATTTATTATTAAAATACTTTTGTCCATAAATGTAATAAAACTAAAATAAGAAAAAAAAATACTTAAACTAAAACAAAGAAAGCCTTTAAAAAGGTCATATATCATGAGTGAAATAAAATGTACTAACTAAATCACCTAAAAATTTCTTAATCTAAATCAGAAAAAATATATACTCCAAATATCAATCACTCATGTTATCATCACTAGAGCCTGTCCCAAGCTCATCTTCCGTAGGATCAGACAAGGTTGAAGGAAGTGGCAGATTCAACTTTTTATATAAAGCATGAATTGTCTTTTCAGTAGAACCAATTCTTTTCTGTTGAACTTTTAGTTGACGTCCTTGATCTTTTAACTTGTGCTCAGCATCTTTCAACTTAACCTTTTGCTCTTCATTGATAATTTCCTGCTCCTTTGCCTTTTCTTTCCACATGTGAAGTTCTTGCTCAATATTTAGATTGTCTTTGGATGTCTCTGAACAATTTCTGGAATCCAACTTTGAAGAGAGATCTAAACCAAAAGAACCTAAACCAAATGCAGCTTTCTTTTTTCCCTTTGTCACAACTTCATTCCAAACAGTATAATCATCTGGTATATCTAGGCCTTCCTTAGTTGCCTCAACATCTCCCTCATTATCCAAGGATAAAGCTACTTGAGAAAGTTCTGTCTTTCGCTTTTTGAATTCACCCTACAAAATCAATTCATGTTAATTGCAACTAAATATGCCATGAACAAATACTAACATATAGTGAAAATTAGCAATTGAAAAAAACAAAAAGAAGAACAAACTAGCATCACATACAATGACTTTCTCAGATCTTTCATCAATCCAACTTTTGTCTTTTTTGGTGTGGCATTTAGTATAAACCTCCTCCAGAGAAGGTTTTACTCCCGTAGCTTTCTCCTATAATATAACAGTTTTAATCGATAGGAAAGAAAAAAGAATAAGAAAACATTGCAAAAATAATAAGAACAAGACTATAAATAAACTATTTTTATCTTACCATTCTGCGTGCATGTTCACCCATAGATATGGAACCACCAGTATGCATAGAACTTCCAGCATTTGATGCTCGATTCACAGTATTTGCTGCTGACCAGTTCTTAAATTTCGAATCTGTAGCAAAATAATGTAATAGTTGACGCCAAACGGGTTCAGGAATATATTTTGGTACATGGTTAGGGTCTTTTGAATAATTGCGTCTCTCCTGATTCATCAATGATCTTAATCGATCACTCCCTTTAATCTCAAAAATTTGACGAATTCTTGCATTGTGTTGAGGTTCCCACATACAATTTTTCTATAAAAGAAAACAAACATATACATTGAATTACCCACTATGTATAATATCAAAATAACAAAAAAAATGATAATAAATACTTACCTTAAATTCAGTAAACCACAAATCTCGCATTTGCTCACTAGCATGTTTCCAGGAAGGGCAGAATTCTGAAAATTTGCTTTTAATGGCATTTGTTACATGACGAACAGCAGTACATGGATTAAACCTATAAGAAGTTCAAATAATGAGTAATTACACATGTATTCACAATAAAAACAATATAGAGAGAACGCTAAAACAGAAAACTGATTGTTGTACTTACTCATTGCCAAAAGGTTCTATTTTCAAGAGCCCTTCTTGAGTGACAAGTTCACCTTCTTGAGCAAGAGATCCATCGTGATGATTTTCATCCGATGAGTGAGCATGATGTAAATTTTGTTCATTATTAGGAGCATTATGAAATGATTGAGGTTGGATAGGTGAACAGTATGGTGATTCAGTTGGTGATGGTGATGGTGATGGTGTATGATCGGCATGGGAAGATAATAAATTTCTCTTGAATTTTTGTGGTGGCTGCGAAGAAGAGGGTGGCAATGCTGAAGGCTTTTTAGATACATGTGAAGGAACTGAAACTCGTGATTTTGTAGGTTTAGGGTGTGAAAGCTTAGGTTTGTGTGCACTAATCACCTCCTTATTAACAGATTTTTGTACTTTAATTGACAAGTGTTTTTTATTTTTTTTAGAACCTGACATCTAAAACAACAAAAGATTTATAAGATTAGTAAGACATTGCATCTAAATTTCAGTAACATGTACATCATCGAAAGAATTAAAAAAATAACAATGTAAAATAATACTTAGCTGCCAAAATAATCAATGAGGATGTAAAATAAAGTGCTACTATGTTTTAGTACTGAGTACTAATAAATATGTACACATGAGCATTTAAGAAGTTCATAGCAAGGATAATACTGTATTTGTGAAAGGAGCAGATTGTGTGAAAGGTAGAAACAGAAAATACTATAAATTAATTGATCACTATTCATGTTACTACTTAGGGTGTGTTTGGCAAACCCGTCTGAGAGGATAAAAGTGCGTTGAAGTTCTTTGAACGCTGCTTTTTTATCTTTGGTAATCTTTCTCCTCTAAACGCAGAAGTGATTTTGCAGCTTAAAAGCACGTTTACTAGAAGCAAAAAATTGTTGCTTCTGCGTTCACTTCAACGTGAGTTCACCTTTGATGATCATTATTGATTTTTTCCAAAAGAATTTTCATATTTGTTTCAAGTCATTTCAAATATTTTCAATTTTTAGTTTTTTTCAATAAATTAAATAAAAAATAAATCACAAATAATAATAAAAACATAATTAGTAAAAAATTAGAATCCAAAATAATAAACAAAATAAGATTATATATTGAGAGTACTCATAAAAGGTACTAAAATATATTTTTTTATATGTTATTTTTAATTTAATAAATAAATATTAATTTTTATTAAAAAAATTATAACAAACTAAAATAGAATTTTATAAACAATATTATATAAAAAATATACTAAAAGAAGTATAAAACAAATTAAATATACCAAAAAATAATATTATAATTTAATATTATATTTTTTTAGTAATTAACTAATTATCTATCTAAAAGTGATTTTAACTAATATGATCCAAACAATTTCATTCTATCAAAATCAATTTTAGTATAGAATTGCCAAACATAAATCATACTGGCACAAACTCACTTCTATCTAAAATCAATTGTACAAAATCACTTCCATTCAAACTTCAGTTTGACCAACTCTAATCCAAACACACACTTAGTAATATCATTCTAACTCGATAATTTTCTCCTAGTTTTTCGTTACCAATTCTAACAAGGCAACAACATGGTTCATTTACAAGCACTCAATTCAACCAAAACAATAATCGCAACACAGACATACTCAAAGTAAATTCAACCATTAAACTATAATCACAATATTATCAACGACAATTATAATTCATAGTCACAAACCAAAGTCAATTACATCAAATAATCACATAATAAAACGCTAGGTGTTTTTGCAATAAAATTCCAGTCATAAATACCTTTTTACTCATTTCTTTATTAGAATGCATGATTATGCCGTAGTCTTCACTAAAATATGTGTGCGTGTAGCTTGTTACTGACTCCTGCTTTCCTAAAAAGAAGCCATAGGATACAATCAAAAGGTTATATATTATAAAAGCCATTTTAACAAACGGTTAGAAGAAAAATAAATGGAAGCAGAACGCGGAAGAAGTGGGGAAGTGGAACGTCGAAGAAGAACGGGCGCTTAAAATAATTTTTTATATCATTTTCAAAAATATCATTTCTATTAAAATGAAATAGATTTTTTGGGACAATGGTAATGGAGGCCAAACTGAATTCTTCAGAAATTTTAGAGTCCCTCAAGCATTGGCAAGGTACCATATACAACTAGGACACAAATTTAAGGGTCATGGAGATAAAATCCTTAGCTGTCGTAGAACCTTAATTCTTAGCTGTTTTGATACATCATATGCATCAGCTGTGGCGTTGGCAGAGAAAGCAAAGGTTCTGCTTCTAGCAAATATTGTTGGAGGTGCACAAAATATCACACCTGATATATTCCAAATTGAAAGAGAAGGATTTATGGATTATGGCTGGATTCAGCTTTGGTTATGTGATTCCGATGAGATCAAGTGGAGCTTTATACCATGGTGTGCCTCCTAGTGGCCTTTTTGAGAAGCTAGAGCATCGATATATAAGCAAATGTCCACTGAAAACGCGTCTCTTCACACCTGCGATTGCTCGAGGCCTGCAACAGTTGGAAAAGCTAGATATATTTTCATGTGATGAACTGAAGCATATACTTGAAGATGAGGAGATAAGTGGACAGGATCATAGGGTGATCTTCTCAAAATTGAAAAAACTTCATATTATGGGGTGCCAAATGCTAGAATATGTAATCCCAGTTACTTTTTCTCAAGGCCTTGTGCAATTGGAGTCTTTGGATATAGATTATTGTGGTGAGTTGAAATATGTGATTGGAGAATGCAGCTCAGATGGTGATACAAGTCATCAAAATGGAATCAACATTGAGTTTCCTGCGCTTCAGGTGCTTCGACTTACTGATAATTGGAACATGATTGGCATTTTTCCCCAGTGTTACAGAGCAGCATGGCCATCTCTGCATAAGTTTTATTTGGAATATTGTCCAAAGCTTAAGATAATGTCCATTAATACTTTCAAGGCTAATGAATGCAAGGTGAGCAAAGTGATAAGGCCTAGTTAACTTGAAATTACTTTCCTTGTATATTATCCAAAACAAAAATTATAAAATAAAAAATTATAACAAACTAAAATTAGAATCCAAAACAATAAACTACCAATTACTTTCGTATCTTTAAGCAGTTAACTTTTACCTTTGACTTTATTTTGGTATAGATAAAATCAAAGTATCAAGGCAGAAGAGCAATGCTAGCAAGCGTAGTAATAGGAGGAACTTTAAAATCCCATCAGTTAAGTCAAAATTTGAGTCATCTATATATGAAGATGGGTGCATCTTCATAAATTTTATAAATGTTCTTTTCTTTCCACTTAGTGAACTGTATAGAGTCATCTATCTCAGTTCTGTTTTCAATTGCAATTCTTATCTCTAAGGCAACATGTTCTGCAAACATATCAAAAGTACAGCCCTACCAATACAATTTTATATGTTCAACCAAAATACCTAATGTTTTATATCTAACATAAAGCTTCCCTTAACAATCAAATTAACAATGAAGAAAGAAAATTATCAATGAACAAAGCTGAGAAAGAAACACTACTCACAAAAATTAGAACCTTGCAGAAGACGCACAAAAAGAAGAGGAGGCACGAACAATCAAGCGAAGGGGTGGTGTCTGAGGCTGGCAGGGGCGCAGGTTCTGAGACCGGCGGAGGCAAACACATGCAGGAGGCTGGGCGGTTGTTCGCAAGTGAAGGCTGGTAACTGGGAGTGCGATTGATGATGGTGGAGGTGGTCTGAGGTGCGAGATTGGAGGTTGGAGTGGTGGATGTCTGAGACCTGAGACAGGAGGCAGAGCACGAGCGGCCAAGCACGAGCGGCAACGCACAGACAGAAGCAGAGCACGCAGAAGAATCACGAAGCACGAGCGGCAACCACAGTCCGGAGGCAGAGCACGCAGGAGGAGGGAGAAGGAGATGAAGAACTGACCAGGAAACAGTGAAACCAAAAGAAAGTTCTGAAACAAGGTTTGGTTTTTGACAAGGTAACCTAAGTAGCTATAATACGAGGGACTGGGAGAAGGCACTCAAAAACTAATCCCCTGAAACTAAAAGAAGGCGGTTTTGATAAAAAAAAAAACAAATTTTGGCGCAAAGTGAAATTTAATAAGTGGCATTGAAATAACTATGTATAACAAATTTTTTAAAATTAAAATTATATCTAATTTTTAATATCAAATTAAAAAAGATAAAATTACAACAAAAATATATTCAATAAGTTATAGAATAGAATATTGATATCTAAAAGATAGATATTTTAAAAAAAATATATCTAATAATAATTTTAAAATATTTAAATTAAATTATGTTCTTAAATTTTTGTTATATAATAATCTGAAAAGATAAATATTTAATAAAATTAATATTTGAAATTTTTGTTTTTTTTTATATTACTAGATAAGATAGATAGTCACCAAAAAAAAGATAAGATAGATAAGATGAGATAACTGCCTCGAATTATATAAGTCAGAGATTCTTTAGTTACATTCTTTATTTCACACACATATACTTTATAAATCCATCTTAATTTGAGCACTGGAATATCCTTGCTAGGTACATATCCAATCTAACAACTGTTTTAGCTCACAAATTTCCAATTCATTTCACAATCCGTACCAAAGATTTTTAGATAAGTAATTTTTTCTCCAATTTTTTTACATTATTTATATAATTTTATATTAATGTGCTAAAGAGTTCTCTTGAAAAAAATTATATAGAGGTAAATTTTTTTAATAACTATCATTATGTGATTTAATGTTCATTACTATGATTTTTTACTATTAAAAAGTTGTAATGTGCTTTTCCTCTTTCAAGAAGTTGTAATGTGCTTTTCCTCTTTCAACGTGCTTGCTAAACATATCCTAAGTGTGTGTTTGGATTTACGTTGAGCAAACTGGAGTTTGAATGGAATTGATTTTGTAGAATTGATTTTGGGTAGAAGTGAGTTTGTGCCAACATAATTTATGTGTGGCAATTTTTACTAAAATTGATTTTGATAAAATAAATATTGTTTGGATAATATTAGTTAAAATCACTTCTAGATAAATAATTAATTAATTACTAAAAAAATATAATATTAAATTATAGTATTATTTTTTAAGTATATTTAATCTTTTTTAATATTTTTTATATAGTATTTTTTTATAGTACTCTATTTTGGTATATTATAGTTTTTTATTGTTATAATAAAAATTAATATTTGTTTATGAAATTAAAAATAACATATAAAAATTGATAACTTTTTTAGTATTTTTTTATAGTAAAAATTAATATTTATTTATTAAATTAAAAATAATATATAAAATAACATATTTTAGTATTCTTTTTTAGTACTCTTAATAATCATATTTTTTTTATTATTTTAGGTTCTAATTTTTTACAAGTTATATTTTTATTATTATTTATAATTAATTTTAATTTTAATTTATCATTTTTAATAGGAACAATAATACATATTATAAAAAATTAAAATAGTAAACAATGTACAAAAATTAGAATAATTGTTTTAATATTCTCAGTATTTATTTAAAAAAAATTATGAAAAAATCAATAATAACTAGCAACAACCTAAATGTGTTTCACAAACACACTCTAAGTGTAGAAACTAGAAAGTTTTCAACTATAAATTATGTTGACACAAACTTACTTTTATTCAAAATTGATTTTATTCAAATTCCAGTTTGACAAATTACAATTCAAACACACACTTAAACATTTAACGGCTCTTTCAAGCTCATTTAGTGAAGGCTATAATTGTATATATTATGCCTTCTTGTCACCGTAAAAAACTATTTATATTTCATTTAATATAATATTAAGAATATTATTGAGATAACATTTTACTGAGAAAAAAAAAAAAGAAAACATTGTTTATATCTTTATATTTTTTCTTTTTACTATGTGATTTTTTTCCAAAAAATAACATTTGCACATTGTTAATAGCAATAATTCTATACGTATATTTTATATATGTCATTATTTTATTGAAAATATTTAATAACTATTTTTCATATTTATTTTGTAAATGATTATAAAAAGAGAATGTAATTGAGAGATTATATGTATAAATTATTTTATTGGGATACCAAAATTTATCATTTCTACTGTTTAATTTGAAAAATATTAGTCTTTTAATAGATAATATATTTTGCAAGCTTATTTTTATTCTAATTTTAGTATAAATTTTTTGTCACATTTTTAATTATATCAAATTTATGAAAAATAAATAAATATAATTAAGTTTTAAAAAAATACAACTTTTTTTTAGTACTTGGTTTATGCACTACTTTACGGTTAGAAGAAAAAGACTGAAGAGAGGCTAAAATTAATTTTTTTATATGTTAAAAATCAATTTATTTGCTGGATCGAAACACTACATTATAAATTAGTTTTGATAATATCATTGTCAATATTCTTTGTTAAGTTTTGATTTTTTTATCAATTTTTAATTAATTTTTCTTATTCATAGTATAGATAGTTTTTTTAGAATTTTTTTATGTTCACTGATGTATATTTATCAAAATATAATATTATAATTTTGTAACATGAAATTAATTATACTCATAGTTGATTATCTCATAAAAATATTATTTAAGTAATCTAATTTTTAATATACTTTATATGTAGATATGGAAATTCCAGAACAACGAAAGTGGATGTACAATAGAAATTTACCAAACCGAGGAGGATTACGACAGGAATTTGTCAATGGTGTTCGACATTTTATTGATACAGTTAAAAAACAACCTCAATTTGTACTCGAAGGTGGTGTACTTAGATGTCCTTGCAACAAACATAAAAATAAGATTTTTTTAACTCCGGATGAGGTTTTACTAGATTTATATAAATATGGTTTCATGCCAAGATACTGGTGTTGGGATTCACATGGAGAGAGTCCTTTGCACTTGAATGTAGATCATGATAATCAAGAAGGTACATGTTCTTCTCCGCATGCTAATGTGCCAATAAGAAATTCGTATGAATCTATGGTGGTCGATGCTGCTGGACCAGAATTGATGAGTCAATTTGAAGAACACATGGAGGAGCCTCCGAATGCAGAAGCTAAAAAATTTTATGATTTATTACAGTCTGCTCAGCGCCCATTATTTGAGGGATGTATGGATCATTCAGAATTATCAATGGCAGTTAAAATGTTGAGTATAAAAGCTAAAGGGAATGTATCTCAACAGATCTTTGATGATTTCGTGAAAGCTATGAAAGAAGTGATGCCGAAGGATAACTTACTTGTCTCCAGTTTTTATGAAGCAAAGAAGTTAGTATCAAAACTTGGCATGGAAAGCAATAAAATTGATTGTTGCATTAATGGTTGTATGCTGTATTACAAGGAGGATGATATACCAAGAAAGGAATGTAAATTTTGTCATTCTCCAAGGTACAAGATAGGTAAAAAGGGTAAATCAGTGCCTTTGAAACGAATGCACTATTTACCGCTTATACCTCGTTTAAGAAGACTTTATGCTTCAATGAACACAGCACCTCACATGCGATGCCATTTTGATCACGAGTTTAAAGGAGTTATTGAGCATCCATCGAATTCAAAAGCATGGAAGTATTTTGATAGAAAACATCCACAATTTTCTCAAGAACCACGCAATGTCAGACTAGGATTATGTGCTGATGGATTCACCCCTTTTGGTCAATCTGGTAAACAATATTCATGTTGGCCAATAATTGTCACTCCTTATAACCTGCCTCCTTCTATGTGCATGAAAACTCCTTACATGTTTTTATCCATGATTATCCCTGGTCCTCGTAATCCCAAAACTAGGATTGATGTATACCTGCAGCCCTTGATTGATGAGCTAAAACTACTATGGGAAGATGGCGTTTTAACTTATGATATTCATTCCAAGTCAAATTTTGTAATGCGAGCTGCATTGTTGTGGACTATTAATGATTTTCCTGCATATGGAATGTTATCTGGATGGATGATAGCAGGCAGGCTAGCATGCCCATACTGTATGGAACGAACAAAGGCATTCCAATTAAAAAATGGGGGAAAGCCATCATGGTTTGATTGCCACAGACAATTCTTGCCAGATAATCACATGTTTAGAAGAAACAAGGATGCATTCTATAAGAATAGAATTGAAAGATCAGAACCTCCGCCAAGATTGACTGGAGAGCAAATATGGGATATAGTTCAGAATTATGATAAGATAAGTGATGTTGAGCAACTTGAGATAGAAGGATATGGAAGTATGCATAATTGGACCAAAAGAAGCATATTTTGGGATTTGCCTTATTGGCGTCATAATTTAATCCGTCATAACCTTGATGTAATGCATATTGAGAAGAATGTATTTGATAATATATTCAATACTGTCATGGACATTAAAGAGAAGACTAAAGATAATGCAAAGGCTAGAATGGATCTGTCATTATACTGCAAGCGAAAAAGTTTAGAACTGCCAGTACAAAGTGGAGGTAAAATTATAAAACCCAAAGCAAACTACACATTTACCCTCCAGCAAAAGAGGGCAATATGTGAATGGGTGAAAGAGTTAAGGATGCCTGATGGATATGTTTCAAATTTAGGGAGATGTGTTGACATGAAAGAGGGCAAGTTATATGGAATGAAAAGTCATGATTGTCATATATTTATGGAACGTTTACTCCCAATCGCTTTTAGTTCATTGCCAGAGCAGATATGGAAGCCAATAACAGAGTTAAGTCAATTTTTTCGAGATTTATGCTCAACATCGTTACGAGAAGATGTTCTCAATAAGCTTGAAGAAAATATTCCAATTGTGCTATGCAAATTAGAACGTATTTTTCCTCCTGGATTTTTTGACTCAATGGAACATCTACCTATTCATTTGCCATTCGAAGCATTGCTCGGTGGTCCTGTGCAATATAGATGGATGTATCCTTTTGAGAGGTACCTTAGTCACACCTCTATATTTATTCTCAAATTTCTTTTTACTGTTTTATGAAGCCAATTATTTTTTATTTGATTTTTGTTATGAATTTTTTCATGATAGGTTTCTCCATCATCTTAAGAAAAAGGTCAAGAACAAAGCACATGTTGAAGGATCTATCGTTGAATCATACCTAATTGAGGAGATTTCTCACTTTTGTGAGTACTATTTTAACCAAACTAGCATCAACGCAAAGCAAAATGATGAAAGTGATGATTCAATTGAGCAAAATTTGTCTATTTTTAATTTGCCTGGTTGTTTGGCTGATGAATGCAAAACTCGTTATTTAGATGACAAAGAATTCAGTGCAGCCATGAATCATATACTAATAAACTGTGATGAAATTAAGCCATATATTGAGTGAGTATTTATCTTCCTATATATATTCTTACTATTAATAATATTTTCTGATATTAATAATTTTAATTTATTTGAAATTTATGTACTATAGGATCTTTGTGGACTTCATACGCCAAGATCATATTACTTTAAGTGATGAACAAGTTGATCAATTTATTGAAGCGGATTTTGCAGAATGGTTTAAAAATTATGTAAGTCAACATGATTTGATAATCTTATTGTACACACATTTTTTGGTAGATGACATATTATATTCTAACTTATTGGTTCTTATTTAATACAGGTTCATGATCCTTTAAATAATGTGACAGATTCGAATATTCATTCTTTGGCATGGGGTCCTTTGAGAATTGTTAAATGTTGGCCTATCTACAAAGTCAATGGCTTCAAGTTTCACACAAGATCTCACTCGAGTGGAAAGTCAACTCAGAATTATGGAATATGTGTCAAAGGCACAGGTTATGGTGAATATGAAAATGACTTCTATGGCCAGCTTGATGAAATTATTCAAGTTGAGTATACTGGGCTACCACTAAAAAGAGTTGTACTATTTAAATGTGAATGGTTTGATCCCACGATCGGCAAAGGAACAAAAGTAAACAAAGAGTATGGAATCATACAGATTCGAAAGAATCGACGATATGTTAAATATGATCCGTTTATCATTGCACATAAAGCAATTCAAGTATATTTTGCACCTCATCCAATGAGCAACACCAGAGAAAAAGCAGAATGGTGGTTTATATTCAAGACTAAAGCAAGAGGTGAGATTGAGATTGAAACAACGGAGGATTTTGCATATCAAGAAGATGACACAAATCAATCTAACAATCATATCTCAAATGATATTGACATTATTGTTGATTTACTGGATACTAATAGTACAAGATATGAAGAAGAAGAAGAAGAAGAAGAAGAAGATAATGATGATGATGATGATGATGATGATGATGAGCTACTTGGGGATGAGGACGAAGACATGGATGAGGATGAGAACGAGGACGAGAACGACGACGACGAGAACAATGAGGATGAAGATCAAAATGAATAGTATGAAAAAGTCCACTAAGAAATGTATTTATTTGTATTTTTTTTTAAATTTTTAATATACCTTAATGTTATGAAAAAGTATATGACTTTTTTATTTTACGTGATTTTTTTATTGTATTTTATTTTGACTATTTTTTAGAAGATTGGATATAATTTATTGAGAAAGTCTAGGGGCCAGCACTTTTATTAAAATTTGGCCAGCAATTTAACCATAATAAAAAATGAGTAATTCTCCACCATTAGATGTAATCTCACACCATTAAAAACACTACTGATGGCTACAAATCACAAAATTTGCTGGACCCCTAGCACTCCTCTAATTTATTTTTAAGATTTTTATATATGTAATTCTTTTAGATACACTTTATCTTAAATTTGTTAAAAAATTAAATTTTGAATGATTATAACGTAAATAATTAAAAGAATAAATTAAAAAATAATATGAGGTAACTAAAAAAAATCAAAATTAAATATAAGATGGTATATAACAATTTGTATAAGAAATTTAATATTAAATATAATAAAAATAAAAGAATAAAAAAATAAGAAAATAGAGTATATAAAAAAAAATAAGAAGATAGAGTCTCTCAAGTTTAACTAAAAAAAAGTCAAATATAATATACAATGATAGGAAAAAAAACTAATAAAAATATAGTCAATTTAGTTCTAAAATTTTGGAATGAATAAGTATATTTGTTAAATTTTTTTTATTTAGTACTGAGTAGTACTACCTGAATTAAAAGAGTTATGATGAATAATAGATTAATTTACTAGTATTTTATTTTAATGGTTGATCTATAATGATTCAATTAATTATTTTAAGATTGTAATTTATTTCATATTTGATATTATATAAAAATAAATTATTAACTTAATAAACAATTAAATAATCAAAAACATACATTTAATGAAAATATAATTTTATTTTTTAAAATATTAAAAAATATATTTAAAAAATAAACCAACTAAATTTCATGGTAGCCCCACCAGAAGTACCCATTTTGTTGGCGTCAGGCACAAAATGACTTCCCCACCAGAAGTTTCAATTGGCGTGCGCCCCTCCTGAGATGACGACTAAATTCATTTCGCGGGTGCTTTGCGAACAATGGCCTTGCGCATTTTTGTAAAGCTTTCTGCATGCGTATTATGGGAATTAATATATTTTATTTATTTATTTATATAAAAAAAGCCTGCATAAATAAGCGCTAACTATCTATTAATCCAATTTTTAAAAATATGTATAATAATAAATAAGATGTTAATTGGTATGATGATTATTTCATATTTTGATCAAGAGATTTTGGAATTGAAAGGTGCAAACAAAAACTGTACCTTTTTATAAGTTATATATAATTAAGGTTATTTTAGGAAAAGAAACTTTATTTTAGAATAGTAAAAATATTTAGGACAAATCATGGACTAATTTAAAATATAAATAATATTTTTATACTAAATTTTAAAAGTTTTCAATAAATATTTGAAATCTGTTTGAAAATTGATGAACTTTCAAACAAAATTTACAAATGATGCTATTTTCGTCCCAAATTTGTGGGAAAAATTTTGTCTACTTCCAAGGGTTAGTTATAGTAAAAGCATTTAAGACTAATTATAGACAAATTTGGGATAGAATTAATATTTTTCAAAATGCGTCCCAAATCCGTCTAAAGTTATTGCGCATATTCAGATGGAATACGGACGAATTATAGTTTTTGTCCAAAATTTGTTGCTAATCTGTATGAAAATTTTGGCGCCATCTAAAAAAAATTTGGCGCCAAAATTTGGGACAAAATTTAGACAAATTTAGGATAGAATATATTATTCAAATGTCTCCATTAAAAATTGTTCAACATTTGTCTCAAATTTGTCCGAAATGAAAAAGTCATTCAGACGGATTAAAATTCGTTTGAAATTTTCGTCCGAAAAAACCTTATTTCTAGTAGTGACATACACATATTTATTCAACTAACTATGCTAATAAATATACACTAAAATCAGTTGCTGGAATACAATATATATTAAAATATAAAATATACTTATACATATATATTTATACACAAATATATAATAACTAATTTTAGTATATAAATAATATTTTTTATATTTGTTTATATAAATTCATTTGAATATACTTAAAAAAGTGTACATTTTTTATGGTACTTTAATTTTATATATTCATATGTATTATATGCATGACATTAAATGTCATTCAAAGTCTTGAATTTATCTTGGAAGTGCATGTTAATTAATCCAACTCATTTATATGTGTAACTATATGTTATATTATATAGGCAATATATAATACCTGAAAATTAGAAGAAATTCAAATGCATATATAGGAACAAATTAAAACACCATATGGGAATAATTTCATATTTGAGTCTCACGGCTTTTGGCCTGCATCCAATCAGATGGATCCGGGGACGATGACATGTCACCGGTGGGCGGCAGCGGTGACTGTAGTGGCAGTCTCCGGCAATTTTCGGACCAAAGAGGGCGGCCGGATCGGTCATTATTGCAACAAGATATGGACTACTCTTCCACCACCACCACCACTCTGTGGAGTAACTCTTCAAGGTACAAAATTACCTCATTGTATATTATTATAACAACCCCTGTTTAATTTCTCTTTTTAATTAGAACATTAATTCATTTTGAATAATGCTTTATATTGTGTCTCGAGAATGCAGCCTTTTATAGATATATTGTACTAAACCTTTATTTTTGTCCGATAAAAAATCACTTTCATCAGATGGTTATACATATGGTGCATGCTATATTATCTATACTAGGGCGGTTTAAAAATGGTCGTTAACATTAAAGTAATGTTTTTTATTATTTAATTTAACAATGTTTTTTAATGTAAAGATAAAAAAATATTATCAAAATGTAAAAAACATAACTTCAATTTTAACAATATTTATATAACTACTGTGAGTATCACAATCATTAGCACTATACTTTTTATATATATAGCTTGAAGTGTGATTGTGTATATTTTTTTTTTTTAGTTTTTTTATGCTAGATTTGATTTTTTTAAAAATAATATGAATAGAATTCAATATTTTTAATTATAAAAGTAATGATATAATATCATAAAATTACTTAGTTAAAAATAAAACACATAGATATATTTCAAACATTGCTCGATATATATATATATATATATATATATATATATATATATATATACACTATTTCTTGATATAATTTGTTTTTACTTTTGCATGGTATTATTGATCATTTAGAAATCAATGCAAACCCACACGTACGTTCACCACCATATCAATTCTTCCTTGTGGAGAACAAAAACAGTTCTTGTTGTCAGCTTTTACTTTGCTTGGATGTGTTGGGTTGTTTTCTTACTTTTATATACATATAGGATATATGATTTCTAAGATAAAATAATTTTCGAATATCACATATATAAATAGATATAGTATAAGATAATAAGATATGCTACATTATTTCTTTTATCATATCATTAAATTGGCAGATTTTGATATAAGTTTGTCTTTAGAGACATTAATAAAAATAATATACCAAAAACTGAAAGAGATAAATAACAAGAAAATGAAAAAAATAAGCTACACTGTGTTTTATGTGAGAAGGTAACGCATTTTGGTGTGTCCGAATTTGATGTCAAATAATGAAATCCATTTCTTAGCAATTTTCTTTTTCCAACTCATGAGTTCTGTATATAACTTTGATACTTTGATAGGTATATAATGCAAAAGCAAAGCAGTAGCAGCTAGCAGCTGCATGCACTTTTACTTTTCTTCTTTAGGTATATATATATATAAATAATGTTGATGCACTGATAATATAAAATGGTTTTACATATGTATTTAATTACGTAGTATTACGTCAATAAAAATAATTACATTTTATATTAATAGCATAAATAATTTAAATGAACGAATATGATTGGACAATTATATAAAATATTTAATATTGTTTAGTGTATCAAAATTAATATATATTATTAGTACTAGCTACTACTGAATAAAATCAGAACTATATCTTTGGGTATCATGAAATAGGCATTAACAGTAGTTATTAGTAGTAGTGCTAATAATATGATTTAGAAGCATATATATATTATGTTCATTAAAGTTAGTTATTAGTATAAAATATATATTAAAATTAAATTAAATTATATATATTTATACATAAATATATATAATTTAATTTAATTTTAATAATTAATTTTAGTGTACAAATAGTATTTTTGTATATATATATATATATATATATATATATATATATGATGTTGGACGAAAAAAAGTCACATACTGCTTTTGATGTTTTACCTTAAAATGGTGGTACACAAAAAATATCCATAGGTTCTCCTGGAGATTGAATAGGTGAATTGACCCTCTTAAAAGATGATACTACAAAATTTCTTTTACGTACACAAAGATTGTATATATTTAGAATATTGAAAAGTGAATAGGTTTGAATTACTTATACAGAATTATTATAAAGTAGATTCTAGTATGATTCTGTTATATTATGGTAATTACGGTGATTATATATTAAAATCACATTTTTTATACATTTTTTAAATATTTTTTAAAAAAAAACTATTATTTAAAACTATTGTTTAATAATAAAAAAGTATTATTTTATTTTTAATAATATTTTTTAAAATATTATAATAATTATAATCACAATAACATAGTCATATTAGAATGATGTTATTAATTATTTAACTTATATATATAGTATGAAAAAAGAAGTACATGGTATGGCGTTTGCTTTTGTGTTGTCGCTAAACAAATAACAAAAGCCGTCTAGACACGGTTCAAGAGATATAGCGAATAATAAGCGAATGTATTTTTACATTTAAACTGATATATAATGATAAATCAATTCGTTAGAGGTATAATATTAAAGGAGTGTATTTTTACATTTAAATTTTTGAAGAAAAAAAATTAAAATTTGATCTTTATTGTTTTTAAAAAAGAAAAAAGTAAGATGAATACAAAGAAAAAACTTATAAAAAAATTCATACAAAGTCTAATTTTTTTGGCATAAAATAACGTGTTAAAAATATAATTATTTTTATAAAAATATTAGTTTCATAATACAATTTAATATATGAATCAGTGTGAATAATTTCCTTAAAGTTGTATCTGTCATCCCATGTCATTTCTTGAAGTAGAGAGCTTGCACTTTTTATAAAGGCTGGAAAAACCAGAACGCATGCACAACTTGTTTTCTTACTTAATGTGGTATAGCTAGCCTGAAGTTAGTAATGTCATGTCACTATTTTATTTTTTATTTTTATTTCATAAAGTTAAAAGATGAATTGAATAAAATTTAAATTGTATCCACTAAATCTACTCATGTGAATGGTAGTATATGGTGCGGTTATTTTCCTAGTTAAATTTGATTTGTTAACAAAATAAAATAAAATTAGTTTACCTTATGAATACATACTAATTAATTTGTTTTATGCTAGGTTGCAACTTACATTAGCAGATATAAATTCTGATAAAATATATATGATAGGACCCTTTTCATTTGCATGAATTGAGTTTTGGTAGTTAATTATATTATATGCTATGGTCTATAGAATATGATTACTGCTTTGATTATTAATGTGGCTTTTTGAATTTGGTGGAATTGTTCAGTTGTAGAGAGACATGGCAACAAACTACATCTGATATAAATGGTCTAAGACAACCTATCTTACACTCTCAAACAAAATCGGGAGGGCAAAATAGTCATATTCAGGTACTAATTATATATGACGAATTAATATACTTTTTAATTGCATTATGTAATTTTATTTTTTCAAAATTTTTGCATTGAAATAGAGAAAATTAAACCATAGTTTTCCTATAAAAAACAAAATGTGAGAAGAATAATAACGAAATAATAACCATGCAGGAGTGCGATTCAATGCAACTAAAGAACAATTTGCAAGGTTCTAATAATTTGGAATGCAAGAACCCATGCTTGGAGTTCACATTAGGCAGACCTGATTGGAATGGCAAAGAACAAGCCTAATTATATATTAATAATTTAATTTTGATCGATTAATTATGATTCCCTCATTCTCTTTTAATTTTATGCATTTTAATTATATATATATATATGGAGAGAGTGGTGCCTAGGGTTCAGGATTCAGGAGATAAAAGAAAAAGTCATGCATATATATATTGTTCCTCCCGGAACTGTGTTCACTTAACGAACAATTTTGTTTATCTTATTATTATAATTATATTTATTAGTCATGCATATATATTGTTCACTTAACGAACAATATATACTTATTGTTTTCTCCCCAAATCTTTCTTTATTTCACTATTCCCCCTTTCAATATAGAACTCATCTCCACACTTATTATAGTGAAAAATTCATGCGCTTGCAATTTTAATCGGCACACACATTTTACTAGTGTATTTAATGGATTTTTTCTTTTAATATCAGCTTATAAAAATATACTGATAATTAACTGTACTGAACTATCTATTATTTGGTGTCATCATATGTGCTATGCATATAAAAAAAAAAAAAAAAAAGAGTTCCTTTTTTTTTTTACATTAAATAATTTTTCTCTATCTCTCCGTATTGCATATTGTTGCATTGTTCAATATAACGAAATCCTTCACTATTGTTCTGTTCTTCCTTCATTCTTTTATATATATAAAAATAATTTTTCTCAATTTTTTCCTATTAATATTATAAGGTATAATTTTTCATTATATATATTTTTAAATAGACTAAGAAAAAATATGTGACAAAAAATATTGCATGATAATAGATTAGATTTGACAACATTAATCGAGAAAAAAATCAAAAAAATTTATTCTATGCACGAGGGATTTAACATAGAGAATTTGGAAATTAATATTGTCAAATGTTATCTATTATTAGGAGTAACAATAAATAGAGTAAAGTAGAATTTAAGCTTCCCCTAATTCTATCCGTAGATATAAAGTTGTTTAGAAATTCTATCCAATCCTATATGTGAAACCCTTTAATCCTCCCAATTCGTAAAAAAAAAATTACATAAAATAATAAATTTTAATTTATTTTATAACCTAAATTTGATACTATTATTACTCTTATAAAACCACATCCCCACAGTTTTTAATCATGACAACCACATCTATGTGTGATGTATAGTTTGGTTATTAGATGGCAATATGGCAAATATTTGGTGCTTTAATTTTAGAGTCCAGCTATTTAAACAACCAAGCGTGTAACTTGTTATATGTATATAAAAAATTAGCTACTAATTACTTATTTATATAAAATATATATTAAAATATGAAATACGATTGAAAATGTATGAACACCATATGTAAAATTATACAAAATATATAGTAACTAATTTTTTGACGAACATTTTTGTTAAACAATAATTCCCTCGTCATATAACTCTAAACAAACAGTTACATGGTTTTCCATGGAATGAGTATAAATCCAATATGCATGTATTCCACACAACTTATGCGAGATCACGACGGGAGCAGTATAATAGACAACTCATCAGAAATTTCTCAGTGAAAGGATGGTGAACAGCTTGTGCAGCAGGTTAGAGAGAAAGAGATTAGAACTTAGAAGAGATGTGAGACTTTTCTCAATTATGCATGCATATATAACGTTGGAATATTGATCATGATTTGTTAGAAAATGAGCAAAACAAGAAAATGAGATAACAACCAAAATAGAATAACAGAACCTCTTTTAATAATAACCTATCTTAACTAACTTTCAGTTATCAACTAATTCTATTCTATCATTGTGTGTATCCCTTACACCCAGTATGATTTTGAACCAATTGTGTGTAGTGAAACGTGAAATTAAAGAAAGAAAAAGAAAAAAAAACTCTCCAACAAATTCAAACTCAATAGTATTTGTTTAATCTATTTTATCCCAAATCAAACTTATTAGAACAATTTGCACGCATTTGATGCATGTACAGTTACGAAATAATTGTTCAGTATGAATTACCCTATGATACATGTATTTTAGGGGAATGGATCCTCTCAATTGTTAAAAAAAATTGAGAGTGTAAAGTATGATCTCTAATCCTTCATTACTCTTTCTCTCATATTTATTCTTGGTCCCACTTATAAAATTAACGGTGAGAGATCACACTTTACTCCCTCAATTGTTAAAAAAGATTGAGAGGATCCATTCCCCTGCTTATAACAAACTATACACTCCTAAATTACACATATATGCATAATGCATTAGAAAGTTAATTATAATAACAATAATGAACTGCTTAACTTATATTATATATCATTACAATTCTCACAAAAAGTTAAAAAGTAAAGTTTAGGGGGATCATGGAAGAAAAATTTGAAGAGGATTTCTTACTCCACATTCATATACATCGCAGTCACACCATCAAATCATGTTTGGTCCTATCCATTTTAATTTTGACTTTGCATGGTGTGAGATGCATGAAGTGATGAAGGAAGAAATGAAATGCTCTTCCTCCTTGAGAATACAAGTATCTTTCAATCATGGAAAACAATGAGTGATAATAAATGTTCATGTTCGTTCTAACTAGTTTCGATAAATACAACAAATTAAAGATGTTTTTAATTTCACTTTTACCTCTATGTAATGAGTAGCTTCTATCAACATCGCATACATATTCACACAAGCTTATTCTAAAATTACAACATTTACCCAAAATAAAAAAGTTGCAATTTCTCATGTCTGCTACAAGTTGTACAATACCGAGTAACAACATAGGCTGACAAAGATTCCAACACAGAATTGGAAACCCAATACAAAACATAACTACAGCTTTTATCAAAACTACTCACTGCCACTTCACAAGTACAAAAAAAAACATGAATATAGGCATCCAAAGCAGAAAAAAAGGGGGAAGAAACCGTGACTAAGAGAATAGACATGAACCACAACTAGTCCACTGAAGAAGATTCTTGTGCCATTCATTCCATAACATGCAAATGCAACTTATGATTTGTCTGCATCGTCTACTCTATGAATTCAGCACTTGATCTCAGTCGTGTTTTAAGTTGCGAGTACCCCAAGCAGCAGAGCAAGTTGAAATCGCCGAGCTGGTCACGCTCAACGATTGTTTGGCAAATCCGAGGCTCTTTCTAGTTACCAACCACACCGTGTAAAAGAATCCAATCCATGCTGGGTTGCATCATTTCATATCCAGCAGGAAACATTACAGTGTTAACCACATAAAAAGAAAAGTGCATAAAAAAGAGCAACATTATCTTTTTTTTAGGGGGAAAAAAGGTAAAGCATAGCCTTATAAATTATAATTTAGTGTGGAACTGACAAAATTTATTGCCATTTTATACTTTGATATGCAACAGAGCACGGGAACTCTCACAAAGGGAAACTAAAGCATTAAATCAATCATCCATTGGAGGTCTTTGTCAAGAAGATATGTCTAATGCCACAGCACAATTGCAAGCAAAAATTTGAACATGCATTTATCATGTATATGTATATCAGTATATGTCCATGTATTTGGTGACATTGTAAAATTAAATCTTACTGCTAGCAGAGTTATTTAATCAGAAATACTACCAGTTTTCCTATTTCAACAAAAAGTTGCATCTCAATTAAAATTCAGAGTTGCATCTTGCTGAAAACATATTAACTCTATTCAAATCATCAAAACCAAGATCTACTAAAATGAAGTATCTGATAAATATAGATAAAAGAAATGAGGATGCCATAATTTTTTATACCTGTAGTAATTGCAATAGCCACAATGGTCCAAAATATAACCGTGGATATAGCAAATATTGCTACTAACAATGCTGCAATATATATAGCCGTCACGCAAGCAAAGAAAAGAGCCAAGCATCCTGCAGCTGCTGCCAAAGATATAAGAAGGGAGACAATGACAACATTTATAGTCGCAAAGAGAAAGAAAAGCGTAAATACAAGTAGTCCTGTCAAAGCAAGAATAGTAATTGTCCCAACCTGCAGGAAATTGGAAGAAAACATCATAAACATTAAAATCTAAACATAAATTACAAAACTCCATTTTCTCCAAACAAAGGATTGAAAACTGTAATGCATAAAAAGTACTTTTCGCCCACCGGTTAAATAGTATGATATCAAAAAGGAGAAATTAGGCTAAATTACTCCGTCATTCCCTATAGTTTCTAATTGAAAAGCTTCTAATTGAATCCCTACACTGTTTTGAAATTTATAATTAGGTTCTTGACCTGCAAAAAACGTTAGAGTTGACAGAATATTCTTCCCCAAATTGAAAATACCCACATTTAAGGGCTAAATTCCTAAATATGAACGTCTTCTCATTTTTCAGAATATTCTGTTGCAAGATAAAAACCTAATTACAAAATTTAAAATAATGTAGGGACCCAATTAAAAAATTTTATACTATGAACTTAATTACAAGTTTAGTAAAGCTATAAGAATTGGTAGAGTAATTTAACCAAAAAATTATAAGAAATAAAAAACGACGCACAAGCAAATACCTACGATAATTTTTCCTCCAAAATGACACACAATCATAAAAGATACTTGAATCTTTAAAAGTTCACTACTCTATGATGCATATGGACAAAAAAGATTGAGATGCAATTCTCTGCAACCTTCTAGATACTTAGCACAAGCTTGAAGAATATAAAGAGTTAACGCCCAAATATTTGTTAGTATCAGATTATTCCTTTTGGTGCAAATCATGTACATCCAAATTCAAATTAACTAAGCCTTTAAAAGGAAACAGTAACAATTTTCAGGCAATAAAGTTAACGGACGCAGGGATTGAAAAATTGCACCAGAGGAGACACCATAACAATCGATACAAAAGAAATATAAATAAATAAACAAAGACAATATGAAGAGCGTTAATTGAATGGAAAGTGAAAAGAGAGAGGAGTGTTTGGAGACTAACGGAGATGAGGAGTATGGGGCGGAGGGGAGAGCCGGCACGTGTCCAGAGGAGGGTGTCACGTGCGGTGTTTCTAGAAGCTTGGGGGATGAGTGGAGCGTTGCGGGAGAGTGAGGTCTTGATTCGGTGGAGCAGGGGCGCAGAGTTAGTGGGTTCGGGGAACAGAATTGGGGAAACGACGTCGTTAAGAAGGTCGTGAAGCTTCACCTCCTCATTTCTGTTCTTCTTCTTCTTCGGCATCTCTTGTTCTCCGTTGGTTTTTTCTGACGCCATGAGTGTGTATTATGATGGAGAACGTGAAAGTGTAAGGGATCGGAATGAATGAGTGATGAGTTGAGTTAGTGAAAGTGAAAGTGAAAGTGAAGAAAACTTCAAAGAAGAAACCGATAGGCGATAGCGACCAGCTGAGTCCCTCGTGTTAGAACGTGACACTCGTGACTCTCTCCTTTTTTTTTTTTAATTGGTGAATACTCGGACCAATTTATCTAAGGATAAGGAAGGCGAATTTTTTATTTAAATAAATATTTTATTTATTGAAATAAATAATTTTAAAAATTATTACGAAAATAGGTAAAATTATTTATTTGTTTACCGTGCAAATGAGATAAATTTGTACATATCTCGTTCACACAGTAAAGTAAGTGCACGTGATACGTGTATATCTCGTTTACAGTATAAACGAGATACATGCAAGTTTATTTCGTTTATACAGTAAACGAGATAAGGCTTGATCACGCCTATATATAGATGTCGTTACAGCGACATTCTGGTCCCATTTCAACCTTTTTTCTTCCACTTTCTCCTCTCTTTCTGGCCATATTATTGAGTAAGACGCATATGGCGCGCACAAATGTACGTAATCCGGACATCAATAGACTAAACGTGACATAACACAATGCCGGGGCATCCGACTTTGCAGTTAGTTATTTTATCTCGACGTTTGTGTTATCCCGTATATGTATAGTCATGGTTAAAATACTTTCTAAGAACTAGAATAGAATTTGTATCGTTAGGAACAAGTCACTGATAGTATTTAATAATGTTAGGAATGTGGTTATCATTTTTCTATAATTAAGTTGTTAATTACATAATTATTAACTTAGAGATTAAATGATGGAGGTAGATATTTTCGAACCATTGAAGTTAGCTTATTTTTTTTTTTCAAAAGACAAATTTTATTGGTGCAATAAAATAAAAGGCCCATTTTGGACTTACAGCAAGAGAAAAATGGGAATTCCCCAACTAAGAAAAAGTACTAGATATTAACTCCCGATTAAGACATAAAACGTTACTAAAAGGCGTGAAAAGAGTAAAGTGAAAAAGGAAGAGTTTTTGGAGAAGGAGAGTCGTTCTTGGAGCTTCATCAATGGAGGTGAGTCACTGTTTCCAGAGTTCCGGACCTTGCAATAGCTACTACTTCTTGAGGAGAAATGACTTTGCCTTCGAAAATTCTCAAGTTCCTCATCTTCCAAATCTGTCATGTTAGTATTGCTGCCAAATGAGTTTCTTTTTGCATTTGCCTTCTCTCTTTGAGTTGTTCTTTGAGTCATAACCACCATCTCCATGTTTCTATTTCTTGGTTTATCCAGGGAAGGCTTGCTATTTTCCAAGCATTCTCTGATTCCGGGCACTGGGTGAGGCAGTGGAGAATTGATTCCACTGTAGCATCACATCGATTACAGATTGGGTTCACCATTTGGATTCTAGAGTGCAATCTTTCTTTGACTGGTAAGCCTTCATGCATTACTTTCCATCGAAAAATTTTAATTTTGGGTTGGCATTTTAACTTCCAAATTGAACTCTGGACTTCTCTTCTTCTGCATTGTTCCGGCAAAAATTCAACTGGTGCATGGTAGAACTGAAAGGCCAACGTATATTCAGAGGCAACCGAGTAGCATTCATTCTTCTCTTTATTCCAGGTAACCATATCTTCTGTTGTTCTGATGCTTGTGTTTATGATTGCCTGTGCTACACTTTGTGTGAATGTTGAGGTGATTAGCTCTTGATTCTAATTTTGATCTGGTAGGAGTAGTTCAGAAATCCAAATCGGGAGATTGTGTGAATTGTTGAAAATTTGAATTTCGTCTGGTTGAATTTGCTTTATCCAGTTGTCCTCTAAGATTTTAATTGAATGTCCCCTTCCAATCTTCCAAAAAATGCCTTTCTCCAAAATTTTTCTACCTTCCAGAACACTTTTCCAACCTCAGGATAGATTATTACCCATTTATGCGCATAGAAAGGTTGAAAATTTAAAATAGCTGCTTTGATAGACCTTGTAAATTAGAGAGTGAGGCCGAGAGATCAACCTCCATCCCTGTTTTTCTAACATAGCCAAGTTAAAAGCCCTGAGATCCTTAAAATTTAGACCACCTTAGTTCTTTGGTCTACAAGCAATCCGCCAATTAATCCACTGTATCTTCCTCTCTGCGTTCTTTTGGCCCCAGAAAAATTGCATTATTGACTTTTGGATGTCCTCTAATAGTGCCTCGGGGAGTTTAAAGCAGTTCAGTGTGTATAGAGGCACTGCAGTTGCCACTGCTTTTATTAAAACCCTTTGCCACTAACTGACAGCAAAGCTCGCTTCCAATGCTATAGTTTTTGCAAAATCTTGTCCTCGACAAAGTTAAATGTCTCTTTTTTCGATCTATTGACCACTGCTAGAAGGCCTAAATACTTGTTCTGTCAGCCAACATGTGGTACAGACAACAGAGCAGCCTGCTGATCACGGACAGATAGAGGAGTGTTCTTACTAAAGAAAAAAGAAGACTTATCTAAATTTATCACCTGACCACTCACTTCTTCATAGTCTTTAAACAAATTTAGTAAACTTTTGCAATCTTTCATTGTCGCCTTACTAAACAAAACAGAATCATCTGCAAAGAATAAATGACTGACCTTAGGACATCTGGGGTTCAGTCTGAAACCAGAAAACTCTAGCCTCCGTTCTCCTTTGTGGAGCAGACGAGAAAAACCCTTTGCACAGAACAAAAATAGATAGGGGGAGAGAGGATCACCCTGACGTAATTCTCTACATGGTTTAAAAAAACCATGAGGTTGACCTTCCATAGTAACAGAGTAAGAAACCGTTGTCACACACTCTTTGATCCAGTCCATCTACTTTTTGCGAAATCCCATCTTACTCATAATCTCCCACACAAAAGTCCACTCAACCCTGTCATAAGCCTTACTCATATCAAGTTTTAGAGCCAATTCATAGTCTCCATAACTCTTATTCTTCAGAAAATGCATAAACTCATGAGCAATTAAAATATTATCGCTAATCAATCTTCCTCTAATAAAAGCGCTCTGAATATCACTTATCACCTGATTCATTACATGTTGAAGTTAACTTATTAGTCACACATTTCTTAATTTATTAATTTAATTATTCATTATCCAAATTTGATGATTAGATTATTAAGTTAAAGTTTGAGAAAATGTCAATAAGTATATATTAACGGAAAAAGTTGGATCGACATAAGTTCTGTTAGTACATACATGTAAAATTCTGTTAAACAAATGTATACAATAGTTAAGACAGTTTGATATGTCGATGGACCTATACAAATTTTTAATAATTGTGAAATTTTTTTTGTCAGAGACCTCGCTTACTTCTGCCCCAACGAGTGAGTCACGCATTTCTACCACCCGACGCCATCGTCTCGTATCTGAAGGAGGCTGGATTCAGCGACATGGTGCCACTTAGGGACTTCATCTTCGACAACTCCCTAATCACGGCATTCGTGGGGCGATGGCGTCCGGAGACTCGCACATTCAACCTGCCCTGGGGTGAGGCCACTATCACCCTGCAGGACGTGACGTACCACCTTGGGCTACGCGCGCACAAGGAGCCAATGGGGGTGCATCCATGTTTTCTATAGGTAGCACGGCACAGAGACAAAGGAGTTGGTGGAGCGATAGCTCGATGTTAGGCCTCCAGTGGTTCCACAGTAGGGGGCGCAGAGGAAGGAGTCGTTCTCGTTGAAGCTTACATGGCTGCGGGACCGTGTCCGCCATATGCCACAGACGGAAGATCCGGACTCTCCGACAGTATGCGAGGTGTTACAGCTTGTTACTGATTGGGGGTACCTGATAACGGACAAGTCGAACAACTTGGTCAATCTCCGATAGTTGCCACTACTTCAGGACTTTGAGAGGTGCCGTGGGTTGTCTTCAGGACTTTGCCATTGTTACTGTTTCTCATACGACAATTGGGATATACACAGACAACTACATATCCACTACTACTAAATATTTTTGCCTATGTTTTGAAAGAAAAATAGAGAAAAAAAAGATATAAAATATATGTGGAGAATGCTAAGAGTTACACATTCTTTTATAGCAGTTAAAAATCTCATTTACAGTGTAAACGAGATACATACAATATCTTGTTTACACCATAAACGAAATAAGTAATCTTACCCATTTTTATAATAATTTTAAAAAATATTTATTTCGATAAATAAAATATTTATTTAATTTATTTAAATAAAAAATTATTAAAAAGATTTCTAACAAAAATTTTTTTTTTAATATTTTATCTTTAATTATGTGAGACTAATTAATTATTTTATCAATAATTTTTTTGAATTTATAGAACATACCGCGTTGGCACGTTATCCATTACCGTTAAGTGATTAACAAATTTTTTTTTTGGGAGTTTTTTTTTTGTATTTTAGGATAATTATTAGGCTATTTAATTTTTTTTATCTTTTATATATATATATATATATATATATATATATTAGTTAATTTGTTATATAAAAATTAAAAATATTAGTAATTTTAAATTTTTTATTTATAAAAATTAAATAAAAATTATATTAATAAAATATTATTAATTATTATTATCAGTCTTACTTATTTGTTATTAATTATTCTAAAATATAGTCACCAAAAAAATTATTTTAAAATATTAAAATTTGAATATTTGATGGTATATATAAATGAGTAATTGATATAAATATTTTTATTTATTGTATCTATTTTAGGTAAAATATTGCGTCAATTTTTTATTATCTATTATAAAATAGAATATATACTTCTTTTAATAATAATAAATTTATATAAATTATGATGGTTAATTTAAATTGAATACACTTAAAATTTAACATAATTCTAATAATATAATATTTTAATAATTTTTTAAACAATAATAAAAAATTAAAAAATATATCATACATTTAATTTTATAAATAAAAAATTCTTAATATTTCTTAATTCTTATACAGTATATTTGGACAATGTATAAGAAATAAAAAATATCAAAAAATAAATAAAAATTTTAAATGATTTCTGACAATTATTTTCAAAAGACAATTGATATTTTCACCAATAAAAAAATCTATTAATTTCAGTTTGGCACTAACAAATCAGCAGTTTAATGTGTCATGTAGGCATATTCTATTAATCTAAAAAGAAAATATACTGATAGAGAGATTAATTAGTCTCATGAAAATAAATTTCAAGAACTAAAATAAATTTTTTGTTTTGTTGAAGATCTTGTTATCTTTTTGAATAATTGTCATTGTTTAAAATTTTTCTTCTATTATATGTTTTATTTTTTTTATAAATAATAATGTTTGTATAAATTTTCAAGAATAGGTAGCGATGGTAATCAGTGGCTAAGAGAAGAGGGAATTGAATCTTGACTTTCTTTTAACTTTACTTGTAATCTTGCGTTCTGTTGATGGAATACAGGAGAGATTTTAGTTTTGTCTCCTGACGTGATAGGAGCCAGAACAGTATTACTTGTAAGGAGTGTTGTGATGAAACGAAGCTTAGTGAATAATTCAGGAGATACTTCGTTTTTGTCTCCTTTCGTGCAGAATCAGAAACAGATAAGAGAGTAGATAACATATAGATGTATCCTGGTTCGACTACCCAGTGCAATATAGCCTACATCCAGTCTCTATCACAACAATGATGGAATTTTACTATCTTTTTAACAGATTACAAACACTAATTCTCCATAGGATCTACCCCAATCTTATCTAGGATAAGTCCAGATTCTAACCCAACCTGAACTTGACTAGGACTCACTCTAACTTTCAACTGCAAAGTGCTAACCCAACTTGTAAGGGAATCCACTTAGGATCATGACACAAAACAGAAATACTAACAAAGGATTTCTAAAATAACTTAGGCTTTTTCTCTAAGTCTAGCTCTCTACTTTTTTCCACTCATTGACTTTTTCTTACAAATCTTACCATGTTTGTCTTTTACTAATTAAACTCAAACAGACTAATTTGAGAAAAAGAATTAGAAAATGAAAACCATGAAGGAGAAGAACATAAACAGCTCAAAGAGCTATGAGGACTCAAACTTTGTGCTTTTCTCTCCTTACTCCAATCATTGGCCGTTCACCCTTATTATAAAAGAGTGAAGCTTCTTAGGCTTGAAACCTTACTTCAGTACATGTTAGTTTTTCTTCTCCCAAGATCAGAATCAGTAACGACGTTCACAGAAGTGAGAGAGAGCAGAAGCAGTGACATGCAACCTTACCTTTCTCTTTCAACCTTTTTCTTCAAGTTTCTTTAATCCGGGCCATTCATCTTTACTTTGGCCCCAAGTTTGTTTCTTGGCCGTTGATGAACTGCAGAGCACCATTGACTTCAATTTCTTCATAGTTTCTGGTTCGGTGCTTGTAACCCAATTGATTTCTTCAACAATCCTTGATGAAGCATAAACGAAGAAATCTCTTTTTTGTAATTTTCTTTTCTGATGTGATCTTTCCTTTTTTTATAGTCCGTTTGACCTTCTTTTCTTGCTTGAAAATGGAAGCTTGCTTTTTGTTCTTCACTTTGTCCTAGCTTCAGATTTTTTCTTTTTCTTTCTTCTTGTTTCAGAGTGATGTGATGTGAAAGAAAAGAGAAGAGAGAATTTTAGTTTGGTGGGTATGAAGAGGTATTCGAATAAAATGAAAATTGAGTACCTAGTTGGAGTCTAAGTGAAGTGTATAGATTTTAGTGTGTGATCCACCAATTAAGCTTTATGTTGGACATTGGGCCAATTTGTTTTTCTTTCTTTCTCATGGTTTAGTCGTTCAAATTTGGAGCAGGTTTGGAATTGAATGGTTTGATAGAGCTGAACTTGGTATTGGGATAGCACATGTGTAAGCTTGTTTTCATGCTTAATGGGCCATTGCGATTAATTTAATTCTGTACACTAAATAAAATACATTACACACACAATTTGATAATTATTCCAATAATATTCAGTCATCATCTTAATTATAGTTTAGTTTACCAAACTCAACAGGTAGTTATTACTTATTAGTATAGTTATCAAATCCGATTGTCGGCTTATCAACTTGGGTTGAATCATTATCTAAAGGTAAAAAATTCGTATGCATATGCACTTTATATGAAATTATCTATTAAAAGTTATTAAATAACAATTTAGTCAAATTTATTAAATCAGTTTTTATCCATGAGCTTACGTTAAGATAACTCCATGTGAATCTCTACCTTATTTAAATTGGTTAAGCAATTATTTTTATTAAATTTGGTCAAAATCAATAAAAATCAATCAAATTTGATCAAAATTAGTTAAAACTGACTCGATAAAATTTGGTAAAATTCAGTCATATTAGAAAAAAAATATTTTCTATACATGATATTTTTCTATTAAATGTATTATATAAATTAAATTATATTTACAAATTAAAAATATTTTTTTATTAATTATAATATATTTTTTATTTTTATGATTAAACTATCTTTATTTTCTTTTTTATAAATATTTAAAGAATATAATAAATATAAACTTATAAATACTTAAAAAGTATAATAAATATAAACTAATTGATGAGTTATTAAAATTAAAAAATAATAGTTAATTTAATAAAAAAAACTTAAAAAAAGATATTTATTATAAAAATAAAAAAATTAAAATTTATATAATTATTTAATTATAATCGAATTAATCAGTTTAATTTATAATCTATTAATTGAATTAATAATCTAATACCTTTGTAGGTAATCTAATTAGTTTAATTATCAATTCAATTCTAAAAATTATAGTTGTTACTTGTTAGTATTATTTGTAAGCTGCTATTTGATGGTGGGTGTTGTATGATTATACTCATTTCTTAAATGGAGTGTTTAGTTATTTACTACTATTTACATCAAGCTAAAGGTTTTGCCTTCATTTATTATTATTGTTAAGTGAAATTTTACATAACATAACAATTTTCTTTTTTGGCTAATATCTAATACTTTAAATATTTGATAAATTTGTGATTTTGATGGGTATGTATATTTATGTTGAATGAATACTAATTTTTTAAAGAGATAATTGTTATTGAATAAAAATATTTTATATTTTTTAAATTTTTATTTATTTTTTTTATATTTTTTTATGAAAAAGCTCAACACAATACGAATAAAATTTATTACAACGATAAATAAAAAAAAAAAAAAATACTCAATAAGTACTCTAAAATATATCCCACACTCTATTTTTTATGTTATATTATTATTATTATTATTATTATTATTATTATTATTATAGGACTAAGAATACCATGAATTTGGTGAGATTCAAATCAGGTTGTGATGTTATTATTACTTCTATCTTATAATAATGATATAGGATAATTCTAATTTTTTTTACCAAAAATTTTTTAGTACAATTATATACAAAAAATGATCTCATGAATAATGTTTTTTTTATTAAGTGTGTTCTCTACCTTTTTTTTTGGTAAAATTATTGCATTGTGAATAAATCTTAACTATTTCAGGCATTGAAAAATTATGGTTGTGGCCTTGTGGGTGATGATGGTAATTTTGATTAAAAAGTCAAACTTCACGATTTTAAATTCCAATCAGTTTGGAGGGTTTATACTTTGGGAATAATAGTGTGTGTGATGATAATATATTGTAGAAGTTGTGTTTTTAGAGTTGTTTATGATCTTTTGAAAAATATGTTTTATCAATAAAATTTTTTATCTTATTTACAATATTTATTAGCTATAAATTTATTCTTTTAATGTTTTTTGGTTTTATTGTCCTCAAAATATAATGATTGAACACTGTATTATAATTTTTTTAGGATTGATATGTTTTTATATAATTATTTATTATCTTTAGATTTATTTATCTCTCATTATTTTTTTTATTTACAAATATTTTTCTAGAATTAATTATATTTCACTCTCAAGTTATACAAGATTTTAAATGTTATATAGAATGACAAAATAAAATACTTTAGATAACAACAAAAATGTGATAAATTATAACAATAGTCAATTTTTAAACAGTGCTATTATTTTAAGTGTTTTACACGTTTATTATTGTATTTTATTTTCTAATTTAAGTCATTAGCTAATTCTACTATAAGTCATATAGTACAAAAACCTTATGCGTATAATTAATGAATTTTTGTATTTTTTTAACTTATTTTATTATTTTATTTATGCGACCTATGAATGTACTTCGTTTGTATTAACGTATTTATCTTAATATCATAATTGATACTTCATATATTTAAGAAAAAAAAAATTTAAAAATCTTAATTCGTTATTCTAATTATCATCTTAATTTCTAAATAAGAAAATATTGAATATTTTTAATACTTTAAAATTAAAATATGTTTAAACTTTTATTTTTTTAATATTAAAAGAATAATTAATATTTAAAATACTTACTCGTTATGTATTCTATTAGATTGTGTTTGTTTTGTGTATCCTTTAAAACATACACACAAAAGCATACACATCGAAGACATAAACACAATAAGACACAAATTTTTAAATTTGTTTGGTATACAAGTATAAAAAAGAAGACACAAATCACAATTTTATTAAATTTTAATATTATTCTTATTGCAAACTGCTACCAGTATCACCATTACAAAACTTTCATCTCAACCAAACTACTACTATTAACAATCAGTCACCATCTCAACAAAAAAATAACCATCAATAACAATGTAAAACTAAATAACAAATTTAATCCAATAAATATCAACAAAAAAATTCAATCCAACAAAATTAATACATAATTATTTTAACAAAATTTAACAAAAATTCAAACAAATAAAAAAATTAAATTATACAAAAAAAATAATGTCAGAAGAAAAAACGGATCTAGAATATGGTTACAGAGTACGGATCTGAAAACACAGTGCGCGAGAGAACGGATCTGAAAATAGGGTGACAGACGAGAGAACATGGCGCAGATCTAGATGGTCGACAAGGAGGGAAGCAGAGTCAATAACTGCAACGGCAGAGAGGTGGCGGCGGACTGGTGGTACGACGGGAGGAAAGGCGGTTGTGGTCGGAGTGACAAGAAGAGAAAATGAGAGGTTAAACTCTGTGTTTAACTCTCTGTGTTTTAGAAGTGGAAGAAAAAATGGATGAAAGGAGACTGAAAAAGGAGAAGAATTTAAAGGGTAATTTTAAAAATTAAATATTAAAAATATTGCATCTATATCTCAAATTTAGTATTCCACTCTTCACTGCTATGCACAAATTTTGTATTTTTATGTGCCTTTGTGTCTTTTTTTATCTATTAGAATTTTATATCTTACTAACTAAATAAAGAATGTAAGATTTTGGACTCTCTAAATTTTGAATTTATACTTTAGAGAGAAAAGTGTGATCTTCTACTCGAATGATTTCTCTCTCATATTTATTCTTGGTCCTACCTATGAAATAAATGGTAAAAAATTGCACTTAACTCTCTAAAGTGAAATTTAAAATTTAGAGGATCCAAATAAAAAAAATGTATACTTCTGTAACTATATCTTAGATAAACACACCCACTAACCAAGTGTACACTAATATCCGCTATCAATTAAAATTTGTTATTAGTTGTTAAACATAAACAAAATTTATATTATGTGTTTTATTGATGTAATTATTTTTTTTATTAAAGTACTCATCTTTCTGTATAATTAATAAATCATCTCTCTAATAAAATATTTTGATTTTGCATTCTCAGACAAAGCTAATAATAATAGTTAACTATTTAATTTTTGTCATACATCATCAATTTAATAAGTTATCTGTAACTCAAATTTTATAATAAATTATTTTTTTTATTTCCATGTATCTTATGATTTTTTCACTAGGTATATAATATATACATATAATTACAAATGATTTAATATTTTCAAATTTTTTAGTTAACGTTAAAATGACTTGTAATTTTTAATTTAATATATTCATATAATTTATACCCATTAAAAAATATTATTATATCCACTTAAAAAATTATTATTCACATGAGTTAGTACCGCTGATAATAGTAATTATTCTATCATGATATATTAAATTATGTTGTATATTTATATCTTTTTGTTAAATTTTAATCTATACGGATACTTAAGTTAATTAAATACTATTTTTATACCTTAGTTTTTTATTCACATATACCTAATATTTTTCTTATTATTTTGGCGTCATGCACTAGTAAGCAAGAAAAAATAAAGCACTCAATATGTACTCTAAAATATATCTCATACTCTATTTTTTATGTTACATTATTATTATTCAAGGATTAAAAACACTGCGAATTTGGTGAGATTCAAACAATGCTGTGAAATTATTATTAGGATAAAACATATTTTTTATTAAATTATAATTTTTTTTAAAAATATTTTTTAATTTTTAATTTAATTTAATTTTATCTTATTTTTTATTTATTTAATTTTGTTTTTAATTTTTTTTATTTGGGTTAAAATTATTTTTTGATGGTTTTAATTTTGTCCCTAACATTTTAGATTGAGTTAACATCTAAGAATAGTTTTGACAAATTAAAAATATTAAAGATAAAATTGGACACAATTAAAAAATAACTATTTTCAAAAAATCACAATTATTAAAAATAGATATACCTTATCTTATTATTATTTAATAATTTTTAATTTTTTCAAAAAAAAAAATACAGTTGCCTACACGGTGTACATATAGATTACATGATAAAGTATTTAAAATATTTTTAATGCTTTATTATACACTATTCACTTTTTTTTTTACAAAGATATAAACTTTCATTAATAGAAAAAGAAAGTATAACTGTTTATTACTATGACAAAAAAAAAAGGGTAATAACCTAAAAAGAATGATATTATCTACAATTGAAAAAAAAATTCTAAACGGTCCCTAACAATTATCTTAAAAGACAATGAGACTCTTAACAAAAAAAAAAAACTCTTTTCAGTCCCTAATTTTTTACTTTTATGAGACTGATTAGCCCCTGTGTCAATATTGACATGGAGCTAACCAGTCCCACGAAGTTAAATATTAAGGGGGCGGAAAGGGTATCTTTTTGTTTGGGAGCCTTGTAGTCCTTCGAAAAAATTATCAGGGACCGAGTTGGGTATTCACTCTATCCAATTTGGGGATGAAGGGAGTTCGAAAGTTGTAGCATTTTATCGTGGAGCTTGCAGACTGAAGAGAGAACTTCGGCAGAGAATCTTTGTTGGTGCTAAAAAAATCCATGAATTTCGTTCCTTCCACAAGAACCAGAGGAGAATAACAAGAAGTTGGGGATGGGTCCGTCGGATGGGATTGGATTTGAGGGCTTTCGTGGATAATATCCACCACTGGGTGAAGGGACCAGAAGGAAAAGTTGCTAGCAGGTATGCTAGAGGACTTTCATTCCACACTTCTTTACACTTTGTTTGGGGGTGGAAAGAAATAGGAAGGAGAGAAATTGAGTGAAAAGAAATAGAAAGGAAAGAACATGAAGTGAAATTTAATTTCTATGGGTGTGTTTGGATGGAAGGAAAATACGATGGAAAGATATTGAAAGATAAATAATTTATGTTGTTTGTTTGGAAAAGAAAATGGAGAGAAAAAATGAATTAAGTTATATAATGACAATATTACCCTCCATATTACATAGTCATGTTATTATGTATACAATTATGTAAATATTCATAAATGTGATTAAATAATAACAACAAAATTTAATTATATTTATAATATAACAAGTTAGAAATATAAATTTTATATAATAATAATAATAATAATAATAATAATAATAATAATAATAAAGTTAGCGTGATCTAATTAAATAAAATATAAATTTTATTTTTGTTTACTACTCATCTCAATACATAAACTGAAAATAATTTCAAGAAGAAAAAATATCTAAATCAATAATTACATGTACATGATTTTAAAGAGGCTAACCAATCACATTATATCATTTGATTAATACATTATGCCTTATATTACACTTACAAATACACATAAAAAAAAGTCTTACATGATCAAGTCATTACATATGAAACTAACAAACTTAATACAGGGACCTCTTTGATCAAGTCATTACTAATAGCATAGACTTTTTTTACTAACTCATTACTAATAGCATAGTTAACAATAGTTATAGTTATGAAAGTCACAAAATACAAAGACATGAGGTATTATCATTATAAGCCTTAATTAAGTCATAGATATGTTACCCACAAAATATGAAGATACTTGTACCTATCTTGATCTTAAAGTTATATTTGTGCCAGTCTCAAAATATTAGCCACATTACTAGGACTATTGTTCCTAGAGTGCACCTGCTTCTTTCATCAATTCATATAATGTGGCAAGACATACGTCAGCCGGAACACCAAAAAATTTCCTCTTAGCTCTATCTTCTCTGCATAAAAAGCGGTAACACCTCATGTGCAATTATGGCATCACACCTAAATTCTCTAACTCAGTCCACATGTCATTTTCAGAGTAAATGCGAGGCCTACTTTGCTCAAGAATCACAAGACCCCTTTTAGCTATTCGCACTTGTTGTTTAGCGATTTGAACTTGCTCCTTAGCTACCTGCACTTGTTCTTCAGCTGTTAACACTTGCTTTTCAGCAATATTAATTGATCTCTCATAAAAATGATTCCCATCTTTCATCATGTCAGTCAATGCTTGAATGCCTTTACTCATTGTTTCCATTTCTGATTCTAATTTATCACTCATGGTTGTTTTGCATTTAGTACCTCTTGATGATGTTCCTTGAGAGCCAGTTGATTGGTTAGATAAACCAATTTCAGGACTATGACCCATTGTAAAACTAGTAGCATAAGGAGTAATTGGATCTTCATTCCACTCCTCTTCCATATTTAAGAAACTATCATCATCATTCAAGTTAATTGTTTCTTTATTCTTCTCCCACCTTTTCACTTTTTCTTTGGCACTTTCAGCATGTTTTTCTGTTGCCCTGTCTGTACCATATATCTCAAATAATTTATCATAGTGTTTGATTGGAGTACGCATCCACTTGTTCACTTCTGGTTTTGCCTAAATCAAATAGAAGAATATTTACTATGACTGTGCCTATATATAAATATATATTATTGAGATACTTCTTCAATAATTACTAGTGACATTTAATACCAAAAAAGAGAGTAAATGCATAAAGTATACCTTAATCAATTCCTCCCAAACTTCAGCTTCAGCCTCAAACATCTTTGTAATTGAATTCCAGGAAAATTCACTAAGCTCATGAAAATTATCATAACAAACTCCAAAATGATCCTTTAAAGTCTTGAGTCTATTCTTAAGATTCTCTTTGCGGATGTGGTTACCATAGATAGATCTCAAAAGTGAAAGTATGTTGTCATATGCCATTGTAGTAAATGTGCCATCCACTCTATTATCTTTACGACATTCTTCAATCAAAGCATCAATGAAGGTTGTATCCATTTCGTCGGTCCATCTTAGGGTATCCCGACTAGTGGCCTCACCTTGCCATGATGCTCTCTTTGCCATTAACACTTCTCAATCTACAAAACAAATGGATAGAAATAACATCCATAATCTTAAATTAAACTATTTGTAAACTATATTATCAATTATTCAATAAATAAAAGATTCAATACACTTCATAAGTATAACATGTGACAAAGTGATTCAATAATTGCACACCAAAGTCCTCAAACAGAATATGATAACACTTCAAGAGGTAACATGAATTCAATAATAACAAATCATAGTTATAAAATCAACTCAGCGCACAGATAATACAACTAATAACTTTATTTGCAAAATTTTGTAAATGAGTGATCAAAGCCCTAGTTGATAGTCAGCCTACATTTGAGCAGCTATTTCATCCCTTAATATGGCCTCCCGCCTATAGTCTTCATCTTGTTCATGTCGAACTACATCATCCTCTTCTGGATTATTTTCTTGTAGTTCTCGGTCAACTTGAGCTATGAGATGTGGATCAGGATCTACACCCATTAAAAAGTTCTGTAATATGCAACAAGCTAGCACAATTTCAGTCATAGTCTCAAAGTTATAATGTGGTTCAGTGCCACTTGTGATTATTGCAAATATTTTCTTTAAAACTCCAAATGACCTTTCGATAACATTTCTTGATGAAGCATGACGAAGATTAAATAATTCCTTTTCATTTTCTGGGCCACGTCTTGCATACTCTTTTAAGTGATACCTTACACTTTGATATGGGGTAATTAATCCATGCTTCAGCATAAATCCAGCATCCCTAAGGTAAAATTTTTCTACAGAATCCATCATTAAAAATGATTAATTTAGTATAAACACACAAACTACTAATCTTTACCTACTAATGAGACAATATAGTTTTATGTACATGCTAACCTCATGGAAGTTTAAGATTATCATCCCTCGATAATGCATTCTTAAGAATTTTTGAGTCAGATGCTGTTCCTTCCCAACCCGTTAATACATAAGTGAACTTTATATCAAAATCACATGCAGCTAATACATTCTGTGTCGGCCAGTCTTTTCTTCCTCGAAATTTAGGTTGATCCGCTATGGGTACTTTGACACGAAAATGTATTCCATCTATAGCTCCAATACAGTCCTAAATAATAGTCCATTATTTAATAAAGTAACATGAAATTGTATATATCAATCAAAATTATTTATTCATGTAATTGTACATGTCCATACCTTAAAATAAGGATAAAATCTATGATTGTGAAGGATCGCCGGAAAAATAATGGATGCAGATGGTTGTCGAAGAAATTCATCTTCTAGTAAAATAATTGCCCGTAACACAGCATGGAAGTGGCGGCTAACAGTTTCTCCATACCGTTGGTAGAAAAAAGAAACGGTTCTAGTTTTCACATTATGAGCTATTATATACAAGAACCTAGCAACTTGCTCCTCTACTGTAACATGTTTTGTATCCCTCACTTGACGTGTTATTCTTAATTTCTCATACAATTGAAGAAATGCATCAGGGCCCATGCGTAGGATGTCACGACACCTATGAATTTCTCTTAACTGTTGCATTAAAGTAACTCGAATTTGTTCTCGCCCAACCAATTTATGGGAGATGGATTTGTCAACCCGCGTAGACATAAATCTCAATAAATATAACATGTGCACGATGTAACATATCAGTGTTATTGTGCATAATTTCTGTCGTCTTTTTCAATCCTCCCTCAAAACTGTTAATATATGTTCTTGGTTTTCAAGGGTTAACATATTTTCCTGATTATCGACCCCAAACTTAAAGGAAAGGTTTAGTGGGAAATCACAATTAAAGATGTCTTTCATATTGGAGACCAAAAAACTTTCTTCATGATCAGCCTTATCCATTTAACAAGTACTTTGTAGTTTCAAATGTACATATTGTAGATTTACAGCACCAACAAAAACAAAAAAGATAGCATCATATGTAAAGCACAAGCAATGCAGTTAAATAACTAGTATTCATATATATGACCTCCTAATCGAAGAATATAATTAAGTGTAAAAGAATCTCAACCAATTGAAAGATAACAATTTTTTATATCTTTCAAAAAAATTTAAACATAAACTACATATGAAGGAAAAAATAGAAAAATAAAAAATAGAAAATGAAAGCAAGTAATAGGTGTTAATGTGGTTTTGGGTATAAATTTACATAAAAATAAAAAAAAACTTATGGATATATAGAAAACAGTATTTTAAAAGAAAAGTATTAAACAAGAAACCATATTGAAGATCTTATCTTAGTGGAAAACAAGCAGAAAAATCTAAGCTAAACTTGAATTTGGTCAGAGACGGCATATCAAAGTGCCTTGCAACTTTCCAAAGTTATTTGTTGAACTTGAAACAGATAAAGTAATGGACTCTTTGATAGTCATCCTGAAAAAAGATAAATTTTTTTATATATAAAAGACTATTCACATGAAGATAGTAATTAATTTGTTATATGTTATATCATAAATTAACTTAATCAAATCCTTTAAAATTGCTTAACGTTTTTTTAGTTGTCCTTTTTAAATTAAAAAAATTATTTTAATCAACTTCAACACCTATCCATGTGAGAATTTGTTATAAATTTTGTGTACAAGTAAATAAAATAGTTGAATAGTTATAAAAGTGTAGATTATGGAGCAAATTTGCGAACAAGTGCGGTGGAACAAGTTTACTTTGCGGTGAAAGGTAAGTTGTTAATTTCTATCGTTTTTAATAATTGAGCTCCCAAATAATAATAATTTATGTATATCCTACGAAATCAATTAGTTTACCTAAACCAAGTTTACTTTAGCAGTTATATTTCGATTGGAGCATTTTATCAGGCAGTTTATAAACATAAAAGTTAACAAAGTATGAATCAGCATTTTTCCATTGGAGCATTTGATCAAGCAGTGTACATACATGAAAATTAACAAAGTAATAAATCAAACCAAAATATAATTTCTGTCCATATACTTCAAAATTAAATCACAAACACAGATCCATCAATATATAGCGTCAAATGGGAAATAAGAGCAACATAAAAAACTTATCTATAGTATATACACACATCAATTTTTTCAACTTTGATTAACTTATAAATTAGTACCTTTGCATGTTTTCACTGGAGCATTTTATCAAATAGTTTACAGGCATGAAAATTAACAAATAAATTCAAACTAAAATGTAATTTTTGTTCCTATACTGTAAAATTGAACCTGAGACCCACAGATTTATGAATCTAATAAAGAATGAAAGGTGAAATAGGAGCAACATAGAAAACTTACCAGATTTGACCCGTAAATGCAAGATGCCGTAACCAGAATGATTGAGAAATGGTAGAGGAATGGACTGTTAGTAACACTTGCACTGGTTGATAGTGTTGGAAGTGGGTAGCATGCACACCTAAATCTCAGGTTGAAGAAGAGTCTTCAGAAAAAGAGAAGGGTAGGATTTGAAAATGATGCAGTGGAACGAGTTTTCTTTCCATTTTCTCGCCTTAGTTGGAGAGAAAAGTTTTGGGTGGGTCCCTTTCACTTTTTGCTACTGTTGTATTTTTTTCTTTACATTTTCTTTCATTCCCAAACAAGTGAAACATCATATTTCCTTCCTTTTTCTTTCCGCTCATGTTCAATTCCCCCCAATTTCCATCTAAACAAACACAGCATTAGCATATTTGCAAGTCACCAAGCAGTGGAGCACTGTTTCCTCTATTTCAGAGCAACACGGGTAGATTCTAGATGTTGACGGAAAGTAATGGTGAAAAAGATGGCAGACCAGGAGATGTTGATGGATGATCTTTCATAGGAAAATCTTGATTTTGTAGGGGAGAGCTAGCTTCCACAAGGTAACCCATACATCCTTCTATTTCATCAATTGGAGGTAAATCTTAATTGGGTCATGATTGAATTGGTATGCCACCAAATAGCCAGATGCAGTGTCATACTTTTCACCCTTATTCAATACCCACTGTAATTCATCAGCTCCAGGTTCAATTTTCAGAGACAATATTTTGTTAGCAATTTCTGCAGGGAAGCTTTCCTGGATCAATATCTGGTTCTACTGTTGGTTCTCTTTGAACAGGTCTTTAACCCAGGAAATAGGTTGTCCCAGGTATGGAATTTGTGAACCGTGCATGATAGTGAACAGATACGGATGAGGAAGCCATAGGTCTTTATAGATATGCAGTAGGGAGGTCGTGCCGATCTGCCAAGTTATCCCTTTTTCAACTACAGAGCGCCCCTCTAAAAGGCTTCTCCAACCCTATAAATGTGAGCTTTCTACATCTGCCTTTAGAGCATCAGTATATTTGTAGTACTTTTCTTTGAGTATTTTGGCTATAAGAGAATTAGGTTGTGTTACGATCCTCCAAAATTGCTTGCCCAATAAGGCTAGATTTTGTGCTTTAAGGTCTTTAAAACCCAAATTCCCTTCCCTCTTCGGTCTTGTCATTGTATTCCAAGTTATCTAAACTATACGCCTTTCACTCTCTTTTTGTCCCCACCAAAACTGTATGAGAATGCTGTGAATATCTGAGATTAGGTTATATGAAAGTCTGAAGTAGGGTAAAGTGCAAATTGAAATGCTTCTCCCACCGCCTTTAGGAGGACTTGTCTTTCCCCTGCCGAAAGGAGGTTGCGCTTCCACCCTTGGACCTTGTTACAGACTTTTTCTCTAACGAAACTGAAGTTTGCCCTTTTAGATTTAAACACAATAGAGGGTAAACCAAGATACATGTCCTGAGCTCCAATGTGGTTAATGTTTAATGCCTCTGCCAACTGAATCTGAATCGGGTCCGAGGCGTTGTTACTAAAAAATACTGTCAACTTGGCTAAATTAACCTGCTGCCCGCTAAAGCTCTGATAGGATGCTAGTAAATTAAGAATATTATCACAACTATCCATAGAAGCTTTACAAAACATAATAGATTCATTAGCAAGCAATAAATGGTTTTCTCTAGGATATCGCCTAGTCACTTGAATTCCTTGAACTGTATTGTTTTGTTCTGTTTTGTGTAACAAGAAGGAGAGTTCTTCTGCATAAAATTAAAAAAAGATAAGGGGATAGAAGAACTCCTTGATAGATACATCTATTTGGCTTAAAATATCCAAAAAGTTGACCTTCCACTACAATAGAATAAGAAACAGTAGTTACTAGTTCACGAACCTAGTTAATCCAAGCTTTTCTAGCATAAACCATAAAAAATACCACTCCACCTTATCATAGGATTTACTCATATCAAGTTTGACAACCATTTCTGCTGCCACGCCCTGTCACTTAGTTTTCAGATAGTGCATGTATTCATGGGCAATGAGAATATTATTGGATATGAGGCAGCCTTTAATAAAAGTACTCTGGTTAAGGCTTATTAGTTTAGGCATCATCCTTTGAAGTCTATGGACCATGACTTTAGAGATAATTTTATAGATAACCGAAGAAAGACTAATAGGTCTCACCTGAGTCATGGTACTAGCATGTGGAACCTTTGGAGTCAAATATATTTGGGTGTAGTTAAAGCCCTTTTTTTTCAATTGCAAATTTCGAACCGCTCTAAAGACATATCCATTAACAATGTCCCAGTAATTCTGAAAAAATTTAGCTGTCATACCATCATCACCAGGCACACTTTGAGGGTGAATACTAAATGTAGCTCTCTTGACCTCTTCTATAGTGATTGGGCTTCGAAGCCAATAGTTCATAGAAGCTGTAACTTTCGGCTCGAAATTTGTAAAGTATGGTTCAGGATTAGCTTGACAAGTAGAAGAAAAAATGCCCCTGAAATAACTCTTTACCACTTTGGCTATACCTACATTAGAGGTTGCAACTTTACCATTATCTCCTTCTAGTTTCCATATCTTGTTTCTCCTGGTTCTATTTCTGAATTTCTAATGAAAAAAATGTGTGTTCTGATCACCCGCTTATAACCATTTGATCCTAGACTTGGCTTTCCAGTACATTTCCTCATCATGAAATGCTAATTTCAGCTGCCTTTCTAATTCAATTAATTCTGGTCCCTCAAGAGTACCCTCTGTTCGAAGAGCTTCAAGTTGACCTTGGACTTGTTCAATTCTTTTTTTGGAGTTTGAGTTGCTGATTTGCTGCCACTGAACCAGTTTATGGCAATATTTTTTAATTTTCTGTGCCAACACGAACATTGCTGAACTCTCAACTCCTTTCTTCCACACTTCACTGATTATTTGTCGAACTTCTAGACTAGAGCACCATTTCTCTTGAAATTTAAATCTTCTTTTCGATTTTTCCATGGCTGGATTAGTATCAAGTAGGATAAGGGCATGGTCTGAACTAATTTCTAACAATGGTAGAACAGTAGCACGTGGATAGTTAATCACCTAACTAACTCCCCCAAGCATACGGTCTAATCTTTCCTAAATTAGAGCCTCTCCTTTATGCCTGTTAGAGCAAGTAAAAGGCCTACCTACCATATCCAAATCAACAAAAGAGTGAGCATTTATAAAGGAATTAAAAACATCAATTATCGAATGTGGTTTGAAACTTCTTCCTAATTTTTCATTTTGGGATGAAATAACATTAAAATCTCCCATGATTGTTACTGCTCCCTAAAATTGTTGGATAACCGAGCTAAGTTCTTCAAACTGATGAACTCGGGTTTGATCATTTGTACTCAGATAAACTCCAATCAACCCTACTCTATATGTATGCTTGAATCCACTACTTTTGCAGCAATGAAGTAGTGTGAATATTGTAATACCTGAACCACAACATCCTCCTTCCACCCAAGCGCCAAACCCCTAACTATTTCATTCGGGTTGTTAATGAAATAGTAGCTAAAACCTACTGCCCTCAATTTCATTTTCACACTTCGAGCTTGGTTTTAGTTTCGTAAAGAAAATCGAGCTCGGGGGAGTGAGATTTAGTAATCCCTTTAAGATTGTGGACTGGTAGGGGTCTTCCCAAACTCTGACAGTTCCAACTAATCAGCCCATGGTTCTCGGGGTGCCACTTGATGGGCTTCACCATCTCATTCCAATCCATGTTTGTCTCCAGACATACCTTCTTGTTCTGTTCCAAATTTTCATTCCTCCGTTTTCGCTAAGTAATGAACTCTCCCCGCTACCTCCTTGTCTCGCCAATTGTTTCACCTTTAAGATTTTCTTCCTTCCATTCCCAATTTCCTCTGTACTCTTTGTTTCTTGAATGATATTGAGAGTTGAAGTAATATCATCCAAGGTCAAAGGGTATTCATGCGTTGCTGGACTCTCACCCTCTTCCACAACTTTCTCCTTGCTGGCCTCTATCTCATCACTATCCAAACCATCTGATTCTCCCTTGTTGCTCCTGTTTCCACCACACTGAGATTAGCAAATCCGTCGAGCAACCAGGAGGGTGGTGGTTTCTTCTGAGGTTGAGGGTCAGCTTTAGCTTGATTTATATTTCTTGTTGGGTTTAGTTTCTCTTTCACTATAATCCGCCTTCCCATTTGATCCGCCTTGAGCCATTTACCTACCATGTCTTTTTTGATTTTGTTCGTAACTGTGTCTTCTAATAGAGCACCACATACTTTGGGCCTGTGGCCAAGGAGAGCACAATACGTGAAAAATATTCCGATCCTTTCATACCGTAAGCCAATTTTCATCAATTTCTGGTCATGGCTTTTTAGTTTCAAACTATCTCGCATGATCTTTTCTCCATCAATCATAATTTTTGCCTTAAGAATTTTGGACTCTTTTTCCCGGACATCAAACATGCCAACATCTAGAACATCTCCCAACTTCTTTCCCAGCTTCCTTCCCACTTCTAGAGTCTTACAGCATTCCGGCACTCCCTAGAATTGAACCCACATTAGGAACAACGTGATTTTTGACTCTGACGATGTATATGCTTCTGTCCACTCCTAACGTGCAAAATATAATATTTGAATAACCATGGGGCTCCTCTCTCAACTCTCAGTGCATCCACTTTGTCATAAAAAAGAATTGGAACTGGTTGCCTTCTTTTTCTGCGACCCTAAAGCCCTCAGGTTTATTCTAGATTGCGCACAATGCATTTTCCATAGTTCCCATGGAAAATGATCTTGTTGCAAAAATCTGCCCAACAAGCTTTTAGAACACGCTTTTACTTCGTTAGAGAAGTCTTTCTTCTCTAATTCCACTACATCCTCCTTATCTTCTTCATTGTTGGCTAAGTGTGGATCAAGATGCTTGTTTGTTGTTGCCATTCCAAACTGATCTGTGAGTAATCTAAGTTTTTGATTGAAAATTTGATTATACACTGTCCACTGAAGTATCTTATCAAAGTCTATATTAATTTTCTGCAGATTATATTTTACTTTCTTAATACTAATTTTAATTATAATCACTATCATATAGTTATTGATTAATGCATTCATGATTCACTTACCCAAACACACAGATGAAAATAGTAAAAAACCTATAACATTTCCATCGTCCTTCTTCGTTGCTCACTCGTTTTGATTTAACTTCGTCTTTTCTGGCTATTGTTGCATCTACTTCTCAATTCTAACCCTTAATTTGAGCTTCTATGTTCTAACCCCCTACTTTTGCTTTGTGTTTGTGCTTTTGTTGTTGGTTCAAGTCTTCCTTTTGCTTTATGCTTATGTTCTGCTTTATACTTGTTACATAATTGTGAAAGATCTGAATGTACTTATTATAATTTTTACTGTTATTTTAGTTTATTATGTGTTATGTGGTAAACTTGTTTAGTTTTTTTAAAATATAAATTCATAACAAGTAAACTCACGAGTTTACGAGTTGAGTCTATGAATCGAGTCTAGGTGAGTTTCACTAGTTTATTTAGACTCGCAAATTTGACAAACTTGATTAAGGATATCAAAGAATTGAACAAAAGGAAGATTAAAATGCAAAGGAGTGAAAGAGAAAGAGTGTTTGACATGAACAAAAGAGCTAAGATAATGGACTTATATGAGATAAATATATTTGAAGACGACGTGATTGAAGTGAAAAACTTTGGTAGAGAAGAAAGGTATTGCCATTTGCCAAGAGCTCAATTTAATTTTGTTGGAAGAATGAATCTTGAAAGTTAATAACTTGTTCACATTTTTACTATTTTGATTAGTTTTTGAAGGAGTTAAAGTACATCAATATGAGTTCCTTCCGAGAACTAAAGTTAGATCAGTTTTTAAAGGTTGTGAAAATCTTAGCAAGGCATAAATTACGTCCATGTCAATCTGTATTTGGTGTTGTGTAAATTTGAGTTTGAGAAAACCATGTATAAGACTATTTGGATTCGTAAATAATGACATTGTCTTTAATATGTTAGTATATGTGTATCATGTGAAAGCTAATGATAAAAGGTAGTTTTAGACAAGTTAGAATTCTGTTAGAAATGAGTTATTTAGAGTAGGAATTATTAGAGTTAGTAAGCTACACACACACACACACACACACACACACACATATCAAAACCTTTATCTGCCACAATGGTAAGAAAGAGTGTGCAATTTACGATGACCAATGAATAAGTAACAACCTCTCCCTCCATCATTCTTTTCTCTCTTTCCCTCTCTGTACCCTTTTACCCTTCTTCTTCAGATTTAGTTTTTTACATGGTGCGGTGAGCCATTGCCATTGCAATGATGACTTGATCTTGTTTTTGACCTTCTCTCCCTCTATTTTCTTTTTTTGTTTCTCTTCTCTTCAACTCACACGATAGATTCTGATAAAAATGTCATCACTGATATGCGAATTCTTTGTATAAAGTGTTGAGTTCTGATCACGAGTTCTGAAGAAGAAGATTCCATCAGTGAATTAGTGCATCTTCCATGGATGCAAATCAAAATTCTCCAATTGACGATTTAGAAGTTCAAGCACTCGTCACTCTTGTTTCTTGAGTTAAAGAAATCCTAACTATTGGTGCCAGAACCTCCGTGAATTTGATTATAGATCCCCCCATGCCCGTTCTTTCTTTACCCTGGTGAGCATCTAAGTGCTTCACTCATTTTTCTGGTTCTTGATAACAAGAACTATAATCATTAGAATAGGTGCAACAATTTAGTCATTTCTTGGATCACAGCTTCCTTGAGTCTGGATATTGCAAATAGTACCCTTTGGAATGGTGTTGCATACGATCTTTGGGATGAAGTGAAAAAATATCTTATCAAGGTGAAGTTTTTCGCATCACAAAATTGGATGAAGATCTATTTTCCACCAAGCAAGGTGACCTCAGTGTTGCCTCTTATTTCTCTAAGATGAAGAGCATTTGGGAAGAACTTGAAGTATTTCGACTAGTTTCAATTTGTGTGTGTACACCTTCTTGCTCTTACTTGAACACAATTCGTGGCTATAGGCAAGATACCTTTGTGGTTAGGTTCCTCCGTGGCCTTGATGAATAATACTCTTCAGCATGTTCTAATATCATGATGATAAAACCGTTATCCTCGATTGACACAACTTTCTCATTATTGTTGCAACAAAAGAGGCAACTTTTGGGAATTGACTCCCTGGATTCCACAAGAACTCTCATCAAGTTGTTGATAGGCAAGCCGGATTCACCCAGTCCTTGCATGGTCGAGGATGCAGTAGAGATCATAGAGGTGGCAGAGGCTATAGAGGTAGCCCCCCCAAACAATGCTCCTTTTGTGACAAGGCAGGGCATTTGGTTGATGTTTGCTACAAGAAACATAGAGTGCCTCCACATATCAAACAAAGAATGCTGCATTCTACTAACAGCATCACTGCCAAGCTAAAAAAGCCAGAGAGTAGTCACGACATTAATCACTACAAAAAAAGTGATGGACTTGGCACCTCATTTACATTGGAGCAAAAACAAGCTTTGCTAGCCTTGTTACAACAACAGGGAGCAACCAATTCTCATAAGTAAACAAGTTTTCACTGGCTATAGAATTCACACTTCCAAGTAAAAGTAACTCAACCAATCATGGTTCTTGGGTCATAAACACCGGGGCTACCATGCATGTCCTATTTCATCTTAATGCATTTCATTTATATAAAAACATCAATTCAAATAGAGTTAGATTGCCAAACAAACATATACTCATAGCTCACATCTCTGGTATTGTTAAATTTTCAGATTCTTTATATCTCACTAATGTGCTCTCTTTACATGATTTTGCATTAAATCTCATTTCCATCTCATTTCTCATTACTTCGCTTGATTGTCAATTTGGTTTTAACAAATTTGGCTGTAAGATACAAGATTACTTTACAATGAGGATGATTGGAACAACTGAGATCAATGATGAACTATATGCATTGACAAAGACACAGTTCCACAAATCCGATCACGTAACTCAAACATTATTGCATCTCATTCACAAACTACATGCACTAACCTCACTATACTTTGGCATCATAGGTTTGGCCATTTACCTTTCAATAAAGGAGGCCACTCAGATAAACATGCCTAAAACATCTTTTTTTAAAGATGTCTTTATGTTGTGTTTTAATTGGTTTTTGTATAATTTATTCGGTGTTCTTCATCACATATTATTAAATTTCTCAAAAGATTTTCTTTCCAAAAATAATAAAAAATATTTAATTTAGACTAAAACAAAATAGGTAATAGATTAATTATTAGATTTTTTTTAAAAGATTATTTACATAAAAAAATATATCACATTCATCAAAAATATATATATATAACAAGCTCTTAAAAAAATTTTATAAATAAAAAAATAATTAATTTTTATTCGTATAATATATAAAACAATTACTATATTATTATTATATTATAGATTAAAATTTACTGATTTAAATTTTGTTTTTATTTTTAATATAAGCATTAGAAATAAATAATTTTTTTATAACAAGATATAATGTAACAAAATATATATAATATTAATTAATTTTTAAAAAATTCTGAAAAGATATTTTTTTTAATAAAGTGTTATTAAAAAATTAACATTATAAAAACTAATTTCAACCAATATGATATAATAGGTTATTAAATATATTTAATACAAAACACATTGAATATAATTTTTTATTGAGTTTAAATTTTAAATAATTTTTAATTGAATTTCGAATATTTTTATTTTAAGGAGTTAGAATATTTTAACATTATTTTTTTCGTATCTTTTTAATTGAGTCTTTGATTTTTTAAATTATAAACCTTATTTATAATTAAGAGTAATATTTTAACACCACTAATTAGTCACACACATATAAAAATACAAGAACAATTCTATTGTCATAATTATAATCTAACTTTATAAGCAATACAATACAATGAAACTATATATAAGTAATATAACTAAATTTTATCTACATCTATAGTCACATTTCATAAATAATATAATTAAATCATATTTATGTTTATAATTAAAATATGAATAAAAATACAAAAAACTATCAGGATGGTTAATTTTTTTGTTCATAATTTTTTATTATTTTTTCTGTGAAAAATTTAATTATTTTAATAATTAATTATTTTTTAAAATATATAATTGAATAACACAAAAAAGTCTTATTAAGAGTAACTTATTTATATATGATTAAAAAATAATTGAATAATTATATACGGTAAAAAATTAATATTATGAAAAAATAAAAATAAAATTTATTTTAAAATTAAAAATAAAGTTTATTTAAAAATAAAATTAAAAATCATGATTTTTTTTTCTTTTTTCCAAAATTTATCTACGAGTAATTCTATAAATATTTTATCATGAATAAAAATATTAAACTCGTACTAAAATTTATTCTAATAAAATTTATTTTTATTCTACTAAACGTTAAATAAACTATTGAAAAGAATTTTGTTTTCTCCATTAGAGAAGAATGATAAACTTCCATACTTCTATTATGTTATGACAATAATTTGGCCTGATATTTTTTAATGTACATGTACATAATAATAATAATAATAATAATAATAATAAACAAGTATATCACAGTAAAAAAGGAAGCACGTCACCAAATAATTTATCATCCGAATTATATATGAATCAAATTGATAATACGAGGGCTAACACTACAAAAATCAATAACAAAGTTAGGGACTTACAAAACCTTTCTTAAGATCATAGAAAAAAAAACGTTTATATTTGTGTGATATATAAAACAATTATCATATTATTATTATTATTACATTATATATATATATATATATATACATATGAGCAAAAAAAGTTCAACTGTTTTACTTTTAATATTTGATTAAATGTTCTTGTATTTAGTACTTTTTTTTTTGCACTTTCTCTTAGTTAAAAATATAATCATTATAATTTTTTAATTATTATTGCTAGGGGTGTTTACAGATGGGATATAATCCGCACTAAACTCATTAGATCAAATTCGATATTCGCACTTTTTATGTTTAGATCAGATATCAAATATATCCATAAAATAAAAAATATAAAAAAATTTATTTTTATAAAAAAAGTCAATAATTTTTTCTGTTTACTTTTTTAAACATATTTATTTCTATCTGATTAGAGTGTAGATCCGATTCGATCCAATCCGATCATCTTACAGATCAGATCATATCCTCAAATTACAGATCAGATACGGATAAATACTGTGGATTTATATGAATATGATCTAATTTATGAACACCCCTAACTACTACTATAGGTTCATTGTTGCAAAAGAATCTTAATTACCATTAAAACAACTTAATTGTCAACAAAGAGATAATACTTATTGGTCTCTGAAATTATGTTCGTATTTCAATCTATAGTTGTAAAAATCGAACTGGATCGGCTGGTTCGACCGAAAAACTAGTAAACCGGATCCTAGTCCAGTTCGGTTTATTCCTTGGACCGTTTAAGGAATAAAATCGGTGTGAACTGGTAAGAACGGTGCAAACCGGTCTAACCGAACTGGTCTGCTTGAAAAAATTTTTAAAATGTCTCCACAAGGTCTCGAACCAAGAACCTTGAAGCAAAATCAACATTTACTTGCCACTTAGTCATTGCACTTCTAAATACTATATTTGACACATACTAATTATATAGTATACATAAATATCTAATTTAATTTAATTTTTATTTTTTCTATTTTTAAAATTAATTATATTTTAATTATATACCATTATTAATATAAATATAAATTCCATTAAAAATTTATTAATTTACTTGATCTATTTTATTGCTAGTATTGTGATTAAGGTTATTTGTTTTGATGTTAGTGTTAAAATCTACTGATATTATAGTTAGATGATAGGCTTTGTAAATTAATTATTTTTTTATTGTGTCAAAATAAGATACTATTGTAGTATTAAAATTTTATAATTTTTTTATATTAGTTATTTTTAGAAGTTGAGACTTGATTCTTCATAAAATGTTAGTGAAGATATGTATTTCAAATTTTAATTTTAAGTTTTTAACTATTTTATATTTTATATTTACATGAGACCGATTTTAGCGGTTCAACCAGTGATTTATCGGTTGAACTAATAAACCAGTGAACCAGTAGCTTGATCGGTTCGATCACTAGTTCGGTTCTAACAACTATGTTCAATCTAATTTCAAAAATTTCGATTTACTCAATTTAGTCTCCAAACTTAATAGTTATGACTCACATTGGTTCCTAATCTTATTTTTGTCACTGTCTCACAAAATCGTTAACGACATATTGAGATGGACTAACGACTGCTACATTATACATTCTAGCGACTATTTGATGTGACAATTGAAATTTTTTTACCTTATTTTTTATTTTCAACTAAACACTTAAAACCCTAATATGAGTCACGGATACCTAAGTTAAAAAATCAAACTAAGTAAATTGAAACTTTAAAAATCAGATTAAAGCTCGAATATAACTTCAAAACAAAACTTTAACTTATGTAGTGATTAATTTAAATGAGAATCAAATAAATCAAAATTCAACATAATTTTTATCAATGTTTTCAAATTCGAAATTTCTATACCAAAATTAACTAGGATTTTTCTTTAAATTAAAAATTTAATGAGATAGTGACTTTAATTATCTTAACCAATGTCCTAATTAATTACTTTTATGTCTTAAAAAAACTGTATATGAGAAGAAAATAATTAATTTGTCTACTTTAATAAATAGTTATTTTACTAAAATGAGAAACTATTTTTTTAAAATTTTTTAAGAACTAATTAATATTATATATATTTTGTTATACTATATTTAGTTATAAAAATTTTATTTATTTCTAATGCTTATATTAAAAATAAAAAAAAAATTAAATTAGTGAATCTTAATCTATAATATAATAATAATATAATAATTATTTTATATATTGTACGAATATAAATTAATTATTTTTTTATTTATAAAAATTTTAAAAGGCTTGAGCTCGTTATATATATATATATATATATATATATATATATATATTTTTTGATGAATGTGATATATTTTTTTATGTAAATAATCTTTTAAAAAAATCTAATAGTTAATCTATTACCTTTTTTGTTTTAGTCTAAATTAAATGTTTTTTATTGTTTTTGGAAAGAAAATCTTTTGAGAAATTTAATAATATGTGATGAAGAACACCGAATAAATTATACAGAAACCAATTAAAACACAACATAAAAACATCTTTAAAAAAAGACGTTTTAGGCGTGTTTATCTGAGTGGCCTCCTTCAATAAATTGCATATTATGCATTAATTGTACCCTACAATTTAAAATTTCCAATTCAATAAAACTGAGTGTATATTCTTGTGATTCTTGTCACTATGCAGAGCAAAAAGCGAAAACCATTTCCTATTAGTGTCTCAAATTTAGTTTCTTGCTTTGAACTCATACATGTAGATATTTGGGGTCCACTAAGTACATCTAGCACTTTAGTTGATGATCATAGTAGATTTATATGAATTTTTCCTATGAAATTAAAATAAAAAATTGCTTTACTTTTACAAAATTTTTTCACCTTATTCAAAATTAGTTTGGTAAGACTGATGAGCGGATAATTTATACGCTTTTTGGCATTGTTTTTACATAGTTTTCAGCATGATTTAGTTAGTTTTTAATATATTTTTATTAGTTTTTAAATAAAAATCACATTTCTGGACTTTACTATGAGTTTGTATATTTTTCTGTGATTTCAGGTACTTTCTGGCTGAAATTGAGGGACTTGAGCAAAAACCAGATTCAGAGGCTGAAGAAGGACTGCAGATGCTGTTGGATTTTGACCTCCCTGCACTCAAAGTGGATATTCTAGAGCTACAGGAGTCCAAATGGCGCGCTCTCAATTGCGTTGGAAAGTAGACATCCAGGGCTTTCCAGAAATATATAATAGTCCATAATTTTTTCAAGTTTAGATGACGTAAACTAGCGTTCAATGCCAGCTTCCTGCCCTATTCTGGAGTTAAACGCCAGAAACAGGTTGCAAAGCAGAGTTAAACGCCAGAAACAAGTTATAAACTAGCGTTCAACTCCAAGGAAGACCTCTACACGTGAAAGCTTTAATGCTCAGCCCAAGCACACACCAAGTGGGTCCGAAAGTGGATTTCTGCATCATTTACTCATTTCTGTAAACCCTAGTAACTAGTCTGATATAAATAGGACCTTTTACTATTGTATTAGGCATCTTTTGTTCATCTTTAGATCATTTGGTACACGTTTAGGGAGGCTGGCCATTCGGCCATGCCTGGACCTTATTCTCATGTATTTTCAACGGTAGAGTTTCTACACACCATAGATTAAGGTGTGGAGCTCTGCTGTTCCTCATGAATTAATGCAAAGTACTATTATTTTTCTATTCAACTCAAGCCTATTTCTTCTCTAAGATATTCATTTGCACACAAGAACATGATGAATGTGATGATTATGTGACGCTCATCACCATTCTCACTTATGAACGCGTGCCTGGCAACCACTTCCGTTCTACATGAAAACAAGCTTGAATGCATATCTCTTAGCCTTCTGATTCACGATCAGAGTCTTTGTGGTATAGCTAGAATTATTGGCGGCCATTCTTGAGATCCGAAAAGTCTAAACCTTGTCTGTGGTATTCTGAGTAGGATCTGGGAAGGGATGGCTGTGATGAGCTTCAAACTCGCGAGTGCTGGGCATAGTGACAGACGCAAAAGGATTACTGAATCCTATTCCAGTATGATCGAGAACCGACAGATGATTAGCCGTGCGGTGACAGTGCATTTTGGACCATTTTCACTGAGAGGACGGGATGTAGCCATTGACAACGGTGATGCCCTACATAAAGCTTGCCATGGAAAGGAGTAGGAATGATTGGATGAAGACGGCAGGAAAGCAAAGATTCAGAAGGAACAAAAGCATTTCTATATGCTTATCTAAAATTCTCACCAATGAATTACATAAGTATCTCTATCCTGTTTTATATTTTAATTATATTTTAATTATCAAATATCCATAACCATATGAATCTGCCTGACTGAGATTTGTAGATGACCATAGCTTGCTTCAAGCCGACAATCTCCATGGGATCGACCCTTACTCACGTAAGGTTTATTACTTGGACAACCCAGTGCACTTGCTGGTTAGTTGTGCGAAGTTGTGACAAAGAACTAAGATTATGAACGTGTGTATTAAGTTTTTAGCGCCGTTACCAAGGAATGAACGATCACGATTTCGTGCACCAAGTTTTTGGCGCTGTTGCCGGGGATTGTTCGAGTTTGGACAACTGACGGTTCATCTTGTTGCTCAGATTAGGTAATTTTATTTTAATTTTAAGCTTTTTATTTCTTATTTTCGAAAAATACAAAAAAAATTTTTTTTCTTATTTTTCGTTTTTCCCAAAATAATTTTCGAAAAAAAAAAACAAAAATTTAATAAAACCATGAAAACAAAAAAATTGATGTTTCTTGTTTGAGTCTAGTGTCAAATTTTAAGTTTGGTGTCAATTGCATCTTTTCAATTTCATTAAAGTTTTCGAAAACTCATGCATGATGTTCTTCATGATCTTCAAGTTGTTCTTGATGATCTTCTTTGTTTGATCTTTAAATTTTCTTGTTTTGCATCTTTTCTTGTTTTTCATATGCATTTTTAATTTGTAAGTGTCTAAACATTGAAAATTTCTAAGTTTGGTGTCTTGCATGTTTTTCTTTTCTTAAAAAATTTCAAAAATAAGTCTTGGTGTTCATCTTGATATTCAAAGTGTTCTTGGTGTTCATCTTGACATTTAAAGTGTTCTTGCATGCATTTTTATTTTGATCTTAAATTTTCATGTTTTGCATCATGTTTATATTTTTCTCTTTCTTCATTAAAAATTCAAAAATCAAAAAATATCTTTCCCATATTTCACTCATAAATTTCGAAAATTTTGATTTGATTTAGTCAAAAAGTTTTAAAATTTAATTTTTTCTTATTAGTCAAGTCAAATCTTCAATTTAAAAATTCTATCTTTTTCAAACCTTTTTCAAAAATCAAATCTTTTTCATTTATTTTTACATATTTTTCGAAATTTTTTTTAAATTGATTTTCAAAATCTTTTTCTTATTCTTACTTCATATTTTCGAAAATCTTACTAACATTTAATGTTTTAATTCAAAAAATTTTCAAGTTGTTACTTGCCTATTAAGAAAGGTTCAATCTTTGAATTTTAAAATCATATCTTTTAGTTTCTTGTTAGTCAAGTAATCAATTTTAATTTCAAAAATCAAATCTTTTTAATTTCCTTTTCAAATCCTTTTCAAATTAAATGTCAATAATTTCAATCATATCTTTTTCAGAAATCAATTTCAAAATGTTCTCTAACCTCTTATCTTTTCAAAATTGATTTTCAAAACCTTTTTCAATTAACCACTTAACTTTTTGTTTGAGTTTTAAAAGTTTTCTATCCCAATTATATCTTGTTCAAAACCACCTAACTAATTCTCTCTCTCTAATTTTCGAAAACCCCTCCCCTCTTTTTCAAAATTCTTTTTTAATTAACTAATTGTTTTAAATTTCAATTTTATTTTATTTCTTTTAATAATTTTCTAATTATAACTAATAATTAAAATAAAAACAAAAATATTTTCCTTTTCTTTTTAATTATTTTCGAAAATTTTCTCTTTTCCTTCCTCTATTCTTCTCTTCTTCTACTCACATAAAGGAATATCTATACTGTGACATAGAGGATTCTTTTTCTTTTCTGTTCTCTTCTTTTTCATATAAGCAGGAACAGGGATAAAGACATTCTTATTGAAGCTGATCCTAAACCTGAAAGGACTCTTAAGAGGAAACTAAGAGAAGCTAAAGCACAACCCTCTAGAGAGGATCTGACAGAAATTTTCGAAAAAGAAGGAGACATGGCCAAACCCAATAACAATGGTGGAGATGCAAGGAAGATGCTTGGTGACTTTATTGCACTCTCTTCTAACTTCTATGAAAGAAGCATCTCAATTCCTACCATTGGAGCAAACAACTTTGAGCTTAAGTCTCAATTAGTTTCTCTAATGCAACAGAATTGCAAGTTTCATGGACTTCCATCAGAAGATCCTTTTCAGTTCTTAACTGAATTCTTGCAGATCTGTGATACTGTTAAGACCAATGGGGTTGATTCCGAGGTCTACAGACTTATGCTTTTTCCCGTTTGCTGTAAGAGACAGAGCTAGAATATGGTTGGACTCTCAACCTAAAGATAGCCTGAACTCTTGGGATAAACTGGTCACGGCTTTCTTAGCCAAGTTCTTTCCTCCTCAAAAGCTTAGCAAGCTTAGAGTGGATGTTCAAACCTTCAAACAGAAAGAAGGTGAATCCCTCTATGAAGCTTGGGAGAGATACAAGCAACTGACCAAAAAGTGTCCTTCTGACATGCTTTCAGAATGGACCATCCTGGATATATTCTATGATGGTTTGTCTGAATTATCTAAGATGTCATTGGACCATTCTGCAGGTGGATCCATTCACCTAAAGAAAACGCCTGCAGAAGCTCAGGAACTCATTGACATGGTTGCAAATAACCAGTTCATGTACACTTCTGAAAGGAATCCTGTGAGTAATGGGATGCCTCAGAGGAAGGGAGTTCTTGAAATTGATGCTCTGAATGCCATATTGGCTTAGAATAAAATATTGACTCAGTAAGTCAATATAATTTCTCAGAGTCTGAATGGATTGCAAGCTGCATCCAACAGTACTAAAGAGGCATCTTCGGAAGAAGAAGCTTATGATCCTGAGAACCCTGCAATAGCAGAGGTGAATTACATGGGTGAACCCTATGGAAACACCTATAATACCTCATGGAGAAATCATCCAAATTTCTCATGGAAGGATCAACAAAATCCTCAACAAGGCTTTAATAATAGTGGAAGAAATAGGTTTAGTAATAGCAAGCTTTTTCCATCATCCACTCAACAACAGACAGAGAATTCTGAGCAGAATCCATCTAGCTTAGCAAATATAGTCTCTGATCTATCTAAGGCCACTCTAAGTTTCATGAATGAAACAAGGTCCTCCATCAGAAATTTGGAGGCACAAGTGGGCCAGCTGAGTAAAAGAATCACTGAAACTCCTCCTAGTACTCTCCCAAGCAATACAGAAGAGAATCCAAAAAGAGAGTGCAAGGCCATAACTTTACTTGGTGTGGCCGAACCCAGAGAGGAGGAGGAGGACGTGAATCCTAGTGAGGAAGAACTCCTGGGACATTCAGTGACCAATAAGGAGTTTCCCTTTGAGGACCCAAATAAATCTGAGGCTCATACAGAGACCATAGAGATTCCATTCAACCTGCTTCTTCCCTTCATGAGCTCTGATGAGTATTCATCCTCTGAAGAGGATGAAGACATTACTGAAGAGCAAGTTGCTAAGTACCTTGGTGCAATCATGAAACTGAATGCCAAATTATTTGGTAATGAGACTTGGGAAGATGAACCTCCCTTGCTCACCAATGAACTGAATGCATTAGATAGGCAGAAATTACCTCAAAAGAAACAGGATCCTGGTAAATTCCTAATTCCCTGTAACATAGGTACCATGACCTTTGAGAAGGCTCTGTGTGACCTAGGGTCAGGCATTAACCTTATGCCACTCTCTGTAATGGAAAAACTTGGAATCTTTGAGGTGCAAGCTACTAGAATCTCATTAGAGATGACAGACAACTCAAGAAAATAGGCTTATGGACTAGTAGAGGACGTGTTAGTAAAGGTTGAAGGCCTTTACATCCCTACTAATTTCATAATCCTAGACACTGGAAAGGATGAGAATGAATCCATCATCCTTGGAAGACCCTTCCTAGCCATAGCAAGAGCTGTGATTGATGTGGATAGAGGAGAGTTGGTCCTTCAACTGAATGAGGACTACCTTGTATTTAAGACTCAAGGATCTCCTTCTGTAACCATGGAGAGGAAGCATGAAAAGCTTCTCTCACTGCAGAGTCAACCAAAGCCCCCACAGTCAAACTTTAAGTTTGGTGTTGGGAGGGCACAACCAAACTCTAAGTTTGGTGTTGGGAGATTCCAACAATGCTCTGAACATCTGTGAGGCTCCATAAGAGCTCACTGTCAAGCTATTGACATTAAAGAAGCGCTTGTTGGGAGGCAACCCAATGTTATTTAATTATATCTATTTTATTTTTATTGTTATTTTGTGTTTTATTAGGTTAATGATCATGTGAAGTCACAAGAACAACTGAAAAATTAAAAACAAAATAAAAAACAGCAGAAGAAACAGCACACCCTGGAGGAAGAGCACTCTCGCGTTTAAATGCCAGAAACAAGCATCTGTCTGGCGTTTAACGCCAGAAACAAGCACCAAGCTGGAGTTTAACGCCAGAAACAAGCATCAACCTGGCGTTAAACGCCAGAAACAAGCTATATCTGGGCGTTTAACGCCAAAAACAAGCAGCAGTCTGGCGTTAAACGCCAGTATTGCATACAAAGGGAGTTTTGCATGCCTAATTAGAGCAGGGATGCTAAGTCCTTGACCCCTCTGGATCTGTGGACTCCACAGGATTCCCACCTACCCTAACTCTCTCTCTCACACCTTTTCATAACACTCCTCCCCAAATACCCTCCACCAATCACCTCAATCACTCTTCCCCATCACCTCTTCACCACTCACATCTATCCTCTCTTCCCCAAAAACCCTACCTACCTACAAATTCAAATTCATTTCCCACCCAAACCTAACCCCATGACCGAACCCTAAACCCCCCCACTCCTATATAAACCCCTCATTCCTTCTTCATTTTCACACAACACAACCCTTTCTTCTTCCCCTTGGCCGAATACACACCTCTCTCCCTCTCCTCCATTTTTCTTCTTCTTCTCCTTCTTTCTTTCTTCTTTTGCTTGGGGACGAGCAAATATTTTAATTTTGGTGTGGTAAAAGCATTGCTTTTTATTTTTCCATAACCATTAATGGCACCTAAGGCCAGAGAAACCTCAAGAAAGAGGAAAAGGAAGGCAATTGCTTTCACCTCTGAGTCATGGGAGATGGAGAGATTCATCTCAAAGGTCCATCAAGACCACTTCTATGAAGTTGTGGCCAAGAAGAAAGTGATCCCTGAGGTTCCTTTCAAGCTAAAAAAGAATGAGTATCTGGAGATCCGACATGAGATCCGAAGAAGAGGTTGGAAAGTTCTCACCAACCCCATTCAACAAGTCGGGATCTTAATGGTTCAAGAGTTCTATGCAAACGCATGGATCACTAGAAACCATGATCAAAGTGTGAACCCGAATCCAAAGAATTAGCTTACCATGGTTCGGGGGAAATACTTAGATTTCAGTCCGGAAAATGTAAGGTTGGCGTTCAACTTGCCAATGATGCAAGAAAACGCACGCCCCTATACTAGAAGGGTCAACTTTGATCAAAGGTTGGACCAAGTCCTCATGGTCATATGTGTAGAAGGAGCTCAATGGAAAGTTGACTCAAGAGGCAAGCCGGTTCAATTGAGAAAACTGGACCTTAAGCCTGTAGCTAGAGGATGGTTGGAGTTTATTCAACGCTCAATTATTCTTACTAGCAACCAGTCTGAAGTTATTGTAGACCGGGCCATCATGATCCATAGCATCATGAATGGGGAGGAAGTGGAAGTTCATGAAATTATACCTCAAGAACTCTACAAGGTGGTTGACAAGTCCTCCACTTTGGCAAGGTTAGCATTTCCTCACCTTATTTGCCACCTATGTAATTCGGCTGGGATTGACATAGAGGGAGACATCCTCATTGATGAGGACAAGGCCATCACTAAGAAAAGGATGGAGCAAACAAGAGATTATGGACCTCAACAAGAGCATGAGGAAATTCCTCACCATGAAATTCCTGAGATACCTCAGGGGATGCACTTTCCTCCACAAAACTATTGGGAGCAAATCAACACCTCCCTAGAAGAATTAAGCTCCAACATGGGACAACTAAGGATGGAGCACCAAGAGCACTCCATCATTCTCCATGAGATTAGAGAAGATCAAAGAGTTATGAGGGAGGAGCAACAAAGGCAAGGAAGAGACATAGAGGAGCTCAAGAGCACCATTGGTTCTTCAAGAAAAGGAAGACGCCACCCTCACTAAGGTGGACCCGTTCCTTAATCTCCTTGTTCTTATTTTTCTGTTTTTCGTTTACTATGCTTTATGTTTTATTTATGTTTGTGTCTTCACTATATGATCATTAGTGTTTAAGTGTCTATGTCATAAAGCTATGAGTGTCCTATGAATCCATCACCTTTCTTAAATGAAAAATGTTTTTAATCACAAAAGAACAAGAAGTACATGAATTTCGAATTCATCCTTGAAATTAGTTTAATTATTTTGATGTGGTGACAATACTTTTTATTTTCTGAATGAATGCTTGAACAGTGCATATGTCTTTTGATATTGTTGTTTATGAATGTTAAATATGTTGGCTCTTGAAAGAATGATGAAAAGGAGAAATGTTATTTGATAATCTGAAAAATTATAAAAATGATTCTTGAAGCAAGAAAAAGCAGTGAAGAACAAAGCTTGCAGAAAAAAAATAAATGCAAAAAAAAATAATAAAAGAAAGAAAAAGAAAAAGCAAGCAGAAAAAGCCAAGAGCTCTTTAAACCAAAAGGCAAGAGCAAAAAGCCAATAGCCCTTAAAACCAAAAGTCAAGGGTAAAAAGGATCCAAAGCTTTGAGCATCAGTGGATAGGAGGGCCTAAAAGAATAACATCCTGGCCTAAGCGGCTAAACCAAGCTGTCCCTAACCATGTGCTTGTGGCGTGAAGGTGTCAAGTGAAAACTTGAGACTGAGCGGTTAAAGTCGAGGTCCAAATAAAAAAGAAGAGTGTGCTTAAGAACCCTGGACACCTCTAATTGGGGACTCTAGCAAAGCTGAGTCACAATCTAAATAGGTTCACCCAATTATGTGTCTGTGGCATTTATGTATCCGGTGGTAATACTGGAAAACAAAGTGCTTAGGGCCACGGCCAAGACTCATAAAGTAGCTGTGTTCAAGAATCAACATACTGAACTAGGAGAATTAATAACACTCTGAATTCTGAGTTCCTATAGATGCCAATCATTCTGAACTTCAATGGATAAAGTGAGATGCCAAAACTATTCAGAGGCAAAAAGCTACTAGTCCCGCTCATCTAATTGGAGCTAAGTTTCATTGATATTTTGGAATTTATAGTATATTCTCTTCTTTTTATCTTATTTGATTTTCAGTTGCTTGGGGACAAGCAACAATTTAAGTTTGGTGTTGTGATGAGCGGATAATTTATACGCTTTTTGGCATTATTTTTACATAGTTTTCAGCATGATTTAGTTAGTTTTTAATATATTTTTATTAGTTTTTAAATAAAAATCATATTTCTAGACTTTACTATGAGTTTTTGTATTTTTCTATGATTTCAGGTACTTTCTGGCTGAAATTGAGGGACTTGAGCAAAAATCAAATTCTGAGGCTGAAGAAGGACTGCAGATGCTGTTAGATTCTGACCTCCCTGCACTCAAAGTGGATTTGCTGGAGGAGTCCAAATGGCGCGCTCTCAATTGCGTTGGAAAGTAGACATCCAGGGCTTTCCAGCAATATATAATAGTCCATACTTTTCCCGAGTTTAGACGACGCAAACTGGCGTTCAACGCCAGCTTCCTGCCCTATTCTGGAGTTAAACGCCAGAAACAGGTTGCAAAGCAGAGTTAAACGTCATAAACAAGTTATAAACTGGCGTTCAACTCCAAGGAAGACCTCTACACGTGAAAGCTTCAATGCTCAGTCCAAGCACACACCAAGTGGGCCCGGAAGTAGATTTCTGCATCATTTACTCATATCTGTAAACCCTAGTAACTAGTTTGATATAAATAGGACCTTTTACTATTGTATTAGGCATCTTTTGTTCATCTTTAGATCATTTGGTACACGTTTAGGGAGGCTGGCCATTCGGCCATGCCTGGACCTTATTCTCATGTATTTTTAACGGTAGAGTTTCTACATACCATAGATTAAGGTGTGGAGCTCTGCTGTTCCTCATGAATTAATGCAAAGTACTATTGTTTTTCTATTCAACTCAATCCTATTTCTTCTCTAAGATATTCATTCGCACACAAGAACATGATGAGTGTGATGATTATGTGATGCTCATCACCATTCTCACTTATGAACGCGTGCCTGACAACCACTTCTGTTCTACATGAAAACAAGCTTGAATGCATATCTCTTAGCGTTCTGATTCACGATCAGAGTCTTCGTGGTATAGGCTAGAATTATCGGCAGCCATTCTTGAGATCCGGAAAGTCTAAAACTTGTCTGTGGTATTTCGAGTAGGATCTGGGAAGGGATGGCTGTGACGAGCTTCAAACTCGCGAGTGCTGGGCGTAGTGACAGACGCAAAAGGATTACTGAATCCTATTCCAGTATGATCGAGAACCGACAGATGATTAGCCGTGCGGTGACAGCGCATTTTGGACCATTTTCACTGAGTGGACGGGATGTAGCCATTGACAACGGTGATGCCCTACATAAAGCTTGCCATGGAAAGGAGTAGGAATGATTGGATGAAGACGGCAGGAAAGCAGAGATTCAGAAGGAACAAAAGTATTTCTATACGCTTATCTGAAATTCTCACCAATGAATTACATAAGTATCTCTATCCTGTTTTATATTTTAATTATATTTTAATTATCAAATATCCATAACCATATGAATCTGCCTGACTGAGATTTGCAAGATGACCATAGCTTGCTTCAAGCCGACAATCTTCGTGGGATCGACCCTTACTCATGTAAGGTTTATTACTTGGACGACCCAGTGCACTTGCTGGTTAGTTGTGCGAAGTTATGACAAAGAACTAAGATTATGAACGTGCGTATTAAGTTTTTAGCGCCGTTACCAAGGAATGAACGATCACGATTTCGTACACCAAGACTATAAAGCTTTTAGATCCGATATTGGCAAAGAATTTCAACTTGAAGAATTTTAACAGTTTAAAGAGGATATTGCACCAAAGATCTTCTGTAGAAACTCCCCAGCAAAATAGTATTGTAGAGAGGAAACACTAGTATCTCTTGCAAGTCACAAGAGCACTTTTGTTTCACTCATCAGTACCCAATTGCTACTAGGATTATTCTTTATCATATGCAACCTTAATTATTAATTTCCTTCCAAGCATTTTACTCAAAAATGAAAGTCTATTCGAACTCGTATATAAAAAATTACTTGATTTTCCAACTTTTAAAGTTCTTGGCAGCCTGTTTTATATTTCAACTCTCAAATGATAGGAAAAAGTTAGACCTAAAGGTAAGAAAATGGGTTTTATTTAGACTTTAAACAAGGTACCAAGGGATTCTTCACTCTAGATATCAAAACTAATACTTTGTATGTATCTAGGGATGTCACTTTCTATGAGCACATCCTATCATTTAAGGTAATACACTTGGATGAAAATAAAAATAATTTCCACTCTACTAAGCCAAACACTATCTAACTGAATAATGAGCACTCACCCCTTGCATTTGACACTCTCTTTGATTATGCATTACACTCCTCATGTAGTTGGCCTTCCCATTCACCCACCTAACAATTTTCACTCCACCACCCAGCTCCTATCTCCCCATATCACCCTGATGACACGTCATCTTAAGCGGTTTTTAAAGTCTTTTCTTATTCATTTTCTTAGGTTTCAATCAAATTTCTTATATTTTCTAATAGAAATTAATAAATAATCAAATATTTAGAGTTGTGTTAGTGTTTTAATGGTTTTAGGAGTTTTTAGCCCAAAAATAATAAAAAATCAAAGAAAAATTTCAAAAACAGCAAAAGCATAGCCTAAAGAAGAAAAGTGTGGCCTAAGGAATCAGAAGCGTGTCCCAAAGGCCTCCCTTCACTTCTCACCTCCACCTTACGGCCCATGCCCCACGCCTGGCGGGTGCATGTATCTGGAAGTGTGAATTCTAGGCTTTTGCCCAATTTCTTCTAATACAAGCCTAACTTAAAACTAATCACAACTTTCAGGAAGCAATAATTAAGGCCCAAGCTTAATTATTCACATCATTAGAAGCCTTAATCACATCATTAAAGACTTTAGAAAATTAGTTATTAATTCCTTCTAGAAACATAAGGGAGTTGGTTCATTTAGAATTTGAATTATTGTTTTGAATTTGAATTCATAAGTCAGTAATTAGTTAGCTTATCTTTCTCTCCAAAAAATATTATTAGGATAGTTATCTGATCTTTCTCTTTGAAAGATAAGATCAGTTTAGTTTAAATTTTAAATTCTAGAATTATGATATAAATAAGTGAACCTTGTTCATAAGGAGGGAGATCCAGCTCCTTTGTAAACACTTCTTCATGTTTTTCTTTCACTTTTTCATGAGTAACTAATCTTTTGTCAAAGAGTTAGAAGCTCTGTTTATGTTTTCTATGGGTTATTAATCAACGTTTATTTTTTTAAAGTTTTTCATTGATCTATTTTATGATTGAGTTATTCGTTGTTCATTCAGAGTAGTGGTATCAAAAGGTATGCTAATCTCTTTTGAATTCTTTTATTATAATTGAAAATTTTGATATTTGAATTAAAGCATGAAAACTCTTTCACATGACTTTTGGAATTCGGTTTTTGGAATTCGGCTAGGAATAGTGGTTCAATTAGTGTGTGGCACATACATGATTTTCAATCACTCTAATTTTGAATAAGCGACATATAATTCGGATTAGAACAACTTTTGAAAATTGTGTTTTCTTTTAAGATTTAATTGGATAGGACTAGCTTGAATACGTGACATATAGTTCAACCTAAGGACTACTTTTAAATCTTATTTGAATTTAAAATCAGTTTTTGTACTTAATCTCTTGCTTAATTAATTGATGACTAATTAATGCTTGAGAAACTGAGGAGCCAAGAAATTGGAAATTAGTTACTAAAGATTTTGTCGTAAAAGATCTTTTCAAACTTCAAGATAAGTGAACAAGGTTTGATTTCTCTAAAAATATAAACATCTTCGAAACCCTTGACTCTCACCTTCATTATCTTTTCTCAAATCATCATTCAAGTTCACTGTCCGTGGTATTCAAGCATTCAAGATTCTCAAAATTAAACTCTTAGCAAGATACACTCTTGCCCTCCTCATCATCTAGGTTTTATTAATCTAATTAGGTTTTTAATATGATATTTGTTTGTTCAATCCTTTAATCCTTACGGGAATGATATCCACTCATCGTAATATTACTTGAACGATCTGGTGTACTTGCCGTATCCGTGAGCTTCAATTTTTGCTCATCACACCCAACTCACACCAACATCATACTAGCACACAGTACACACCACAACCACCATCTCTCCGAAGGCCAATTAGGAATAGAAAAGCACCAGCATATCTTAAGAACTGTCAATGCTTCAATACATCTATTGAGATAGTTGAGTCTAATTCATCAAGGTATCCAATTTCAAACTTCATGTCCTATCATAATTTGTCTCACTCACACCACACACTAACCGTAGCAATTGAGATCTCAACTGAACCAAAACATTATGAGGAGACGATTGCTGAATATTGTTAGAAGCAAGCTATCTCAACTGAGTTAGAAGCTTTGGATGCAAATAAGACTTGGGTTCTCACTCTTTTACCTCTTGGAAAGAAATTCATTGGATGTAAATGGATTTTTAAGCTTAAATTGAAGTTGGATGATTCAATTAAAAGACACAAAGAACGGTTAGTTGCAAAGGGATACACTTAACGGGAGGGGTTTGATTTTTTTGACACATTCAGCCTCGTAGCCAAGATGACAACTCTACGTATTTTGTTAGCTACGTTGCTGCCAAACAGTGGCACTTGCATTAGTTAGATGTTAACACGATTTTTCTACATGGAGATTTAGATGAGGAGGTATATATGAAATTCTTGAAGGTCTAAATTCCTAAATCTGGTCTGCTATGCAAGCTCAAAAAATATCTATATGGTTTGAAACAAGCAAGTAGGCAATGGAATGTTAAGCTCATCACTATGCTACTTTCTCATAGATACTCTCAGTCTAAGAATGACTATTCTCTTTTTACAAGGAATACAAAAGACAAATTTACGTTATCAATATTATACTCACTCGTAATGATTTACAACAAATTGAGCTTACTAAATCCAGGATACATAAAGCTTTTTGTATTAAAGACATTGGAGTTTTGAAATTCTTCTTAGGCTTAGAGATTGCTAGAAGTAGTAAAGGTGTTATTGTTCATCAAAGGAAATATGTGTTAGACTTGCTCGAAGACTATGGCATGACTAATTACAAATCTATTTCAACCCTTATGGACTATTCCACTACGTTAGGAAAGAAGTCTGCCCCTATTTGGATGTTGCTGCCTATCGAAGGTTAATTGGACTGACGAATCGGGTTTTTCTATCGGTAAAGAAATATAAAAATATGATCGCATTGTAAGTATAGCTTCTAAACCAACAGAAAATCCTTTCGTACAAACGTTTTGGTTGTCACAAGTAATAAACCCCTTTAAAATTGATAACCGAAGTATTTAAACATCGGGTTGTCTTCTCAAAGAACTGCAGGGAGGTGTTCTTATTATTGGTTATGAGTTTTGTAAATTGGAAGTTTTGAAAGTAAGGAACAAATAATTTAAATGACAAGTAAAATAAATAAATAACTGTAAAATAAACTCTTGGCAAGATATGAAAATTAGAAATCCTATCCTAGTTATCCTTATCAATGGTGATGAGAATTATATTTTGCTCCCACTAAGTCAACCTCTAACTATGAAGGTAAGTCAAGTGGATAAATCAATTTAACACCTAAAGTCCTAGTCAATTCCTAAGGAAAGACTAGAGTTATAGGAATTTAAATCAATCGACAAAGATAACAATTATCAATCACGATGAGTTTGACAACTCAAGAGTTACCAATTAATCAATTTAAGCCAAGAATATAAAAAGCTAAATAAGAATTATAAATCTGGAATACCTCAGTTTATATTAAATAAAGAAAATCCTAACATGAATGACTCATAAGCCAATTTGGCAACATAAGTAATTAAATGAGAGCATTAAAGTATCTGAAAGTAAAAGAGAAATATAAAGTAAAAGAAATATTGAGCCTGATGAAGAGTTGAAATCCTAAATCCTTTAAGAGGAATCCTAATCCTAAAACCTAAGAGAGAGGAGAGAACCTCTCTCCCGAAAAACTACATCTAAATTGTGAAAAGTGAATAATTGAATGCCTTTCCTGAATGGATGCATTCCCCCACTTTATAACCTCTAATCTCTGCTTTCTGTACTTGGATCTGGGTCAAAAAGGGTTTCAGAAATCGCTGGGAGCGTTTTCTGTAGTTTCTGGTGTGTGGCGTCTGTCACGCGTCAGCATGGGTCACGTGGTCGCGTCATCTGGGATTTTTCCTTTTCACGCGTTCGCTTTAGTCACGCATACACATCATCTGCATTCTGCTCAAGGCGCGCGTCCGCGTCAGTCACGCGTTCGCATCACTGCCTTTTCGCGCTAGGCACGCGGCTGCGTCGTCCATGCGTTCGCGTCGCTGCCTATTTCTTCAAAAACTCAATTTTGTGCTTTCCTTCCATTTTTGTATGTTTCTTTTCCATCCTTTAAATCATTCCTGCCTTAGGAGATCTGAAAATACTCAACACATAAATCACGGCATCAAATGGTAATAAAAGGTAATTAAAATAATTATTTTTAAAGCATAGGAAACATGTTTTTCACATATATCACATAATAAGGAAGAGAAAGTAAAACCATGCAATTTCACATGAATAAGTGGGTGAGGGATTGAATAAATCACTTGAATTGAGCACAAAATATATCATAAAATATGGGTTTATCAACCTCCCCATACTTAAACAATAGCATATCCTCATGCTAAATCCAAGATAAAGAGTAAGGTAAGGTTAAAGTGGTGGAATCTCATGCAATGCAATCTATTCTAAATGCAACTACCTAAATGAATCATGCAATTCTAATTGTTATTTATTTGTATATAAAGCTTACATGTAGTTAGGTTAATTCATATTCTCAAGGAATCATATATGCATTGCCAAACCTTAGATAATGTTAAAGCACTTTTACAATTGAGATGGGTAAAAATATTTCACAAACTTGCAAGACAATTAACAGTTAAGCAGAGATATATGGTGATGAGCTATTGAACCCTCACTGAAATTTGTGTTTACTCTCTAGTCACTCAGTGTTTATTGGGATAATCACTCTATTCTTTTTCTATTCTTTCTTTCTATAACTTTGTTCTTCATCTAACCAATCAACAATTATAGAATACAGACATACAAAAATTATGAGGTCTTATTCAAGGTTGTAATGGGGCCAAGGTAAAGGTAAGGGTATATGTATAAGGCTAAGTGAGCTAATAAGCGAATCCTGGATTAGTCTAAGATCTCACCTAACATACATACTTTATAAATCAAAGTTTCTTAACCTATTTGCCCAAAATTTTCCACTTTGTATTGCAAGCACATGCATTAACTTTAATTTTGCCCCATGTGCATTGACTCTTTTTATTTTGTAATTGGGGAATTTTTGTATCTGTAACACCCTCACTATCAAAAGTCACGCTTCCGGCTGCGCTACTCTGATAGCAAGAAGTATTACGACTACTTTACATACTAAATACTAAAATAGGAGCCTGTGACTCAACACTGTATCGCTGATTTCTTAGAAAAACCCGAAATTAAACACTTTATCTTAAGAAAAATACAAACAGGAATAAGATTCATATATAAGACTCCTTACATAATAACTCATAATATAATATACATATCAAACATACAATTCCTATCCCTCTTACAAACTCGTAATAACAAAGACGAGGGAAGAAAATAATCTAATTAACACAATATTTTATAAACCAAACGCAGTATATCTCTTCTTAATACTTCTTCATCCGGTTCCTGAAAAGGTAAAGCTGTAGGGGGGTGAGAACCTAACCACATGGTCTCACCACGAAGTTTCAAAGTTGTCATAAGAAGATATTTAATAAGAAAACTGTTTTTAAACTCAGTGATTATCATTGCCTTATGAATCTTTTTAAATCAATAGGAAATCGTTCAAAACCCTTTTCAAAGAAACAATGTTTAGTCTTTCAGAAATCCAAAATCTTTCCTTTCTTATAAGAAAATCTCAATAAAAAATCAACTACGAAATCAAACAACACAATCATTAATTCAGCATCCAAGTTCATTCTCAAATGTAGCACGCCAGAACAAACACAGGCAAGACAGACAAGGAAAGCACAAGTAGGTAGCAGTTACAGCAAATAGTTCAAGTAGCAGTTAAGAACAGTTTAGCAATTAGGCAAACCAAAACAAGTTCAAACCCAAGCAAAGCATACAAATGCATATGATGCATGCCTGTCCTATGGCTGATGAGGCTCATCTGTCGGTTATCCAGCCAACCCGACAAGTCTGAATTGTCCTTAGACCGTCCCCCGACGTGCATCCCCAAGAGTCTATGCATAGCTTTTTCTCAAATAATCAATATTACTCAATGGGGGTATCATTCCCGGGAATTTATATAGTGCCCGGTCACACTTACGTCGTAGGGTCAACAGAGTATCGAGTTTTCAACCTGGTACACGTGGTGGCAAGCCACGGCACTTAATCCAGGGAACCTCGTATCTCAGATATTTCAAATTCATAAGCCATGTGAATAATTCAAAGTTCACATCTCAATATTCTCAACATCATAATCATTCATCAATCCAAATCTCATTTCCAAGTTCATTTCAAAGCCATATTTCAAATAAAATCCTCATCATCCTCTTTTTCATTCTGTTCGTTAACAATCTCAAATCCAAAACAAAATTCTTTCTTTGATAGACAAATCAATCTTAAAACATATAATGTTTAAAAAAAACAAATCTTTTTAATTAATTACTTTAAATAAAACTTTCAATTTCATAAAATTTCGGCAGCATCTCCTCTAAAACTCGGACACTGCCACCCTTTTCGGGTCCCATCCAAACATTTATCAAACCTTTCCAAAACCTCAATCATTTTCCAAGATTCGGTTAGTTCCAATATCAAATAATTTTCAAAGCAAATCAGTGCCCATAATAAATCTCTTTTTAAAATCAAACCAGCTCAAATACTAAATCATTTATAAAGTCACTAACTCAAAATTAAACCATTTCCAAAACCAATTCCTTTACATCATCAAAAATGGCTTCAAAACCAAGAAAAGTCATTTTTCATAATAATCAACTAAATAACCTTTCAAACTAATTTCTTTTCAGCAATCACAAACTACTCAAGCAGTCAAGCAATCAGTCATTCAGTCCAGCAAACAACCACATTTAGAAGACAATTATAATCGCAGGCATATATTCTCTCACATTAATATCTATTTATCACAACTCTGTAATATAAATTAGATTTTAAGAAAAACCCTACCTCAAAGAATCAATCTCGCAGCGATTTTAACGCGATAAACCCTCTTTTCACCTTATTCTGCAGCAGCTACATCATGATTTGTATTCTAAGCACCCTCTGCTAGCGGAGAAGAACGGCAAGCAAAAATAACGACCGCAAATACAGCAGCTCTAGGTAACAGACAAAATAAACACAACCAAGCAAGGCAAAGAGGAACATTACGTACTAATAAAACAGAGTCGGAATGGAGTATTATGGCGAGATAAAGTACAACAGAATTTGTCTTACCAGAAAAGAAACAAGAAAATGGGGAACGGAGAAGCTATAGCTTCGACAACATTTCCTTTCAACAATCAGAACGGCGAATAAGGGCACAGCCGAGCAGAAATGGCAAGCCAATGGCGGTGGTAGGATTAATCTGAGTGATTAAGGCAGCAGAGACACCAATAATAATCAAAATAGTGGAACAGAATAAAAATGGAACAGGGTTCAAGAAAGCAAGAAACAGGGTTACCGGTGAATCTGGCCCGGAAGGCAGTAGCGTAAGCAAGGTTTCCCCTCGACGGTGAGAAGCGGCGGTGGCACGCGGCGGTGGCAACTCTGGCGACGACAAGGCGTGGCGGTGGCTGCACAGTAAGGAACAGCGGCGCAACACTTTTCCCTCTCACCTGCAACTCTCTTTCTCTCACTAATGAGCTCGACGGCAACGGACATGGAAGCTTCTCGGACGGCGATAGAGGCGCGAACGGCGCCGATGGGCTCCTACTCAGCGGGCTCGGCGGCGGCGCGGGGAGGACGACGACGGCGACTGGGTGGCGCGACCCACTCCTTCTCGCGGCTCTCTCTCTCTTCGTCGTTGACTAGCGATGGCGGCTTGTGGCGGATCGGCAGCGACGGCGACTCCTCATGGACGGCGAAGCAGCACGGCGGCGAGGAACTGACGCGGTGGCAGGGCACGGACATCTTCCTTCCTCTTCCTCTCCTTCTCCTCGGCGGTCCCCTTCCCCTCTTCCCTTCTTTCTTTCCTTCTTTCTTTCTTTTCCTGATGGGTTGTGTATTTTGGTTGGCAAAAGGGGGTTCACATGCTGTATGTGTTGGTGAGGGGGAGGGGAAAGGTACGGCGGCTAATGTTTCCTTAGGAATAAGGGAAAAATTATAATTTAATTGGAATTAGGGTTTGTATATAGAATTAAGATTTTGGATTTAATTATAGTATAGTAATTTTAATAAAATTGGGGCATGGAGTATAAATTTTGAAATCTAATTAAATCTCAAAAATTATTTTAAAACATTATCTGTGATATAAAAATACTAATTGATTTTCAATAAATTATTCTAATTGAAAATTTATGGTAATATAATTATTATTATTTTTTATCTTTAACCTAAAGTATTAAATGATATAAATTAAATTATCTAAAATCAAATTATATAAAATTCATATTATTTCATCACTACCAATTTTTTATAATTTAAATTTAGAAAATAATTCAATGATTATAAAATTAGACAAAATACTAATTTAAATAGCCAAATCTCATTATTTCTCGAATTTTTTAGAACTTTAATCATGAATAGAAAAATAATCCATAAGTATAAAGTTTGGATAAAAACCTTAATTTATTTCAAATCCAATTAAATGCCTTTAATTATTTTTACTAAAAATAAATTCTGAAATTAAAACTATAAATAAATATGTAACTTGAGATTAATTCAAAATAGGACCTTTCAAAAGTCTTGGGTCTTACATCCTACCCACCTTATAAAAATTTTCGTCCTCGAAAATTGATACAAAATAAAAGAGATTTTCATATTACTTCACTCTTGAACTTATTTAAAGAAAAGGCAAAAAGTTCTCCGTATATATATTCATATAGTTTCAAAGACCAGAATGTTCATATGGCATAAAAATATAAAGGGTATAAGTATGATGTGAAACAGAAGTTACAAGATTGGATTGATGTACAAGATGATATGTTTCAAACATGTGATGGTAAAGTAAAGTAGAAAAAGTTTATAAAGCAAGTCGGGGTTAAAATGATGTGCTTAACGTTCGCTTACTAATTTCATACGAACTTCAGAGACTCAACTATTCAAATTTCAACATAACTTATCTCCACCATCCTCAACCGTACTTTATTAGGCAACTCATCCGAAGGTTCTCAATTTCGTCAAACACTTAGCAAATCTGACTAGTCACAAACCTAACATCAAGAAAACTCTTTTGTGTAAAACAAAGCTCCACAGCATGCTATGGCATCGCACATTTACCAATTTTACCTTTCGCATTTACTAACCGTGTCCTAAGAACTAATGCATTACTTGCCATATCTAAGATCACATGTGACATTAAAATAAATCTCAAATCACGCAGAAGGTCACAAGGTTTTAGAAAAGAATGACAAGTGACAAGGATCGACGCTCTTAAAGAGTCAAACATCAGTTTACAAATAAGAGGCAGACGCATCGAGGATTTTAAAGAACTTCAGTGGAGACAATGAGAGGAAAATTTTACATCTGTCAGAATTAAAGTCAAGCTGAATCAAAGTATAAGATTCACAAGAGGAAAATGATCAAAGTCAATGGCGTCGTTTACCGAATTCAAGGGAATGTTTAAGAACATAACCGAATAATATGTCCACAGAGAAACGAAAAAACATAAGGAGGAATTATTTTATCCTTGTAAAAGAAAACATATGAATTAATCTTTTTTTTTTTTTTTTGAAGCACCAAGAAGAATATAAATGTTTGTGTTACATTAAAACATATTCAAGTTGAAATAAGTTATGTGAGAGTTGTAAAATGAATGGTTATTTGGAACAAGAACAAAAATCTTTCTTCGAGAGTCTTGGAAGATATTTAGGTACATAACCAATAAAGATACACATAAAATGGAAACAAAATTGGTAAGAATCAAGTTACATTTAAGTAAGGAATCAAAAGTGAAATTTTCTATAAATCGGTAAAAGAGTAAACATATATTGCAAATATGTAGATTTAAACCATATAAAGAAATTTTGAAATTCATGTGGAGAAGTGCATGTAAAAGTAAAAACGATTCTCATCAAAATTTAAAAATTAGTTGTGAATAAAATCAGGTAAAGGACGCATCAATTAACTTCTTCAGAAAGATCCAAACAGAATCTCAAAAGAATGCCATAAGGTATGGTGTAGCAAAACGAGTTCGAAGCTTATCGAGGAATTATGTTTTCCATGTATAGAAACACAAAATTAGAAGCCGTGATATCAAGGATCTACAAGATAGCTAATGAATATGGTTAGAGTAGAATACACATAAAATGTAAAATATGAAACTAAAGAGTCAAATCATATCTTAAGAAAGAATCTAATTCAGAAAATTTTGATAGAAAGGATAAAAGAAAAAATAATATATTGATCGAAACTAGTTCCGACTGAAATAGAATAAAAGTTCAGAAATAAAGACAACTCAGGTTAATGACAATATATATTTTTTTATAATAATAATTTTTTTTTTTTAAAAAAAATCTTGAGATCATTCTTTATACTAAAACAAATTCAAAGGGCATAAATTTCATAAAGAAAAATAAGTGGTGCATTGCAAACAGACAAATTTCCGCTAAATAAGGAAGCTTTTCAAAACTTCATCTAAAATAGCACATGCCAATTTTAAAATAACTTTGTCAAATGAAAATCAACAGAAAGATGCAAAAATCTTTGTTTTAAAGAATACTTAAATACATAATCAAATAAAGATATTCGTAAAAACTGTAATAAAGTTGTTAGAAAATCAAATTGTGTTTAAAGTAAATATATTTCTATAAATCAGTGAATGAACAAGCGAGTTATTAGAAACAATTAGTTTTAAAATGTATAAGGAACTTTCAAGTTTATATAGAAAAGTATATATATCAAATCAAAAGCGGTTTTGTTAAGATTTGAAGAATGACTCTAATTATCGTCAAATAAAAAGAAAACTAAATCACAATTTGTTTACAAAGGACTCGGAATAAGAACTTAAAAAGGTATACTGCATCAAAACAGGTTCAAATGTATATAAAAAAAAATGCATGACTCTAGGAAGTGCCTAAATAAAGAAGGTAAATACACTAAGGAATGTAAGCAAACATATGTAGTTAAGATCAAACAAGAGCGCACGTGAACAAGAGGACAGGATTGGAAGATAATCCGATCACTTTCGAAGAAAAGAATCGCAAAGAAAAACCTTAGAGCATACCAGCAGAAACAAGATACGTGATATTCGCGCAAAGTTCAAGATACCTAACCGAACAGCCTCAAGAATTAACTCCTAACGTTCCCAAAACCCGCGATTCGCTTTTTCTATGACTCGCATATCGTCTATGATAACCCATTAGTGCTTACATATACATAATTCACTAGTGTTAAGCTGGCCAAACTTAATACCAGGAATTATGCAATGCAAAACTAATGGCATTAATCAATAGACCATCATGTGCATAAAGTTCTAATTCTCGTTATTCAAACAAGACCTATTACATGACAGACTCTCAGAATATGCAATTGAAGCATAACCGGTCCATTCCTCAGGCTCTACAGGAAAGACCGCTCTGATACCACAATGTAACACCCTCACTATCAAAAGTCACGCTTCCGGCTGCGCTACTCTGATAGCAAGAAGTATTACGACTACTTTACATACTAAATACTAAAATAGGAGCCTGTGACTCAACACTGTATCGCTGATTTCTTAGAAAAACCCGAAATTAAACACTTTATCTTAAGAAAAATACAAACAGGAATAAGATTCATATATAAGACTCCTTACATAATAACTCATAATATAATATACATATCAAACATACAATTCCTATCCCTCTTACAAACTCGTAATAACAAAGACGAGGGAAGAAAATAATCTAATTAACACAATATTTTATAAACCAAACGCAGTATATCTCTTCTTAATGCTTCTTCATCCGGTTCCTGAAAAGGTAAAGCTGTAGGGGGGTGAGAACCTAACCACATGGTCTCACCACGAAGTTTCAAAGTTGTCATAAGAAGATATTTAATAAGAAAACTGTTTTTAAACTCAGTGATTATCATTGCCTTATGAATCTTTTTAAATCAATAGGAAATTGTTCAAAACCCTTTTCAAAGAAACAATGTTTAGTCTTTCAGAAATCCAAAATCTTTCCTTTCTTATAAGAAAATCTCAATCAAAAATCAACTACGAAATCAAACAACACAATCATTAATTCAGCATCCAAGTTCATTCTCAAATGTAGCACGCCAGAACAAACACAGGCAAGACAGACAAGGAAAGCACAAGTAGGTAGCAGTTACAGCAAATAGTTCAAGTAGCAGTTAAGAACAGTTTAGCAATTAGGCAAACCAAAACAAGTTCAAACCCAAGCAAAGCATACAAATGCATATGATGCATGCCTGTCCTATGGCTGATGAGGCTCATCTGTCGGTTATCCAGCCAACCCGACAAGTCTGAATTGTCCTTAGACCGTCCCCCGACGTGCATCCCCAAGAGTCTATGCATAGCTTTTTCTCAAATAATCAATATTACTCAATGGGGGTATCATTCCCGGGAATTTATATAGTGCCCGGTCACACTTACGTCGTAGGGTCAACAGAGTATCGAGTTTTCAACCTGGTACACGTGGTGGCAAGCCACGGCACTTAATCCAGGGAACCTCGTATCTCAGATATTTCAAATTCATAAGCCATGTGAATAATTCAAAGTTCACATCTCAATATTCTCAACATCATAATCATTCATCAATCCAAATCTCATTTCCAAGTTCATTTCAAAGCCATATTTCAAATAAAATCCTCATCATCCTCTTTTTCATTCTGTTCGTTAATAATCTCAAATCCAAAACAAAATTCTTTCTTTGATAGACAAATCAATCTTAAAACATATAATGTTTAAAAAAAACAAATCTTTTTAATTAATTACTTTAAATAAAACTTTCAATTTCATAAAATTTCGGCAGCATCTCCTCTAAAACTCGGACACTGCCACCCTTTTCGGGTCCCATCCAAACATTTATCAAACCTTTCCAAAACCTCAATCATTTTCCAAGATTCGGTTAGTTCCAATATCAAATAATTTTCAAAGCAAATCAGTGCCCATAATAAATCTCTTTTTAAAATCAAACCAGCTCAAATACTAAATCATTTATAAAGTCACTAACTCAAAATTAAACCATTTCCAAAACCAATTCCTTTACATCATCAAAAATGGCTTCAAAACCAAGAAAAATCATTTTTCATAATAATCAACTAAATAACCTTTCAAACTAATTTCTTTTCAGCAATCACAAACTACTCAAGCAGTCAAGCAATCAGTCATTCAGTCCAGCAAACAACCATATTTAGAAGACAATTATAATCGCAGGCATATATTCTCTCACATTAATATCTATTTATCACAACTCTGTAATATAAATTAGATTTTAAGAAAAACCCTACCTCAAAGAATCAATCTCGCAGCGATTTTAACGCGATAAACCCTCTTTTCACCTTATTCTGCAGCAGCTACATCATGATTTGTATTCTAAGCACCCTCTGCTAGCGGAGAAGAACGGCAAGCAAAAATAACGACCGCAAATACAGCAGCTCTAGGTAACAGACAAAATAAACACAACCAAGCAAGGCAAAGAGGAACATTACGTACTAATAAAACAGAGTCGGAATGGAGTATTATGGCGAGATAAAGTACAACAGAATTTGTCTTACCAGAAAAGAAACAAGAAAATGGGGAACGGAGAAGCTATAGCTTCGACAACATTTCCTTTCAACAATCAGAACGGCGAATAAGGGCACAGCCGAGCAGAAATGGCAAGCCAATGGCGGTGGTAGGATTAATCTGAGTGATTAAGGCAGCAGAGACACCAATAATAATCAAAATAGTGGAACAGAATAAAAATGGAACAGGGTTCAAGAAAGCAAGAAACAGGGTTACCGGTGAATCTGGCCCGGAAGGCAGTAGCGTAAGCAAGGTTTCCCCTCGACGGTGAGAAGCGGCGGTGGCACGCGGCGGTGGCAACTCTGGCGACGACAAGGCGTGGCGGTGGCTGCACAGTAAGGAACAGCGGCGCAACACTTTTCCCTCTCACCTGCAACTCTCTTTCTCTCACTAATGAGCTCGACGGCAACGGACATGGAAGCTTCTCGGACGGCGATAGAGGCGCGAACGGCGCCGATGGGCTCCTACTCAGCGGGCTCGGCGGCGGCGCGGGGAGGACGACGACGGCGACTGGGTGGCGCGACCCACTCCTTCTCGCGGCTCTCTCTCTCTTCGTCGTTGACTAGCGATGGCGGCTTGTGGCGGATCGGCAGCGACGGCGACTCCTCATGGACGGCGAAGCAGCACGGCGGCGAGGAACTGACGCGGTGGCAGGGCACGGACATCTTCCTTCCTCTTCCTCTCCTTCTCCTCGGCGGTCCCCTTCCCCTCTTCCCTTCTTTCTTTCCTTCTTTCTTTCTTTTCCTGATGGGTTGTGTATTTTGGTTGGCAAAAGGGGGGTTCACATGCTGTATGTGTTGGTGAGGGGAGGGGAAAGGTACGGCGGCTAATGTTTCCTTAGGAATAAGGGAAAAATTATAATTTAATTGGAATTAGGGTTTGTATATAGAATTAAGATTTTGGATTTAATTATAGTATAGTAATTTTAATAAAATTGGGGCATGGAGTATAAATTTTGAAATCTAATTAAATCTCAAAAATTATTTTAAAACATTATCTGTGATATAAAAATACTAATTGATTTTCAATAAATTATTCTAATTGAAAATTTATGGTAATATAATTATTATTATTTTTTTATCTTTAACCTAAAGTATTAAATGATATAAATTAAATTATCTAAAATCAAATTATATAAAATTCATATTATTTCATCACTACCAATTTTTTATAATTTAAATTTAGAAAATAATTCAATGATTATAAAATTAGACAAAATACTAATTTAAATAGCCAAATCTCATTATTTCTCGAATTTTTTAGAACTTTAATCATGAATAGAAAAATAATCCATAAGTATAAAGTTTGGATAAAAACCTTAATTTATTTCAAATCCAATTAAATGCCTTTAATTATTTTTACTAAAAATAAATTCTGAAATTAAAACTATAAATAAATATGTAACTTGAGATTAATTCAAAATAGGACCTTTCAAAAGTCTTGGGTCTTACAGTATCCCCTTTAAATACTGAATATATATATATATATATATATATATATATTTAATGCACCTGGTAATTCAATTGTTTTGATTTCACACGAGCATGCTTCCCAAATTTTTTATTTTGAAACATCTTATTCTTTTTAAATTCCTACTTTGTTTCTGTTATCCCATGTTCCCATAAAGTTTCCCACACTTAAATAATACACAATTTCTATCTTAAGCTAACCAAGGATTCAACTTGAGATTTTTATTTTATTTTTTTGCTTAAGGTTAGTAATGTGGTTATAGAACAGAAGGGGATTTAAAAAGCTCAAGGGGGCTAACAAGGGTGATGTAAAAGGTAGGCTGATTTGGGATAAGTGAGAAAAAATTCAAATGATGGCCTCAATCATCTCTTGGCATGTATCTATATTCTATATTGGACATATAGATTAAAACAAAGTAAAGAATATCAGAATGAAAAAGAAGGGCAAAACACACAGGAATGAAATTTATGGTCTGAATGCAACCATACAATTAAGCTCAAAACTCACAGGCTGTGTGTTCTCCAGCTCAAAAATCATATATCAGTTATATATGTCATGCAAGTAAAAATTAAGAGTTCCCATTATTCTTAATGTAAATCTTAGGGTGACCCTTAAAATCTTAGTGTTGTTCCTTGATAAAATGTTGTTAACTAACTAACATGTAATGCTATATATACAAGGTGTGTGGATTATTTTAATTTACTAAAGTCTCTGGTTTACTCCTTTTATTTTCAATTTAAACCAAACTATCATATGCTAAAAGGGTAAACTATAGTAATGAATCCACATATTCTATAACTAATAAGTTTAGAATTGCAAATTAAACTAAATGTCTAAAATATGAACTAAAGTACAAAATGCGGAAAATAGGGTAGAAATACAGCAAAAGAACAATGTATAAGTACTGAAAAATAAAAAAAAATACAGGAAAATAACAAAATAAGATAAAAGGAGTCTGTAGTGGTTCACCAAAAAGATACGCCAGGGATGGCTACCTCCCCACACTTAAAATAAAGCATCGTCCTCGATGCTCACTCAAGCTGGGTGTGAAGAAGAGCCATCACCGGAAGGATGGGCTGCTGGAGTTTCTGAGGTGGCCTGAAGATCTGCAGACTGGATAAGGGTAGGAAGATCTGTCTGCTGCAGTGGAGGTGCTGACTGGAGAGGGATCTCTGGGTCTGCAGCCTGAATCTGATGTGGCTCCTCCTGCTGTGGCGCAGCATACTCCGGTCCTGCCTGCTCAGCTTTTCTCTGTGCATGTGTCTCAGCCTCATGCTCGTCCGCCTCCTCCTCAGATGGCTCTGATGGTGTGTCAGGTTCGGAGGAGATGTCGCCGCCAGAAGGATCATCAACTTGAGGTGCTCATAGCGTTGCCTGTTGCGACGCTCAGATCTCTCATATCGCCGCCGGTTGCGGCGCTCCATCTGGTCCAGCTGCTGAAATAGGCCGTGCACGAGGTGGTAAACGGGCTCTGAGGCAGGTGGAGGTGCAGTGGGTGGGGCTAGTGCAGCAGTGGATGAAGAAGGGGCAGCTGAAGGTGTGGCTGTCTCATCAAAAGCGGTGAGGAATGGGGGTTTGTAACCCAAAGCCTGAAACTTCCTGCTGTGGGGGATAATCTTCTTGCAGTCTGCAGCAGGTGGCTTCTCATTAGCAAGCTCCCAAGGCACGTCAGCTTGACGGCCGAGCTGGGTAATCAGATATGGGAAAGGGAGAGTGCCTCTGACATGGACTCTGGCCATGTAATACCGGATAAAACGTGGGAGGTACAGGTCCTTACCCTCCATCACACACCATAGGAGGGTGATCATAGCAGCAAGCAGCTCCGTCTCATGAGTGCTCGGCATAACAAAGTTGCTCAGGATCTGGTGCCAGAGCTGAGCCTCATCATTCAGATACATCAGCTTGATTCCCTTAGGCATTGCTGTGTTCTTTCCCATGACCCATGGGACAGTGGGATCAAGAGCTATCCTCTGCTTGACAGCATCCCAGTCAAATCTCAGAAAGTGCATGTCCTCTTCAGCCTTTTGGTAACCGTCAGGCTGATCTGACTTAGGCTGAAGCTGCAGAATATCCTCAATGGCTTCCTCAGTTACCAGTATCTGTTTCCCTCTGAGGTGAACTGCATATAGGATAATCTTGAAATAGTTGCAGTAAAACTCTCTGACCCAGGAAGCATTGACCTCTGTCAAGTTTCTCTCTAAGAAGAACCAGCCTCTCTATTTTATCTGATCGGAGGTGTACTACTGTAGTTCTTCTGGAATTTTCAGAGTTCTCTCTAGGTACAGGTTCCTGAAGGTAGCAAACACTGGATACTTCAGCTCACAGTATCTGTTTTCAAATTTCACTGGATCATTGGCAGGGAGGAGCTGGTCAGCCTTCTCCTGCAGGGTAAAGTACTTTTCCCGCCAGGAGTCATCATGCATAATGTCCAAGATAGACATAGAGGATTCACCTCTTTTCCTTTTACCAGTGGTTGCCTTGCCTTTTCCCTTTCGTTGAGGGTCATACATCCTGAAAAGCAGAAATTCCAGGATATAAATGAAGAACAAAGCATGAAAACAAGTAGGCAAATAGAATAATAGCAATATAAGCACATAGTGGTAAAAGAGCAGTAGAATAGTAAAATGAGTTAAATAAATGTACATTTTGGATTGTTTCAGAGTTAAAAAGCTGAAATGAGAAATCACAATCCAAAATGTAATATAAATAGAATTCATGTTAATTAGGAAAAACCATAATCATGCCTTGAGTTAGAAAGTTAAAGTAAATAGTTAAAAACCAAGAAGAGAAGTTTGAAAGTTAGATCGGTTAGGATTGAGAAAGAGGTTAGAAAGTGGAAATCAGTGAGTTAGTAAAAAGAAAGTCAGAGTAAGTGGCATGATGATCGGTTTCTAAGTAACAAGAATTTCACAATTATAAGCAACAGTCAACTCATATTCAAGCAAGGAAATCAGATTGTTGATGATAATCATATAGATGCATGAGTAGCAAAAAATAAAATCTAATCATCAATAATGCAATTTATTAACCAGGAAATCGAAAAGAATAAGAATGCTGGCCCGTGCATTCATGAATTGGTTTGGTAAAAGCTAAGTAATGCAAATTCAAAATTGCCAAAACCAATACATGAATGAGAAGGAAACAATTTGCAGAAAATTGGGCAGCATTTTGGCTAAAATTGGATGTTCCCGGGTAATAGACAGCAAGCAGAACAGTTCATATAAATTAAAATAAAGCTGCAAATAGACACAAGTAATATGAACATGAAAGAGCGGTGTAACAACAGCATGAACAGTGAAGAACAGCATATGAACAGTATAAATATCATAGCCAGACCAAAATTGCAGAATAGGTAAAACAAGCAACAAGTACGGCGCAATTATCAGGCCTAAATCCACTAACCACATCCTAGCTACCTAACCACCTAGAATCCACTACAAACATGCATCTCTAACTAGCCTAATTTTGAACATAAACTGTAAAATATGCAACTAACTACGAATGAAAGAAAAGTGGCATTCGGCGGAACCTGGTAGGCGTATGAACTAAGGTAGGGATTAGAGAGATGGCGGTGGTGAAGTGGTGGTGCTGGGAGGGGCACGGCAGCGCGGTGGCGGAACAGGGCGGCGCGGTGGTGGACGACTGTTCGGTGGCAGGGGGGTTCGGGTAGGGTATCATGGTGGAGGGGGGATTGGGGGAAGGGGGCGAGGGTTGTGGGTTGGAGGGTGGTTGTGATGGTGGGAGGCGGCGCTGGTGGCGTGGTGGTGGTGGCTGGCCGCGGTGGGGGCAGCGGTGGTGGGGGGAAGAAAAGAGAGAAGAAGGGGAGGGAAGGAAGAAGGAGGGGTGGGCGTCGCGGTGGGTCTGGGTGGTTGGGGGTGGTGCGGCGGTCGGAGGTGGTGGCTGGAGGGGTTGGTGGTTGGGTGGTGGAGGAAGGAGGGTTATAGAGAAGAGAGGAAGAAGAAGGGGATATGGGGGCGCGATGGGGTTAGGGTTCGCGTGACTGGGGGTTAGTGGATTTTGAATCCACGCGAACGCGTGGGGCACGCGATCGCGTGACTAGGGTGAAATGGGGTTGACGCGATTGCATGGAATGGATAAAAGATGAATGACGCGGTCGCGTGAGGTATGCGACCGTGTCGTTGGAAATTGTGCTAAACGCATAATTCCAGTGTCATTTCAGCGCAATTCTCTGTCTACATTTAGGGGGCCATAAGATCCACGCGATGCGGACGCGTCGCTTACGCTTTCGCGTGGGATGAGTGTTTTTGCAAGTGAAGTGTTCGTGTCACGGACGCGAACGCGTGGGCCGTTTTGTGCTAAACGCACACTAGCCGCACGATTCCAGCCCAAATTTCTGGGCGTTGGATTTTTTTTACGCCGATTTCTAGATCACGCGTTCGCGTGAGTGACGCGGACGCGTGGGAGGTGTTTTTCGCGACTGACGCGAACGCTTTAGCAACGCGGTCGTGTCGCGCTTCTTCTTTTTTCTTTTTTTCTTTTTTTTATGCAATTATGCAATATTGCAATTATGCAGTTATGCAGTATGCAATGCTAATGAATAATATTCAGGTTTAATGAAAATAATATAATATAAAAACAAACAACATGGAATAAAATTGAAAAAAGAAACGACCATACCATGGTAGGTTGTCTCCCACCTAGCACTTTTAGTTAAAGTCCTTAAGTTTGACATTGCATGAGCTTCCTGTTATGGTGGCTTATGCTTAAATTCATCCAGAAATCTCCACTAATGTTTGGAATGCCAATAGCCTCCGGGGTCCCAAACTAGGCATGTGATGCTTTTGAGCAGCTTCAAATAGATTCTCAGGCTCCCGAGGTGACGAATGTCAGAATAGATTCCAGGATCTCAAACTTTGCTTTTAAATCCGCCGTTGTCTTGATCTGTATTCTTCGATCCGGGCGGTTTAGAAATTGTGTTCTCACCAAGATGACCAAACATCTTCCGAGACCCATTCAATTGAACTTGATACCAATCCTTGCACTTCGAATCGAAGCGCGGAACCTTATTGAACCTTGTACACCAGCTCTGAGTACGAGCCATTTCCCTCTTATTCTTAAAGCTGCAGAGAGCTCTAAGCTGGCCATCTGTTTCCAGCAAACCATATTCAAGTGGAAAGGTAAAGATAAAGGTTAAGGATTGTACCCACTTGAAGCTTGTATTAGGTGGTAATGGCCTTGGGATGGGTGTTTCCAGTGGTTCTGTAAGCTATACTCCCTTGTATTCTTCTGTGAATTCCTCCACTTTCTTACAAAATTCTTCAACAGCAACTGCGTCCTGATCAAAGTCTTCTATGTCTTCCTCGTCACTCAAGTCATAAGCTGGAGGTTGAGAGAAATCTACCTCGACATCATCTTCATATTCACTTGAATGAGGCTCTTCAGGCTCAAGGAATTCAGTTGCGGATGTGAGTTTGTGACTAGGAGAGCTTGATTCATGATCATCACTGCTTGTGGAATCAATTTCTTGGTCTGTTCCATCCAAGTTTTCACAAGGTGTATGCTTTGGAGGTTGTGCACTATCCTCTTTGGCATCAATTTCGAACTTCTCAGCAGAATCCTTTACAGCTCTTGATTCCCATGGAGGTTCAGCATCTCCTAAATCTTTAACCACTTCTTCCTCTACAACTATCATGGCTTCCTCCACTTGTTCCAATACAAAGCCATGCTCCTCATTGTCCACCGAAGTTTCTAGTGTCTCCTTCATGCTACGCTCTTCTTTTGATTCTCCACATGCAGCCATGGGAGTACTTTGAGTGCTCAGATGTCGGGAAGCTATTAAATTTACTACCTCGGTTAAGGCAGTAGTGAGTTCCAATACGCCCTTTTGCATCCTCGCTTGCCCTTGAAGAAGAACACGAAGTTTGTCATTCATTGGAGGTTGGGGTGGGTGTGAGAATTCATTGGTTGGGGAAGAGGGTTCAAAATAAGAATGTGGTGGTTCTTGGGAGTAATTGGATTGGAATTGTGGTGGGTAAGGGTCATACGGTGGTGAATGGTGAAAAGGAGCTTGTGAGTGTGGTGGTTCAAAGCTACGTTGAGAGGATGGTCTATAAGCACAAGGTGGGGCTTGTTGGTAATTACAAGGGGGTCCACCATGTCTATCAGCTTGGTATGCATTGTAGAGTGGTCCTTGCCTATGATATCTTGGAGGGTGTTGTTGTCTAAAGGGTTGATCAGATCTTCTTGGCTCCATCCATCTTTGATTGCTTAGACCTTGATGCATGTTCCTATTGTAGCTTCCACTCCTTTCAACAATTCTAGAACCAAACTCAAAGCGAAAGGGGTGAGAATTCATAGTAGCTAATAGAAATAAAAGGGAAAAACAAAAAAAAACAAATAAACAAATAAAAGAAAAATATTTACAATAACCAATAATAAGGCACACGTTTGCAGTTCCCCGGCAACGGCGCCATTTTGACGAATCGGGTTTTTCTATCAGTAAAGAAATATAAAAATATGATCGCATTGTAAGTATAGCTTCTAAACCAACAGAAAATCCTTTCGTACAAATGTTTTGGTTGTCACAAGTAACAAACCCCTTTAAAATTGATAACCCAAGTATTTAAACCTCGGGTCGTCTTCTCAAGGAACTGCAGGGAGGTGTTCTTATTATTGGTTATGAGTTTTGTAAATTGGGGGTTTTGAAAGTAAGGAACAAGTAATTTAAATGACAAGTAAAATAAATAAATAACTGTAAAATAAACTCTTGGCAATGTATGAAAATTAGAAGTCCTATCCTAGTTATCCTTATCAATGGTGATGAGAATTATATTTTGCTCCCACTAAGTCAACCTCTAACTATGAAGGTAAGTCAAGTGGATAAATCAATTTAACACCTAAAGTCCTAGTCAATTCCTAAGGAAAGACTAGAGTTATAGGAATTTAGATCAATCGGCAAAGATAACAATTATCAATCACGATGAGTTTGACAACTCAAGAGTTACCAATTAATCAATTTAAGCCAAGAATATAAAAAGCTAAATAAGAATTATAAATCTGGAATACCTCAGTTTATATTAAATAAAGAAAATCCTAACATGAATGGCTCATAAGCCAATTTGGCAACATAAGTAATTAAATGAGAGCATTAAAGTATCTGAAAGTAAAAGAGAAATATAAAGTAAAAGAAATATTGAGCCCGATGAAGAGTTAAAATCCTAAATCCTTTAAGAGGAATCCTAATCCTAAAACCTAAGAGAGAGGAGAGAACCTCTCTCCCGAAAAACTACATCTAAATTGTGAAAAGTGAATAATTGAATGCCTCTCCTGAATGGATGCATTCCCCCACTTTATAACCTCTAATCTCTACTTTCTGTACTTGGATCTGGGCCAAAAAGGGTTTCAGAAATCGCTGGGAGCATTTTCTGCAGTTTCTGGTGTGTGGCATCTGTCACACGTCAGCGTGGGTCACGCGGTCGCGTCATCTGGGAGTTTTCCTTATCATGCATTCGCTTCAGTCACGCGTACGCGTCATCTGCATTCTGCTCAAGGCGCGCGTCCGCGTCAGTCACGCGTTCGCGTCACTGCCTTTTCGCGCTAGGCACGCGGCTGCGTCGTCCATGCGTTCGCGTCGCTGCCTATTTCTTCAAAAACTCCATTTTGTGCTTTCCTTCCATTTTTGTATGTTTCTTTTCCATCCTTTAAATCATTCTTGCCTTAGGAGATCTGAAAATACTTAACACACAAATCATGGCATCGAATGGTAATAAAAGGTAATTAAAATAATTATTTTTAAAGCATAGGAAACATGTTTTTCACATATATCACATAATAAGGAAGAGAAAGTAAAACCATACAATTTCACATGAATAAGTGGGTGAGGGATTGAATAAATCACTTGAATTGAGTACAAAATATATCATAAAATATGGGTTTATCATGGACGCCTTGTTTACCTCACTACCACTAGGCCGGATATCTCTTTAAATCAAGAGACAAACCCAGTAACCAAAAATTCTTCCTTAAATTAAGAAAAAGAAAAAGGATTACTGCAAGTACTAAGGAACCATAAAACTGCTATTGGATGGACAATCAGTGACTTGAAAGGGATAAGTCCTACCATGTGTATGCATAAGATCTTACTCGAAGAAGAGTCTAAACCAGTGGTTCAAGCATATATGAGACTCAATCCAGCAATGAAGGAGGTGGTTCACAAAGAAGTGGTGAAGCTGTGGGATGCAGGAATTATATATCCCATCTTTGATAGTCCTTGGATAAGTCCGATATAAGTGGTGCCCAAAAAAAGAGAGATCACGGTGATTCCTAATGAAAAAATGTATTGATCCCCACAAGAATAGTCATTGGCTGGAGAGTGTATATTGATTACTGACGGCTCAACCTAGGTACAAGGAAAGACCACTTTCCCCTCCCATTCATTAATTAAATGTTAGAGAGGCTTGTTGGCCATGCATTCTACTACTTTCTTGATGGGTATTCAGGATACAACCAGATCGCAGTTAACCCCCTTGATCAAGAAAGGACCGCTTTCACATGTTCCTATGGAGTCTTAGCCTATCGAAAAATGCTCTTCGGTTTGTGTAACGCAGCAGCCACTTTTCAAAGGTGCATGCTTTCTATCTTTTTTGATATAATAGAGAAGTTTCTAAAAGTATTTATGGATGATTTTTCTGTTTTTGGTAACACATTCAATGCATGCTTGCACCACTTGTAATTAGTTTTGAAAGATGCTAAGAAACAAACCTAGTTTTAAATTGGAAAAAGTGCCACTTCATGATCACTGAATGAATCATTCTTGGACATCGGGTCTCAAGTAAGGGCATAGAGGTAGACAAGGATAAAGTGGAAGTGAGTGAAAAATTACCACCATTAATAAATCTAAAGGCAGTTAGAAGTTTCTTATGACATGCAGACTTCTGCAAGAGATTTATAAATTTTTTTTTAAAAATTGCAAAACCACTAAGTAGCTTATTAATTAAAGAAGCTCTATTTGATTTCAATAAAGAATGCATGCATGCCTTTGAAACTTTGAAAGCCAAACTTGTGTATACACCAATAATTGCCCCCCGATTGGTCTATGCCCTTTGAATTAATGTGTAATGCTAGTAATTATGCCATAGGTGCAGTCTTAGGGCGAAGAAAAGACAAGATGCCACACGTAATCTATTATGCAAGTCGTGTTTTAAACGACGCACAGAAAAAGTACACAATAACTGAAAAAGAACTTTAGCTGTAATATTCACTTTTGATAAATTTAGATATTATTTAGTTGGCTCAAAAATAATAGTCTATACTGATCATTCTGATCTTAAGTACCTCTTATCTAAACAAGATGCTAAACCAAGACTAATAAGATGGATTTTATTATTCCAAAAATTCGATATGGAAATTCGGGATAGAAAACCCGGTAGCAGATCATTTCTCTCGGATCCATCCTGAGAAAACTCAAACATCACAAGTACCCCTCAAAGAGAAGTTCCCAGATGAACAGCTCTTGGCCATCACGATTGTGCCATGGTTCGCTAACATGGCTAACTATAAGGCTAAGAGAATCCTTCCCAAGGAATTCAATTGGAATCAAAAGAAGAAATTAATTCATGATTCCCAGTATTTCATATGGGGTGACCCCTTATCTCTTCAAGAGATGTTCTGACAACATTATACGGAGATGCATACTTGAGGAGGAAATCCATAAGGTACTTTGGCACTGCTACGGTTCGGATTATAGCAGTTATTTTAGTGGAGAAAGAACAACGGCTAAAGTTCTTTAAAGTGGTCTCTACTGGCCTACCCTCTTCAAGGATGTCCAATCTTTTGTTGAGAATTATGTAAATGCCAAAGATCCAGAAATTTATCACGAAGGCACAAGATGGCACAAAATTTCATACTCAAAGTAGAACTATTTGATGTATGGAGAATTGATTTCGTGGGGCCATTCTCCTCTTCAAATTCAAACATCTACATACTCGTGGTTGTCAACTATGTATCTAAGTGGGTAGAAGCCATGCCATCACCCATGAATGATACTAAGGTTGTAATCGGCTTCCTGAAGAAGATAATTTTTAATAGATTTGGGGTTCCAAGATCACTGATTAGTGATGGAGGAACCCACTTTTGTAATAAACAACTTGAAGCGCTCCTTTAGAAATATGGAGTCAAACACAAGGTAGCAACTCCATATCACCTGCAAACTAGCGGACAAGTGGAGGTATCTAATAGAGAGCTAAAAAGAATCTTGGAGAAGATGGTCCATGGCTCTCGAAAGGACTGGTCCAGAAAAATTAATGATGCCCTGTGAACCTACAGAACAGCCTTCAAGACACCAATCCGTATGTCACCCTATCAACTAGTCTATGGTAAGTCATGCCACTTACCTGTTGAGCTAGAATATAGGGCATTCTAGGCAATCAAATTCTTAAATTTTGATGCCAAGACAGTAGAGAAAAAATATTATTGCAAATCAACGAACTTGAGAAATTTATAATTCAATCTTATGACAATGCCCAGTTATACAAAGAAAGAACAAAGAAGTGGCATGACAAGAAGATCCTTCCAAAAGATTTTGAACTAGGTCAGAAGGTTTTGCTTTTTAATTCATGATTGAAGTTATTTCCTGGAAAGCTAAGATCAAAGTGGTCTAGGCCATACACAGTAAGTAAGATATCTCCATTCAGACACATTGAAGTCATGGAGGAAAATTCTAGAAGAAAGTTTAAGGTCAGCGAACAAAGATTGAAACCCTATCTTGAGGAAATAGGCTCGCAAAACATACCCTAACCACCAACCTAAGAAGCTTAATGTCAAGCTAGTGACGATAAAGAAGCACTTGTTGGGAGACAACCTGACCATGGTTAGTATTTTCTTTCTTGTTTCTTTTGTTTAAAAAGTCCGTAGTCATCATTAACATCTTCTTCCCTTTCTCCTCCTCTTTTACATGCATATTTACTTTCCTTTGTTCCTCCACTGGTAGTTGCAATCATCTTATCCCTTTTCTTTTCATGCACGTATGTTCTTGTCCATGATTTACACTAATTATTCTATCAATCTTTAAGTTTAATATAAATCTCTAAGTTTGGTGTAAACCCTTAAGTTTGGTGTTGGTAACACCATAGATCATAAGGAACTGACACAAGGAGCAGTGATGATAACTAAATAGACTTGGGTAAGATCAGAATAAGATAAAATTTCTCTACTGGTGGTTAGTTATTTTCTTTCTCCTTTACTTTCATCTTTGCTATTTTTAGTTTTCTTGTTTTTCTCTTTTATTTACATTTTTCTTCCTTGCATACATGGCATTTTCTATCTTTTCTTATCCTAAACTTAAAATTTGAATGCTTTTTCCTCCAGTAACTATTTTTATGGAGGATATCTTGATGAAAAGATTGAATTAAATAAATTAAAAAACAAAAAGTGGAGGTACTTAAATATATGTGGTTACATCTGAAGAAATCTGAAATGCTTGAATCTTGAGAAAACAGAAAAAGAATCTTTAAGAATAGAAATTTAAAGAAATATTATGAGGATCCGACCATCAATTCCTTGAAGCAGTTGAAAAAAAAAGGGAGGGGGAAGATCAAAAGAAATAAAAAGTTCCAAGGCTCTGAGCACCAATGAGTAGGGACCAGTTATGTGCCTGTGATATTTTTGTCTTAAGGATAGACTTGGACTAGTAAGTTCGAGGGTCCTTCATCACCCAATAACTTGGACCAACTGGACTGGGATTATCGATTGAAAGCCTGCTTAAAAAGTTGCCTTAAGACAAAACATTAAGAAGTCCAAAGAGGCTCTGGACATCGATGTTTGGGTCAAAACCCTCGTTATGTGCTTGTGGTATGATTGTGTTAAGGAGAGGTTTGGATAATTAGATCCGATAGGTGCCTCATCACCCGATAACTGGGGCCAACTGGCCCGAGTTATCAATTGAAAGTTTGTTAAAGAGTTGTCTTATGACAAAGCACTAAGAGTCAAAAGCCCGCAAAAGATCTTTCCCCTAATCCAAATAAAAAGTAAACTGCTTTCAAGTCATATAAATTCAAAAATAATTATCATAATATAATTCGAATTTCAGTTTTTGAAAATTTCTAACACTACAAGAAAACAGCTCTAAAGCGTGGTGAAAAGCTGAAAAAAGTGTGTCGATAGCTTTTTGCTATGCTTTTTGAGCTACCGCCACGCTTTTGAAAGGGTCACATCTGCAAGCGTGGCGGTTGCTCTATTGCCACGCTTTTGGTGATCTATCGCCACGTTTTTTTTGCCACGCTTTTTACAGATTGCCACGCTTAAAAGCGTGGCCGTATGTGGGAGATATTGCCACACTTTTGAAGCATGCCAAGAGAGAGATATGGCCACGCTTTCAAAGCGTGACAATAGAGAAAGATATGGCCACGCTTTTAAAACGTGGCGATAGCGTGATATGGCCACGCTTTAAAAGCGTGGCGAAAGCCTTATCAAATTTAAAAAAAAAAAAAATTCTTTTTCTGACTTTACCTTCATCGCTGCACAATATAAATTTTTAGTCCTTTTTTTATTACCAAATCTATAAATATAGTATGCAATTTTTATTACAAGACAAATCAAACAGTAATTAGTGACATATATAATTTTTGCTATAATTATTTTATACATTAAAAAACTAATACTCAAATACAAAATAAATCTCGAGTTCAAATTCCAAAACTAAAAACTAAAGAAAAATACAGGAATAATACAACTTAAACCCTTACTGTTCCTCCTTTCTTTATCCCCCTCAAACTTTCTTCCTCACCTCAGCAACACCATTTCTCTCTTTTGTACACTTTTCTAGTTTATCTTGGATGTCCTGCAATCCAGAAGTTACATCTTTCTCCACTGCTTCAGAGACAGAACTGTCTACTTTGCTTTTTACCTCTACCAGCAAAGATTCATAATACTACAACAACAATGGCACAAAGAGAATTCGAGTTCAGTCACACATCATCAGCAACATTATTGCATCGAAAAATCATCACATAGAGGGAATCATTATTTAGCTTGAGCTATAATCCTAAAGCATTTATCATAAACTAAAGCATGCAGGTTCAGTACCCCTAAATTCTAACCACTCCTGTAATTATAATACTTCTAATGATATGTCAGAAACAAGTAGTTTCCAGTCAACCTTGATGACATAGTATAGTCTATAGTTTCATACATCCAAAGCAGAGACTCTGTTTTCCATAGTTATTATAATATAGTCTAAGTATGCAAGATTCATGAAGGATAAGAGAGCCGAATGTAACCACAAGGATTATCATAAATTCCACTTTTGTTTTCAATCTTAAAAGCTCTTTAAATCTTTTTCATTAAGCTAAACTCCATTTATCTTTCTTTTTGCTTGAGGACAAGCAAAGTTTTAAGGTTGGTATTGTGATGGCACATCATCTTAAGCAGTTTTTAAGGTCTTTTTCTTATTCATTTTCTTAGATTTCAATCAAATTTCTTATGTTTTCTAATAGAAATTAATTAATAATAAAATATTTGGAGTTGTGTTAGTGTTTTGATGATTTCAGGAACTTTTTGCCCAAAAATAATTTAGAATCAAAGAAAAAAAATCCAAAAACAGCAAAAGCATGGCCTAAAGAAGGAAAGCGTGGCCTAAGGAATCAGAAGCGTGCCCCAAAGGCCACCCAAGCTCCATGCCCAGCGGAAGGACTTCACGCCTGGTAGGACTCCCTCAACGAAGCAACACGCCCAGTGGCCATTCCCTGCGCCCAACGAACCTGTCCTGCGCCCGGCAGCTGTAGTCCACGCTCGGCGGCCTCCCTTCACTCCTCACCTCCGCCTGGCGACCTATGCCCCACGCCTGGCAGGTGCATGTATCTAGAAATGTGAATTCTGGGCTTTTTTGCCCAATTTCTTCTAATACAAGCCCAACTTAAAGCTTATCACAACTCTCAGGAAGCAATAATTAAGGCCCAAGCTTAATTATCCACATCATTAGAAGCCTTAATCACATCATTGAAGACTCTAAAACATTAGTTATTAATTGCTTCTAGAAACATAAGGGATTTGGTTCATTTAGAATTTGAATTATTATTTTGAATTTGAATTCACAAGTCAATAATTAGTTAGCTTAACTTTCTCTCCGAGAGATAAGATTGGAATAGTTATCTGATCTTCCTCTCTGAAAGATAAGATCAGTTTAGTTTAAATTTTGAATTCTAGAAATAGGATATAAATAAGTGAACCTTGTTCACAAGGAGGGAGATCCAGCTCCTCCGTAAACTCTTTTTCTTGTTTTTCTTTCACTTTTTCATGGGTAATTAATCCTTTGTCAAAGGGTTAGGAGCTCTGTTTATATTTTCTGTGGGTTATTAATCTATGTTTATTTTATTTTGAAGTTTTGTATTGATCTATTTTATGATTGAGTTATTTGTTCTTCATTCGGATTAGTGATGTCGAAAGTTATGCTAATCTCTTTTGAATTCTTTTATTATAATTGAAAATTTTGATATTTGAATTAAAGCTTGAAAACTCTTTCACATGACTTTTTGAATTCGGCTAGGAATAGTAGTTCAATTAATGTGCGACACATACATGATTTTCAATCACTTTAATTTTGAATAAGTGACATATAATTCGAATTAGAACAACTTTTGAAAATTGTGTTTTCTTTTAAGATTTAACTGGATAGGACTAGCTTGAATACGTGACATATAATTCGACCTAAGGACTCTTTCAAATCTTATTTGACTCTAAAATCAATTTTTGTACTTAATCTCTTGATTAATTAATTGATGAATAATTAATGCTTGAGAAACTAAGGAGTCAAGGAATTGAAAATCAGTTACTAAAGATTTTGTCGTAAAAGATCTTTGCAAACTTCAATATAAGTAAACAAGGTTTGATTTCTCTAAAAGTATAAACATCTCCAAAGTCCTTGACTCTCACCATCATTATCTTTTCTCAAATCATCATTCAAGCTCACTATCCATGGCATTCAAGCATTCAAGATTCTCAAAACTCTCAGCAAGATACACTCTTGCCCTCCTCATCAATCAGGTTTTATTAATCTAATTAGGTTTTTAATATGATATTTACTTGTTCAATTCTTTAATCCTCGTGGGAACGCCTGAACCACTTTCCTAAAGTATGTTTTCTTCATCGAATAGGGTCATACCTTACTTACCACTTTACTAGTTAGGAAAAAGCCCTTTACTAATAACAAGAAAGGGATTTTTTCATTCGTCAAGCTTTCAAGCAGCTCTTTCAACTGCCGCCTAATCCCCTCTCCCAACATGCTCAAGAATCAAAAGCCGCCCAAGCATTTAAGACTTGGTACACTTGCTAGTATCCGTGAGCTTCTATTTTTGCTGATCACACCCAACTCACACCAATATCATACTAGCACACAGCACATTCAATCACAACACACACCACAACCACCATCTCTCCGAAGGCCAATTAGGAATAGAAAAGCACCAGCATATCTTAAGGACTATCAATGCTTTAACATATCTATTGAGACAGTTGGGTCTAATTCATCAAGGTATCCAATTTCAAATTTCATGTCCTATCATAAATTGTCTTACTCACACCACATACTAACCGTAGCCATTGAGACCTCAACTAAATCAAAACATTATGAGGAGATAATTGCTAAAAATTGTTGGAAGCAAGCTATCTCAGCTGAGTTAGAAGTTTTGGATGCAAATAAGACTTGGGTTCTCACTCCTTTACCTCTTGGAAAGAAAGCCATTGGATGTAAATGGATTTTTAAGCTTAAATTGAATCTGGATGATTTAATTAAAAGACACAAAGCATGGTTAGTTGTAAAGGGATACACTAAACGGGAGGGATTTGATTTTTTTGACATATTCATCTTCATAGCCAAGATGATAACTGCATATTTTGCTAGCTACAACTGCTACCAAATAGTGGCACTGGCATTAGTTAGATGTTAACTCGACTTTTCTACATGGAGATTTAGATAAGGAGGTATATATGCAAATTCCTCAAGGTCTAAATTCCTAAATCTAGTCTGGTATGCAAGCTCATAAAATCTCTATATAGTTTGAAACAAGCAAGTAGTCAATGGAATGTTAAGCTCACTTCTATGCTACTTTCTCACGGATACTCTCAGTTTAAGAATGACTATTCTCCTTTTACAAGGAATACAAATGACAAATTTACTGTTGCCTTGGTTTACATTGACTATCTTATACTCACTGGTAATGATTTATAGCAAATTGAGTTCACTAAGTCTAGGCTACATGAAGCTTTTCGTATTAAAGACATTGGAGATTTGAAATTCTTCTTAGGCTTAGAGATTACTAGAAGCAGTAAAGGTGTTACTGTTCATCAAAGAAAATATGTGCTAGACCTGCTCGAAGACTATGGCATAACTAATTACAAACATTTCAACCCTTATGGACTATTCCACTAAGTTAGGAAAGAATTATGCCCCCTATTCTGATGTTGCTGCCTATCGATGGTTAATTGGATGGCTTGTTTACCTCACCACCACTAGGCTGGATATCTCTTTTTCAGTGGAAAAGCTTAGCCACTACCCAGATTGTCCCACCACTACCCACTACCATGTCTCCATTTGTGTTCTCAGGTATCTCAAACAAGCTCCGGTAGCAGGCTTGTTCTTTCCTGTCTCCTCAGATTTAGTTCTCTCTGGCTATTCAGACACTGATTGGGCGCCATGCATTGATACTAGAAGATCTGTCTCTGGATTTTGTTTTTATTTGGGCACTTCCTTAGTCTCTTGGAAGAGCAAGAAGCAGCACACTATAGCTAGATCATCTTTAGAGGTTGAGTATCGTGCTTTGGCCTTAGCAACCTGCGAGGCACAATGGATTTCCTATATTTTAGCTGATCTGCACATGCCCCTATTGAACTCCATTCCTCTTTATTATGATAGCCAGTCAGCCAGATACATTGCAACCAACCCTATATTTCACGAATGAACAAAATACATTGAGGTAGATTATCATGTAGATCGAGAGAAATCAACTTTGGGTCTCATCAAGCTTGTACCCATCTCCTCTAAAGATTAGAATGTTGAATTCTTGACAAAGCTTCTTGTCCCTAGTCCTTTCAACAACTGTTATGTTAAGTTAGGACTCTTAGACATCTTTAGTCCTAACTTAAGGGGGAATGTATGAACATGCATCAGCTTATCTAGTGTAGCCTCATCTCTGCTTCAACTGCAATGTCGTGGTTTCTTTTTTCTTTTTTTTTTTTCTCTTTCACACGTACACACTAAAAGTTCTATCACAACTCAGCTACGGCTGGGACTCGAACCTTGAATGTGGTTATTATGAGGCAAACATATTGGCCACTATTATATTGCCTCTACCACACGACTATGTAATGGTTAATAATCCCAATTATAATGATAACGAAGATTATGAAAGAAGATGATATTATAGCACCAAGCTAAATCCAACTATTTGTGCATAAAATAGTAGAAATAGGCAAGTTTTTTTCATTAGGCTTGAACATATGGATTGAAAGCGAATTGGATTATTGTTCTATTTAAGATATTCCTCTCTTGTGATGTAAGCCTCAATTTGTAGTTGCAAACTAGAAATATCACAATTAATTCCATAATTTGGGAAGATCATATAGAGATAAGAGTAGTTCTTGAATGCACAAATTAAGGTAACTTTTGGAGTTTGAAATCTTAATGTTGTATTTAAATATATTAGCTCTCTGATGATAGATACAACAAGGGTGATGCCATTGTCTCCACTAATCATCAAAGCAGAGTTATTACTTTGTAAGAAATTATAAGCACTCATTTCAGACTAAGCTAGAAGTAATGTTATTTAAAAAATAAGTGCATTTTTAGGAAAAAAAAAAACTTTATTCATACGTTTCTGTGATTTTAGAGTTTTAAGCTGATATTTTTTTTCTTTAGTCGTGGAATTTTAATAATTTCTTAATATATATATATACTTTAAAAAAAGATACTTATTCTTGAATGAAGGGTGTAATTTGTTAATATAAATTTGGTCTTTATAATTAAAAAAAAATACATATCTTAAATAATTTGTTGATACTGTAAATAAATGCTACGCAATTTTGATAATACTTGTGATTATATCAACTCTGCCAAACAAATATATATAGGTACATTAGCATTAAAAACAATACAAAAAAATTTTATCATAAAAAATTGAGCATTGTTTTTCAAAAAACAGATTATTATAAATTAAACTGTCTACTTGATCTCTCAAAAATGTTTGACATCATCTGGTTCCTTCTTAATTTATAATATATCAACTTAGTCCCCTGGAAAATATATGTCACATTAGTCTAATTCCTAAAAGATTTATTAATTTAGTACTTAGAAAATATACGCACAATATTCTAGTCCTTAAAAAATACATGCAACCTCAACCTGATTTTTTATTTCCTATAAATTTTTTAATCTACATTGAGAGACACAAATTTATTTGCCGAAATTGATGGATACATTTGATATTTATGTTTTTTTCCATTTTAGCATCTGCATGGCAATTTTTTTTAATAAATAATTTAATTATTTTAATTATTAAAATATATAATTTGTAGCGTATTACGAATATATCTTGTTTATAGTATAAACGAAATATGTGTATTTTATTCAAATTCCATATATTTTGTTTACATTATAAACAAGATATATTCATAATTATCTCGTTTACAAAATCAATGTGATATAAATTGATAAATACGTTATAAATTACTTATTTCGATAATTAAAATAATTAAATTATTTATTTAAAAAAAATTCCCGCATCTGCATTAAGAACCATAATAATAGTATCATAAATCTCTAGTTCCATATTATAGTAGATTACAAAATGATAAAAATATGCAGGTGATTTGCATAGAAGTATAGAACACAAAAATAGTAAATTGACTTGTCAGTGCTAGGAATAGTTAGTTAGTCAGCATATTTTCTTTTATTTAACAATTTTTTATAATTTTATTTCACAAGATCCTAAAATCCAGTAATACATTGAAAAAAAAATAGAGTTAAATATGCCTCACAAGCATATATTCCAAAATTTCTCTAACGTTGGTGCTGATTTATCTAGTTTCTTCTGCCATCTGCCAAAACACAAAAACCATCTCCTCACCACCAATTCTAGTTATTAAAATAGAAATAATATTTAAAAAAGAATAAAATGACAAATAAACCAATAAAGATTTATACTTCGAATAGATTAGTTTTTAAAAAAATACTAATAAAATCTTCTAGAATAATAAATATGGATACATTACTTTTAAATTAACTCTCTATGATTAAGATAGAATGTCTTAATTTAAACTAATTTGTCCACGTTTATTATCGTAGAAGATTCATTGGTATTTTTTTTCTTCAGAATTTAATCTGTTGAAGTATAAATCTTTAAATATTTATTTATCACTTTACTCTTCAGAAAAATATTCTAAATTGCGATTGCAATTGCATATAAAATTATATTATGATTACCTTAATTGCACACTAATGAACAACATTCCTGATTGAGACTATAATTAAAACTTTAATCCTTAAATAAACTAGAAGATATATCCATATCATAGAGCATATGTGTATAAATTTCAAGCCATTGTCAACGTATGTACTATGTAATTGTATTATGATTACTTTAATTGCAAAACTAGAAACAAGAGTTGACCAAGTTCAGGAGCAAGTCAACTACACAGTTCAAGTTGATGGAACATGTGAATATGCAATTCGAATCCAGAGAAAGCACTTTCAATGCACAAGCTTAGGATACTTAGCTAGCAGCTTCCTCTGCATATGAATTGGACAGAAAAACTGGCAAATAATAATAATTAGTAGGCATTAAGTCAGAGTTTGTAGTATTAATAATAATATTACCGTAACAAGTTGCTCTTTAAGTCATGGTAAGTCTTCTTTAATTATTTAGCTCGAAAACCAATAAAAGTCTCCGCCATAATATTAATATCTGAAGAATCCTAGTGATGGCCACCATTATCAATCAATTGCTCCTTGATTCAGGATTAGCTCTTTCAGCAATTGATCTGGTGCGGTTTTGTTAGTGGCCTAATGTATTCCTTTTAATTTTCATCTGCATTTCATTCTATATATGTTTTTCTTTTCATTAGTAATCCAAATAAATTCATTCTTTATACTAGCATTATTACTAAACTAGGTGTAAAAAGTAATTATTTTTATTTCTATTACATAATATAATTGATAATTGGTTTCCTTTTGTGTTTCTACTTGTACATACAGATGGAAGGTGAGAATCCTAATGATGTTTTAATCAAGATTAATGCAATATTAAAGGAAGCACAGCCTCTCCTTACAGATGAATGCTGCATCTACAGGGTGCCTCATGAGATCCGCAAGTTTAAAGAAGATGCATACACTCCAAAAGTTGTTTCAATTGGTCCTTTTCACCATGGGGATCCAAAGTTGCTAAAGATGGAAGGCCTTAAAAGAACATGTTGCAGAGAATTCATTGAAAGATCCGAGAAAAAGAACTTGAAAAGTTTCGTGAGTTGCGTGCAAGAGCTGGAGGCAAAGGTTCGTGGTTGTTACTCAGATGAAATCAAGCTTAGTGAGGAAGAACATGTTATGGTAATATTAGTAGACTGCTGCTTCATATTAGAGTTTTTACTTAGGCACCATTTCAAGTTGCCTTATAGTGATGACATTTTTCTGTCACCACGGTTAGGGACTTATATAAGATATGATTTGTTGATGCTTGAGAATCAAGTCCCTTTCTTTGTTCTTGAGAAGCTTTACAATCTAGCTTTTCCTTCTACCTTAAATAGTGGCGGCCGCGAAAGCCATCCTTCATTATTAAGGCTTGCTCTTCGTTATATTGTTCCTAGTAGAATAGTTCCTTGCGACAATAATAATGATGAGCTAACCTTAGTTGATGTTGGTAGAATAGCTCATTTCACAGATCTAACAAGAAAGTCTCTGTTGAGATCCTCTCACTTATTGCAACCATCAACCTCTGGATGCTCAAGAGAAGCGAAGTTAACACAACTTTATAGTGCAACTTGTTGGGAATAAGACACAATTCCCCCTTGAGAAAACACCTTTGACAGAGAAATAAAATAGACACAATCACAACACAAGAATTTAACGTGGAAACTCCAATTACCGGAGAAAAAACCACGGCCGTTGTCAAATGACAACCAGAGAATATCACTATGTGAAAATTGTTACAACACATAGACTTCTTTCTCTCACCGGCACCCCAGTACACCCACACTCTTTCAAAGCAAATATCTAACTACACCTCACAACACTCTCTAATCAAAGAGTACAGAGGAAAAGAAAAATCAGATACAAGCTTAAAGTGTTTCTGACTGGTGCAAAAACAAATGGAGAACTTAGCCTCATATTTATAGCCTAGGCCACCCACTCCATTTGCTATCCTAAGCAATGTGGGACTAATTCAACCAAATCCTAACAATCTCCACCTTGATTGAAATAGTCACACATCTTCAGCTTCCATTGTCAACACCGACAATTCTTTGCTGCCATTGTCTATACCGACAATCATAGTTCAGAGAACTATCATACTCCACCATGAAAGTATACTCACTTGGAATTAGACCACTCCAAGAATTTCGCCTTGGTACAGATCGAAACCTTGCTGAAAATTCATGGTGCAACTTCCAAATTGGCTTTTCCTGGAAGTTCTTCAGCCATCGACCTAACTCCGCCACACACCTTGCATCTCAACGCCAACCAATGCCCGTGTGCAATTGTGGACCTGATTGCCACAACTCATCCTTATCCATGGCAGTGCGGTAATACCATGAGGATACTTCTTGTCTTCTAGAGAACATCATCTTCTCTCATAGAGAGAGCAACCAGAGATCTTCTCCTTCAACGCCTTGTGCAAACCTGATTGTATCAACACATCCTTGACTTGTACTTGCCACAAGCCAAAATTGATTCTTCCATCAAATTTCTCTATTTCAAGCTTCACAGCACTTGAATATCCTGACATTGTTGCAACCGTATACTGGAATATTATAACTCAACTGTAGACCGTGCACTAGGAAGGGTCCCCAGGAAAGAGAGGTGGGTCACAATGGACACACTTAAATACCAAGTCTTTCCTTAGCCAGAACCTTTTCCAAACTGCACTCTCACAGAGTCACACTGCCTTCCAGCAACAACAACAGCAACCAAAGATCAACCTCAAGCCACAGGACAAAATTCTTTTCTGATGTGGAAGGTCAGACTAGGCTGCAACCACAGAGCATACTAAGAATAAATCCCACCGAACCGAAGCTCTGATACCACTTGTTGGGAATAAGACACAATTCCCCCTTGAGAAAACACCTTTGACAGAGAAATAAAATAGACACAATCACAACACAAGAATTTAACGTGGAAACTCCAATTACCGGAGAAAAAACCACGGCCGTTGTCAAATGACAACCAGAGAATATCACTATGTGAAAATTGTTACAACACATAGACTTCTTTCTCTCACCGGCACCCCAGTACACCCACACTCTTTCAAAGCAAATATCTAACTACACCTCACAACACTCTCTAATCAAAGAGTACAGAGGAAAAGAAAAATCAGATACAAGCTTAAAGTGTTTCTGACTGGTGCAAAAACAAATGGAGAACTTAGCCTCATATTTATAGCCTAGGCCACCCACTCCATTTGCTATCCTAAGCAATGTGGGACTAATTCAACCAAATCCTAACACAACTGAGTTGAACGAAGCTGGAGTGAAGTTTGAAGTACACAAAACTAGTCAATGCTTACTAGACTTGGAACTTTCAGGTCATACTTTGAAAATCCCATTCATTAGAGTGATGGACAGCACTGAAGTTATTTTGCGAAATTTGTTAGCTTTTGAACAATGCCACTATATTCATGAATCCTATCTCACTGACTATGCTGCAGTCTTTGATTTCCTTATCAACACAGAAAAAGATGTAGATTTCTTCGTAAAGAATGGAATAATTGAGAATTGGATAGGTGATAGCAATGCAGTGGCTGAAATGTTTAATGGTCTTGGAGTGAATGTTGTGCATCCAAATATTAATACGCAATATCTTCGTATTTGTGAAGAGTTGAATGCTTTCTGTAATCACCCTTGGAACAGAAAAGTTGCGACTTTGAGGCGTGATTACTGTAACACTCCATGGAAGACAGTAGCTTCCATTGCTGGAATTTTTCTGCTTATTCTCACTATTATTCAGACAGTATTTTCTATTCTTCAAGTGATACTAGCTTAATGTTTGTGTTTGTGTAGTTTTGAGGATGATCACATGTTTAATGCTCAAGATGGTTCGACAGATTTGATATCTTGGGAGTTGGAAGAAATGATCGACATGTTCAATTGTATCAAAGTTTGTTACACGTCTTTTGGGGGTTCATTTTGTTACATGTTCAATTTGATACCTTACAAGTCGCATATATATCAACACAAATAAACCTCTTAATTACAAAAACATAAGCAAGAAAGACATCAAAAATTAAGTAACGAGTAACACTAACATGGGATCCCCATCAAGTTAAGCTCATCTCTACTAGCTAATAAACCAACTTTGCACATTACACCAGAATATAAATTGGCATCAACAATGAATTATTAGTTCTCCTGCCAGGATCAAATTGATCATGTTCATGATTAATTGATACATTATGTCATGCAGAAAAACTATTTTTTGGAAAATGCATGACGTTTCCTTCTTTTTTTTTTTTTGGGTAAAGTACTCTTTTGACCACAACATTTGAAGTGAATTCTATTTTGGTCTCTATGGTTTTGATTAGTTTATTTTTATTCCAAAATGTTTAAAATGGCATTAATGTTATCCTATCATCAAATTCCTCACTAACACTTAACGAAATTAATGTACTATTAATAATGCTGATGTGACCGTTATAACTCTGCTAAAACATTATAACTCGGCTATAAACGCTAGAGTTCGGTTACTAAAATATCAAAATCTATAGCAACATTCTAAAACGTTATTATTCCTCATTTAAGTGAGATGCTTGGAAATGTAACCAAAAACATCTCATTCCTGATATAAAAGGAAAGTAAGAAAATAGATTGGGTGAATGAATTAATAAGAGAGATAGAAAAAAAAGAGAAAAAGAGGAGAATTTTTTAATTTTAGAAGAAAAAAATTGATTTTAATTATAATAAAAGAGTAACTTACGATACATTTTAGTTATAAAATTATTAATAATATAATAGATAATAGATGTCAGGTAGCTGATCATATTGGTGATGACTTCGTTTCATTTACATGTCGTGTCCTCCAAAATTCACTATAGCCTCGACAATTTACACATGATACCAAGTTCATGCATTTCTTTTCTTGAAATCTTGAATGTCTCGCTTACACACCCAACGTGCTCCAAATCTCTGTACTAGGATATTATAATCCGAGAAATAACATTTGGAAGCGATTCTCCTGGCATAACAGGCTACTAAAATAGACAATGAACAAATGCGGAGAAACTCTACAAAACACTTGAAATAAACTCCGGTTGATGAATTCTTTACCGTTGCAGATCACTAAAGGTTGTAGTTTATCGCGTGTTTTGACCATGTAATAGGAATCGAACTGATACAGCGTTACCTTGTTCTTGATGGTCAACACTTGTAAGACATCTTCACCATCTTGCCTAGCTGATTCTACAAAGACATGGCACATCTTTGATATAACATCATTGACCTAGGATGCATCTAGTGATTCACAACATGATGCATCTAATTCTCTTGGACTTGATGGAAGTTCTGGCAAAACCTCCAGATTATGGCAACGATTTAGCTGCAGACGTGTAAGCCGGGGAAGTTCATGGATACTTATTGGAACCTTTACAAATCGGTTCCACGATAAATCCAAGAACGTCAACAAAGATAAGCGGCTAAGATGTAGTAGAGGGTCGTCAGACTGTTCAAAGAGGTTAGACTAGAGAGACAACATAAAACCCCAATATTTGGAACACTACTAAGCTCTTCTATGCCTGTAACACCCAAAGTAAGAATCGAGAGCCATTTCATGCACTTCCCAAATTCTGGGAGCCTTCTCAAACTACTGCACATCCATAGATCTAGTTCCTTGAGTGAACTCATCTCCATTTTATCTCCAAGTGTTTCAAGATTGACACAACTCTGTAAATTCAATACAACAAGGCCCTTGTGGTGTAGGACAGATGGTGAATATCGTTCAGCTTTGCACAGCCCTTTAGATCAAGGTGTTTCTAGATTAGGAGTCCCAGAAAGATCCGGAGTATGCTTCAGATTGGGGCATGATGACAGATTTAAGTACTTCAAATTTTCTAGAAGCTGAACAAAACAAAGAACATCAGAGAATTACTTTTTTGGTTGTAAATGTTAATGTAATAACATTCGATAGAGCTCTACCTTTTCTCCATCCCATAGTTTTACAATGTTGCTTCAAGACAGATCAATTTCAACAAGTTCATAGTGTTGATCTGTAAGGGGTAGAGTTTCCATTAGAGAACCTCTCCAATGTAAAGCTCTTAATCAACTTGGAATATTGCTGAAAATGGGAGCTTTCATATCATCCAAAATGAGGAGCTTTAGCTGGCATATATTTGAGGAAGCTAAATCTCTCCAACACACCGCGGCCTTATAAAGTTCCTTATCATGTAGAACGATGCTATGAGTTGCTTCAGTTTCCTACACAAAAAAACCAATGAAAATATTAAAGAGAAAGTCTAGAGTCCAGCACTTTTATTAAAATTTGGCTAATAATTGAAACTCAAGTGTGTGTAGAGAGCAGCGTAGAGATGGCTAGTGAATCCAGTGCCAATGTCTTCTCCTCTGAAACTCAAGAACACATGATAGGCGTATGAAGAAGAGGCGGATGCCATGTGTTACAAGCACGATTCAAGAACTGCAAGTGTGTGTAGTGCAGCAGAAGACTAAAGAGTCATAAGAGAAAGGAAAGTGAGGGACTCGTATAAAGCGGGATGAGTGGCGCATGGCTCAGAATTCAGATGGCATAACATATCCTGACGTCATCATGTAAGTGCAGGGGGTTTGTCTTTTTCCTGCATAATTGGAAATGCTTCTTTTATTTCATTTTATTTTGGCTTGCAAATGTAGAATCCTGATGCAACAAAATACTATAACATGTCGGCCAAGTGTTTGTTACATTGCGTCAGAAAGATGTCACAAAATGCTACTAGTGGCAACCGAAAACTTAGATGAAGCTTAATAATTGCAGTAAATGAAAAACATCATTTATATGAGAAGCATGGAAGCTCCAAAAATTGTCCTCCTCAGAGCTCTTATACAAAGCAAAATACCAATGCAAACAGAACACAAATAACCATATCCATATGTACAAGAATATCACTATATAGAAAACAAACTCAAGCCTAGTTCAGTTCCAAATAACCACCCTCAAAGTTTCAATGTCAAATCTGGTGTTGAGTTCTCTATCTCTTCTGGTGGACTCACCTCACTGAAACTCAAATTTGGATTTCCAGTCTGTATGAACTCCCGATGATTATTTTTGCCAGCATCTGTGACCTGGCGAAAACTACCCGGCCACATGAGTTCCGAGTCATCATCCTCCGAGAACATTGGAAGGCCAACATATCCTTGCTCAAATCTTGCATTGCTTTTCAACTCAGGAGCAGGCCTCATTATTGTTGGTGAGAAGCCATGGTGCATTGTCGAAGAATGCGCCTTTATTCCGAAAGACCTGAAAGAACCATGCAGAGGCAGAGAAGCTAGACTTGCATATCTCTCAGAGAAAAATCCCATTCTCATGGCCCTTTTTGCCAATGTCCTTTCTCTCTTGTGAGCATTCTGGTGTCCGCCAAGAGCTTGAGAGCTGAAAAACTTGCGCTGGCAGTAATTGCAAGAGAAACTTCGCGGTGCGGTGGATTCTGTGGTCTGAGAGGCAGGGTCATTGCTGCTCTCACTAGTAGTGGTTGAGAATGAAAATCCTAATGAATCTCTTGTTGCCCCTAACTCATTGTTCTTGAAGTTGAGAGTTAAGTCAAGTGAAGCAGCATCCCAGTTAGGATGAACTGCGATTGGATTCCTGATGAAAGAGTTATCGAGGCTGTCACTGTAAGGACCTGCTGAGGCTTCTTGGATAGAGACACTGGATGCAACCTGGCTGCTAACTTCAGATTCGTGTTCGGCAGAGGCTTCAACTTCAAGATCAATGTTTCTTTTCATGATTTAACAGTGCTTAAGTTGGAAATTAATTAACAAATGGATGCAGTAATCAATCATCAGAATAACAAATTTTTAAGCAAGTGGTGGAAGATTTATTTGTTCCTGCAGTTTGGTAAGCAATGAAATCCCTTAGCTCCATATTTAGCTTGCATCAAAAATGAGGAAATTCTTGACTCTGTTATTTATTCTGGTATCTAATACTGTGAAAGAATTATATGTGATCAAGATAATCTAATTGGGAAAAAAGAAAAAAAAAGAAAGAAAAGAGAGAGAGAGAATAAATCCTCCTCTGTGAATTACAAAAAGAACATGCCTGAAAAGCAAGGTTTCAGCATCTCTTGTTTCCAGGAACACCACTTACATTTTTTAACTTATAATTCTTTTTAAGATTTGTCAAAGATAAAGTTGCCAAGGCCAAAAAAGTTTAAATATGGAACATTCCAAACCACCTAGTTTGCAAATGTTTATGATTGAATTTAAGGTCAAGTTCCATATGCAAGTCAATTCAGATTGTAGAATACAGAGTAACACCTTCAGTTAGGACCTATTTCTAGACCGAATCTTGAACCTTAACCAATGATTGTTATCTTGCCTAATCATTTGCAAATGAAAAGAGTGAAACAAATTAGCAAGAAGCATGCTATGAAAAACTAGTTAGCCTGAGTTTTGTTAATGATTCAAGACATTGAATTCTAGTATCTGATATCAAATCATTCTGAAATCACTTCTGATTTTATATGCAAAGGAATTGAATTCCTTGGAAGATGCACACCATGTCCATATTTAAGTATTAAATCCCTTATAATCTCTGCAAATTCTATATAAACAAAGATATATTCTACAACAAAGGCAGGCTTACTTGGGAGAGTTTACATTGCTTTCTTTATTCTTCAGTGATTCCAACTTATGTAAAAACCAAGAAGAATTAGGAAAAGGGAAAAACTAGAAGCACAACAGAAGCAAAAGTTCAGTAGAGACATGAGAGTAAAAGAGAGTATAGCGTACCCTCTTGCAAGTTTCTTTTCAAGAACAAGTGAAAGCAGCTTGCTTCTGAGATCACCTTTGGTAATAAACTGCTTTGGAATTGGAGACATACATTTTCTTCACTGTTACTATGACACTGATCATGAGGAAACAAAACCATGTCCTTTGGTTTCCAATGTTTCTGAAGCATTTGAAAAAGAATCATAAAAATATATAAAAGGAGTAGTAAATGGGAAGAGAAAGTGACAGATAGATGGTGGGTATTGATGTTTAATTTATGGCAAAAAGCATACGTGGGAGTTATGGTTATGGTCTTATGGAATAGATATAATGATGAATTAATACCAATATAACTTAAATAATTGCTATTATTATAGTGTGAGGGGATATGATCAGATATGCTTAAGTAATCTGGATGTCGTAGGTAGTCTACATTATTATGTACTCTCTTTGGAATAAATTATTTGCAATTACTTTCTGAATATCATTATCATAAACTTCATAAGTTCACCTTTTTATATTAGAAATCTAATATCGGTAATTACATCTTATATATATATATATTTAAAATATGAGACAGAATAAATATACAAAATATTTCTTTCATTATAAAGTTATATAACACTTTTCAGCCATGTTCATAATCACATGATCAAATACAATAAGAACACTTTCTTAATTCTATTTACTTGTAACATTCACAATTACACATTATGTTCAAACTGATAGGTAGGTCTAAAAAGTGTCAATGGCTTTTCCCTACATACCAGATAAAATTTCAAACAAACTAACAACTTGGTTTGATCATGCATTATATATGGAAAGAAGCCAAAAACAAGCAAACAGAAAATGGACTTATCATTCTGAAGATTCTCTATAGCCTTTAACCTTTCTCTTTCTGTCTCTCTCCCTATCCTCCCACTTTCAAAAGTGTTTTTTAGATAATTCCATAATCCATAGGGTCAGCAGCATTATTCATAGTTATATTTGATTCCATTTATGCCACACAGTATATTATTCATGGTTCATATGTTGTGCCATGACATTATTTGTTTGTTCTTAACAACTCCACTCACATAAATAAGAGACCCCATTTGCTTCATCTCCCAACAACCGGTTTTATATTTATGAACTTATTGACCTTACTTTTTCTTAATATATTTTTCCTAGCTTGTTATGTTATTCTCCCCCTAGATACATAGAATCTAAACCATGTCCTTATTATTAATCTTCTTTTAGCCACTCTTGATTTAAATAGTGTTACATTGCAAGAATAAATTTGAACTCTAGAGTTGAACAAATTTAATTTGCACCAAGTCAAATTGTTCCTGTAGGGACCATATTGACTGAATATATGTATATAGCCAAAGTGGATTTTGAACACGTATAGTACCATTCTTTCTGTTCAGTGAAAAGGATAATTAACAACTTGATCCAATTTCATATGATAGGATATATACATGGAAGCTATGTGGACACAAGGAACCCATCATAGGAAAGAGATTGGAGGGGCTTCAATGACCCTTGCTTGAGTCTCCATGATTAACATTTACATTTTTAAAAAGATTATATATAATGGGGATGGTCCATTATTCCACGCATGAAAAATTATAGAAGCACCATGGCCATGAGGTCCAATATTATTTGCTCTTTTTCAATATGGAAGCACACATCATTGCTTTATTTATTTTTTGGACAGGCACTTTAATCTTATTTTCTATTTATATTTATACTTATTGTTTTTTCTTTTTTTTTTCTTCTAAAATTCTAAAAATAAAAAACATTGAAATTGAAAACAGAAAATAAAAATATAAACTAAAAATACCCTTATTTTCTCGTGTTATTTAGATGTAAAGAAAATAGAAAAAAAATTATAATTATATCAAATGAGTTGAAGTTGAGAATAAATTTAAAAAACAAAATTTTTAAACACGTTTTCTTCATATTTTCTTCTCAATAGAGGTAAAAAAAATTTAATGAGAAAAAATCATGTTTTTACAATTGAAAAATTTTTTTCTATCATTTTCTTTGGTAAATCAAATAGGAAAAAAAATCCTTTTTTATCTATTTTATTTTTATTATATTTTCTTTCTACTCATTTTTCGTTGAACCAAACAATATGTAAATGAGAGTCGTGAATGAATTACCACTTAAGAAGATCAACAATGGATTCTACTTATCAAAGAGGAGTAGGCTGAAGTAAAAGTAATCCAAGCCAAGCCACGAAGGAGAAGTAATCACTCTTGCGAGGCAAGAAGCAAATGTTAAAGAGTAACTTTACCCAAATAAGCACTACTGAAGACTATCGTCAAGCGAGACAACGCGACATTATGAAAAAGATTAAGGATGCAAGTTCTCAAATTCCAAGATGATTTTTGCATAATTAGTTGACTTTTATCACGAATTTAAAGGATTAAGCATAGAACATGTCAAGCTATATCTAACATGTCTACATTGAAGATACAAACATCATCCACGCTAAATAATCCTATAACATCAAGCAGGGGTGTTGAAAGTTGCTAGACGTTAGTATTAAAATTTCTGGGAGAAAAGGAGATTAAAAATAATATTATTTGTGAACTTGTGATATTATTTGATACAAAAATTAAGTTATATAAAAATATTATGAACTAATTTTATAAATATTTATCTATTAACTACTAATTACCGTTAATTTCTAACTACTCATTATGACTTTTTTTTTTTTTTGGTATTATAACGGGGTTGAGGGTCCAAAAAAAAAACAAAATTACAGATTAACAAGACAAGGCAGAAATACTCTTTGTTCATCATCAGTAAGTAAACTAACTACCTCCATAGGAGGTATATATCTCAAAAGTGGAATCTTGGGATTAGATTCAAATTTTTACGTGCCAGACAATATGTATATTTGTTGTCCTCTCTGTAAATATTTACAAAAAAAATTCTCCAGTTTCTCCGTTTCCATCTACTGATTTCTTTAATGAGCACGTTTAGGTGGCTCAAAAGATTTTTTGAACTGTTGATAATATCCACAATAGCTTTAGAGTCACATTCCACTTTCACTTTCACTTTCTTTAGGCCCAATGTCCAAGCTAATTCCAATTCCTTTTTAATAACCCATAGTTCCGCCTCAAAGGCGAAGCATTTCCCAATGTTATAAGAAAAATCATCTACCCATTTGCCCCTTCCATCTCTCACTAACCCGCCACATCCCACCTTGTTAAAGCTCTCTGATGGTTTCAGTGGTTAAGAGAAGGGGGGTTGAATCTTAGCCCCCTTTTTGTTTAGTAACACTTGCTGACCTTAGAGATAACCTCAGGAGACTTTTTTATTTTTGTCTCGTCCCTAGCCACGAGACTTTTATTTTTATCTCGTCACTTGGCACGAGACTTTTCTTTTTGTCTCGTTTCTTGGCACGAGATATTTTTCAGTTTGACCTCATGTGCAATAGAAACAGAGTTGGGGTAGAGAAGAGAGAAGGTTACACCCAGATATATCCTGGTTCAGCTGCTAAGTGCAGTGCAGCCTACATCCAGTCTCCATCACAACCATGATGGAATTTCATTATAATCAATCCTGATTACAAGCTGTAAAGTGCTAACCCAACTTACAAGGGGATTCCCACAGAATCATGAAACACAACATAGATGAACAAAGGAACTCTAAGACATCTATGCCTTTTTCTTTTAATTTTGCACTCTCTGCCTTTTTCCGCTCTATGACTTTTTCATACAAACCTCACTGTTTGCCTTTTTCCATGAGACTCAAGACATGACAAAATTAAACAGAAAAATTACAAAACAGAATACATTGAAGGAGAAGAAAATCTGTAAGCTTAGGTAGCTATGAGAATCCTGTGCCTTGCACTCTCACTGCTTACTTCTAACTCCTTGCTCCAAACAGTGGTTGTTCACTCTTTTTATAGAAGAGGGAAGCCTCCACACTTGAAGCCAAAACCCAAGCTTAACTTCTTCTTCTTCAAGAAACAGAACCGGTTCGGCCACATAGAGAGAGAAGAGATAACCATACAAAACCCAACATGCAATTACCTCTAGTCCTTTCTTGGTCACCACTCTTCATCAATCCGAGCTCTCCATCCTTGGCTTGCTCTCCAAGATGGATTTCTGGCCCTTGATGCTTCATGATGATGATGACTTCATCTGCTTCAATTTCTGCCTCTACCATCACTTCGCCACTCTAGCTACTTCCTGTGGTGGTTGAGCAGAATCAAAGACAAGTCACGCCTCCAAGAGTCTCCTCCTTGCTGGCCGAATCTTCTTCTTCCTTTTTGAGCATGAGGAGCTCAAGATTACTTCACCAAATCTAACCATATTTGGTGAATATCTTAGCCATAGCATGCTTTTATTTTGATATGTTTTCTTGCCATTATTATGATGGTCTTTAGGCGTGCTCTTCCTTCATTTCGGTAGCTCAGTTTTGCTTCCATGGCAACCATTATTTTCTGGTTAATGACCGAAAGAGAGAAAGAGATGAGAGAGAAGAAACAATGTTGGAAGAAAAGCAATTTAATGAGATAAACAAAATTAAGTGAGAGAAGGTTGCTTTTACTTCCCTTAGGTGGAGTAGCGTGAATCATAATGATTCCCATCAAATCAAAGTCAAGTTCTCTCTTATGTTCCCAATGCTAGCAAATTAAATTTGAAGTCCATCCCTTAACAAGAAATGGAATCCGTTGGAAACCATGGAACTAATTTGCTTTCTTTCATTATGTATCGGACCAAGCATGAGGAACTCTCATCAAATGTAACATTGGGCTTTGTTGTAACAATATTTAATTTCTGGCCCAATAATAACATTTGCTTTCCTGATGAAATTTGGATCAAGCATTGGTTTACCAAGCATGGAACATAGTTGGGCTTTGGAGCAATGAGATTCATTCTGGCCCAATAGATAAAACCTTTTTCAGCCAACAATCATATAACAAGAATTACATAGGGCTGAATTTAATTTTTATTGGGCTTGGGATTTCTCTTTCTATTTCGGCCCAAATAAAAACCTGCATCACAAAATTATTAATTAACATATGTTAAATAAAAATAAAATTAATAATTCTGTAATTAATAATGTTTGTTCATCATCAAAATTAAATTAGAGTTTTCCAAACTCATCAATCTCCCCATTGATGACAAACATTATTAAAATTGAAATGCAAAAAAATTTTAAGATTGAGTAAGGAGTACTCCCTTTGAATTTAAATTTCTCCCCCTTTCAAGTTATCACATGGCTCCCCCTTAATATATGCTAATGTTGCTAAGGGAAGTACTAACCTGTGATATTTGAATCAAGCATTAAATAGTAATGTTATTCAACATATTTGTTTTGAAATGTTGAATGCTTGATTTATGAGTAGATTTGGATGATATTCAAAAACTCATTTGATATCATAAATTGATTTTCTGCTCAAACTACGTCATAATCAACCAAAATCTGTTTTTGGCAAAAGACTTGCTGTTCAAAAATATTTTTCAATAAATCAGAGCAATCTTTGTAGGAAAAATATTTTTCAATCATGATTTAATCTTTTCAAACACAGCAATTTTCATCATTAAGAACCAAAGGAACTGCCAAAAATAAATCCAACATAAATCAATATTTTACCAAGATAAACATCAAATGCATTATCATTTATCAAAAATAGTATACCAAATGCATTATCAACCAACATAAACCAAATGCATAAACCGAATGCATTATCAAGCAATCATTAACAGAGGTGATCATGAATTCTTTTCTCAAAGAATTTCATTCCCTGTTCCAGTTTCAATTTTTGGGATTATTTTTCTCCCCCTTTTGGCATTAAGGGGCACCTGCAAGAAATATTGAACATGAAAACATAATATGCAAAATATAACCCAGAACATAATCCAAAGGTGTTTAACAAAGTGTCACACAGTTATACGACTATCAGTTTGCAACCTAACATAACAAAATAACAAATTGAGCCAGATTGTGCCAATATCAAATAGTAACCAGAAAGTTAATCATCAGAAAGATTAAAGTCAGATCCCTCAGCTCCTGCAGCACTGCCAACTTCATCATCAAGGCTTTCAAGCATTAGACCGACCCTTTCTTGGCATTTCTTCCAGGCCGACTCATTTTCATATGCAAGTTTGCGAGCAGACTTGTGAAATTGAATCATGAGGTCGGACATGTTGGAGAATTCTGTGAGGATTTCTCTGAGGGAACCGGTCGTCTTTGAGGATTCTGGGCGGCCCTTAAAGTCGTCATCAGAAGCCATTGATTTCTTTCCCTTTTTAACAGTCCTGCCTCCTTTGATCATAAAGACCTTGTTCTCTACATCCTCATTGGTTAGATCTACCTTAAAGTACTCAAAAATGCACGTGAGAAACATTCCATAAGGTAGATTAGCCTTTTTTGTACTCTTCACAGACTCCCACATGTGTCTAATCATAATATAACTAAATGAAATGGAAGATGAAGTAACAAGAGCAAATATTATGAGACAGTCAGATACGGTTACCTTATTGTGAGAACCACTTTGAGGAGTGAGAATGTGAGTTATGATGCGGTGCAGCAGGGAGTTAGTTGGACCCAAGGCCTTGTGAGTAGGAACAGTTCCATCTAGGCCAGACAAATTTTCACAAATTTGATGAAGAATCTGCTTGTATGTAACCCCTACATGTGAATCCCATTTATGACTCATGTAAGCCTTTGGCCCTTCATCAATGTATCCAAGGGCAGAAGAAATGGTTTCAGAGTTCAGGGTGATATGAACCCGTTTCACGTAAGAATGAAGGCTACCATCAATAAACCTCAGATTTGCATAAAACTACCTCACCAAACCTGGGTACACCATTTTATGAATAAGGAGCAATGGTGCCCATTTGAGACTATCAAACAAGGGCTGGAGATTGATTCCTTTGGAGGCCAGGGACTCGAGATTCACTAGGTAAGAGGGGCACAGATGCCGTTTCTCCAAAACTTCTTTGTGAAACTCAAAGAAAGTGCACGTGTAGTACCTTGAAGGATCAAAGTGTGAGTGAGATTTGTGAAACTTGTTCTTGAAATCTATTGAACCAAGGTTAGTGGGTTCTCTGGTTTCATGAAGCACGAAACCCTTGCCCTTGTGAGAACTCTTTCCGGATGCATGGGGAGTTGATCTCTTCGGTGGTGATGGTGGAGGAGAAGGAATAGGTGATGTATGAGACTCTTCTTCTTCTTCCACGGGAGTCGTTCCTTTCTTCTTTCTTGAGGAGGTTTTTGTGGCAATGACCTTTCTTCTCATTGTGTCTGTTTGTTTTGAGGGAGGTGAGGGTGATGATGATGATGTAGAGTGAATGTGAATGTGAGTGTGTGATTGTGGAGTAGACTGTTTTTGAGAGAATAAGAGCCTTTCACTTTTCCTAGGAGCAGTTTTCTTTTTCATGGTTAGGAGAGAAGAGAAGTTGAATATGAAAGGGTGAGGGAGGCCGAAACGGAGTGAGGGAGGAGGGAGGTTAGTGGTGCAATAAATGTGGAGTGGAGAGAGATAATGGAGGGAGTTATTAACCATTAATGGCGCGGTTATTAACCAAGGGGGTTTTCAAAAACTGAAAAGAGGTTTCCTTGAATCAAGGGATTAGTTAGAAGGAAAGATTTGATTTTATAACATGCTTCTTCCAACAAGATTTGATAAGACAACCAAGAGATTTTGTGATTTTATTTTCCAAACAAAACGGAAAACTAACAAAACTGTCATGGTGGGTCAAGGAATTTTGGTGGGGCCCATAAAATTTGAATTCTGCATTGCCTCCCCCCTTGACCATAGCTCCATCATCATCCCTGCATTTTTATCTCGTCCAAACCTATGAGACAAAACTGAACAGAATCAACTTTTCACAAATTATCAATGAAACTTAAATTAAACATTCCCAAACTTTTTCTCAGGGTACAGAATCTGTCTTCACAGAGGGGTTTTGTAAAAATATCAGCAATTTGATCTTCAAATTTTACAAATTGAATATCAATAGTACCCTTTTGCACATGTTCCCTAATAAAATGATATTTTATCTCAATGTGCTTGGTTGAGTGCAGAACAGAATTTTTTGAAATGTTTATAGCACTCATATTATCACAAAATAAGGGTATACTATTGATCTTTAATTTGTAATCTTCCAATTGTGTTTTTAACCAAATTAATTGAGAGCAACATGCAGATGCGGATATGTATTCTGCTTCAGCTGTGGATAATGCCACTGTGGCTTGCTTCTTATTTGACCACATGTTGAGTGAGCTTCCAAGGAAGCAACACATGCCCGATGTGCTCCGTCTATCCACTCTATCTCCCGCATAGTCTGCATCACAAAACCCTACTGCACAAAATTCATCAGATTTAGGATACCACAAGCCATAATCACAAGTTCCCTTAATGTATCTAATGATGCGTTTAACAGCCGTAAGATGGGATTCTTTTGGATGAGATTGAAATCTTGAGCATACACCCACACTTTGAACAATATCCGGTCTAGAGGAGGTAAGATACATGAGTGAACCTATCATTCCTCTATACCTTGTTTCGTCCACATCTTGGCCATCATCATCCTTTTCAAGTTTTGTGTTAGGATGCATTGGTGTACCCATTGATTTGGAATTTTCTAGGCCAAACTTTTTAATAAGTTATTTTGCATATTTTCCTTGGTGAATAAAGGTACCACTAGGAGTTTGTTTAATTTGGAGGCCAAGAAAGAAAGTAAGCTCTCCCATTAAACTCATCTCAAACTCACTAGTCATGAGTTTTCCAAACTCTTCACACAAGGATACATTGGCCGATCCAAATACAATATCATCAACATAAACTTGAACAAGGAGTATATCATCATTAGATGCTTTAATAAATAAAGTAGTGTTGGTGGTACCCCTTTGAAAATGATTTTCCAATAAGAAGGCACTAAGCCTTTCATACCAAGCTCTTGGAGCTTGTCTAAGACCATAAAGAGCCTTAGATAGTTTAAAAACATGATTTGGAAACTCTTCATCCTCAAAACCGGGGGGTTGAGCCACATACACTTCTCTATCAATAAAGCCATTAAGGAAAGCACATTTAACATCCATTTGAAACATTTTGAAACCCTTATGGGCAGCATAGGCAAGAAGCAATCTAATTACTTCCATTCTAGCTACCGGAGCAAAAGACTCATCAAAATCTATACCCTCTTCTTGATCGTAACCTTGGGCCACTAATCTAACCTTGTTACGAACAACTTGTCCATCCTCACCAAGTTTATTTTTAAAAACCCACTTAGTACCCGTTACCTTCTTACCATCCGGATGAGGTACTAGTGTCCAAACCTCATTCTTGTCAAATTGAGCAAGCTCCTCTTGCATGGCCTTGACCCAAGATGGATCTTCAAGAGCTTGTTTGACATTGTTGGGCTCCATTTGTGACAAGAGAGCAAAGTTGCTAGGTTTGGTTTGCCTTTTGGTGGAGGATCTTGTTGTTACACCTTGAGAAGGGTTACCAATAATGAAGTCATGAGGATAACCCCTCATAGACTTTCATTCTCTAGGCTTTCGGACAGGTGTTGAGCTTTGATGAACTTCTGGTTGTCTCACTATTTCAGTTTCTCATGCCTGCTCAGGAGACAATACGGAAATGTCTCCTCCAATCTGATGAGACAAAACTGGGCTGACAGATTCCTCAAGTTGAACAGATTTAGGATTTTCTTTACTTGTTCCAGCTTCTTCACCATCTGAATCATTATCTATCACAGTACTGGGAATTAAGTTAGAATCACAAAAAGTAACACGTATGGATTCCTCTATAGTTCTATGCTCTTTGAGATAAACTCTATAGGCCTTGCTTGTGTTGGAATATCGAACAAACATTCCTTCATAGGATTTTGGATCAAACTTTCCAAGGTTTTCTTTATTGTTAAGCACAAAGCATTTGCATCCAAAAATATGAAAGTACTTAAGATTTGGAGGGGTTCCTTTCCATAGCTCATAAGGTGTTTTCTTCAACCCTTTTCTAATGATTGTTCTATTCAAAATATAACATGCAGTGTTCACAGCATCAACCCATAAAAATTTAGGAATCTCACTCTCACATAGCATAGCCCTAGTCATTTCTTGAAGGCTTCTATTCCTTCTTTCAACCACCCCATTTTGTTGGGGGGTTCTAGGGCATGAAAAGTTATGAGAGATCCCTAAGTCATCACAAAATTTTTCAAAGTCTTGATTTTCAAATTCTCTTCCATGATCACTTCTTAAATGGGCAATTTTCAAATCCTTTTCATTTTGAATTTTCTTGCAAAGGGTGGAGAAGGCATGAAAGGCATCATTCTTATGAGCAAGGAAAAGTACCCAACCAAATCTAGAGTAATCATCTACCACCACAAGACCATAGTATTTTCCTCCTAAACTTTGAGTTCTAGTAGGTCCAAAAAGATCAATATGTAACATCTCCAATGGTCTTTTGGTTGAGATTCCATCTTTTGATTTAAAAGAGGATTTTACTTATTTGCCCAATTGGCAAGCATCACAAGTAAGATCCTTATCAAACTTGATGTTTGGAATTCCTCTAACCAAATTCTTTTTGACTAGCTTAGAAATTCGGTACATGCTAGCATGACCCAACTTTCTATGCCAAAGCCATTTTTTAGATTCAAGAGATATAAAGCATGTTACATTTTGTTCTTTTAATTCCTCAAGAGTTAATCCATACACATTGTTACACCTTTTGGCTTCAAATAAAATATCCCCAGTTTTTTCACAAACAACCAAACAAACAAACTTCTTAAAAACAACTTCAAAACCCAAATCACACAATTGACTAACACTAAGCAAATTATGTTTCAAACCATGTACAAGGAGAACATCATTTATATAAGAAGAAAAATCTTTACCAACTTTCCCAACAGCCACTATTTTTCCTTTTGCATCATCACCAAAAGTGACAAGACCTCCATCATATTCATCAAGCTTTATGAAGAAGGTTGTTTTTCCGGTCATATGCCTAGAGCATCCGCTATCCATATACCACATATTTTCTTTCTGTTTGGATGTTAGGCACACCTGATCTATGTGATCTACCATGAGACAAGATTGTGACTTGGTCTCGGATTCCTCATCATCATCATCTGAGTCATTTTCCAAATCTTTCCATGAAGCTATCAGTCCCTTCTTCTTTCCTCTTTTTGGCTTCTCTTCCTTCTTTAAATTGGGAAAATCAGATTTGAAATGCCCCATTTCCTTGCAGTTGTAACAAGTTACTTTGCTAAGGTCTTTCTTCATTTTCCTTGAGCTGTTGCCTTTGCCTTTGAGTTTCATCATTTTTCTGAATTTTTTTGTAAACAACACAAATTCATTTTCAGATGAGTTATCACTGGATTCATCATCCAGAGGGTTAGTGACAGAAGAAAAAGCTATTCCTTTCTTTTTTGAATCTTTTTTCAAGTAGGTGTTTTCAAAAGCAAGTAAATTTTCTCTCAAGTCATCATAGGTCATAGAGTCAAGACCACTACTCTCAGAGATAATTAAAGCTTTTGTTTTCCACTCTTTTGTGAGACATCTCAACACTCTTCTCACTAGCACAGATTCAGGATACTTGATTCCCATAGCATCCAAGCCAACAATAATGGTGTTGAAGCATTCAAACATCTCATCAATGGATTCTCCTTCCTTCATTGCAAACATTTCGTATTCTCTGTTTAACATATCAATCCTGGTCTTTTTCACAATGGTTGTTCCTTCATGAGTGACTAGGAGTTTATCCCATATTTCCTTTGCTGTTGTGCAACGTGATACCCGTCGGTACTCCTCAAAACTGATAGCACAGTTGAGCAGATTGATGGCCTTGGCGTTGAGCTCCACCTTTTTTCTATCTTCATCCGTCCAATTTGCTTCAGGTTTCAGAGAAACAACTCCTTCGATACTTGTAACAGTTGGATATTGAGGCCCTTCCAAGATGATCTTCCAAAGTCTGTAATCCACTGCTTGTACAAATATCTTCATCCTCTCTTTCCAATAGGTATAATTTTTCCCATTGAACAGAGGAGGTCTGTTGCTTGATTGTCCTTCGGTCAGATTATAGGACACCACATTTGAGCCACTGTTTTCTGCCATGAGGATCTTTGCTCCAAGCTCTGATACCAATTGATGGTTTCAGTGGCTAAGAGAATGGGGGGTTGAATCTTAGCCCCCTTTTTGTTTAGTAACACTTGCTGACCTTTGAGATAACCTCAGAAAACTTTTTGATTTTTGTCTCGTCCCTAGCCACGAGACTTTTATTTTTATCTCGTCACTTGGCACGAGACTTTTCTTTTTGTCTCGTTTCTTGGCACGAGATATTTTTCAGTTTGACCTCCTGTGCAATAGAAACAGAGTTGGGGTAGAGAAGAGAGAAGGTTACACCCAGATATATCCTGGTTCAGCTGCTAAGTGCAGTGCAGCCTACATCCAGTCTCCATCACAACCATGATGGAATTTCACTATAATCAATCCTGATTACAAGCTGTAAAGTGCTAACCCAACTTACAAGGAGATTCCCACAGAATCATGAAACACAACATAGATGAACAAAGGAACTCTAAGACATCTATGCCTTTTTCTTTTAATTTTGCACTCTCTTCCTTTTTCCGCTCTATGGCTTTTTCATACAAACCTCACTGTTTGCCTTTTTCCATGAGACTCAAGACATGACAAAATTAAACAAAAAAATTACAAAACAGAATACATTGAAGGAGAAGAAAATCTGTAAGTTTAGGTAGCTATGAGAATCCTGTGCCTTGCACTCTCACTGCTTACTTCTAACTCCTTGCTCCAAACAGTGGTTGTTCACTCTTTTTATAGAAGAGGGAAGCCTCCACACTTGAAGCCAAAACCCAAGCTTAACTTCTTCTTCTTCAAGAAACAGAACCGGTTCGGCCACATAGAGATAGAAGAGATAACCATGCAAAACCCAACATGCAATTACCTCTAGTCCTTTCTTGGTCACCACTCTTCATCAATCCGAGCTCTCCATCCTTGGCTTGCTCTCCAAGATGGATTTTTGGCCCTTGATGCTTCATGATGATGATGACTTCATCTGCTTCAATTTCTGCCTCTACCATCACTTCGCCACTCTAGCTACTTCCTGTGGTGGTTGAGCAGAATCAAAGACAAGTCACGCCTCCAAGAGTCTCCTCCTTGCTGGCCGAATCTTCTTCTTCCTTTTTGAGCATGAGGAGCTCAAGATTACTTCACCAAATCTAACCATATTTGGTGAATATCTTAGCCACAGTATGCTTTTATTTTGATATGTTTTCTTGCCATCATTGTGATGGTCTTTAGGCGTGCTCTTCCTTCATTTCGGTAGCTCAGTTTTGCTTCCATGGCAACCATTATTTTCTGGTTAATGACCGAAAGAGAGAAAGAGATGAGAGAGAAGAAACAATGTTGGAAGAAAAGCAATTTAATGAGATAAACAAAATTAAGTGAGAGAAGGTTGCTTTTACTTCCCTTAGGTGGAGTAGCGTGAATCATAATGATTCCCATCAAATCAAAGTCAAGTTCTCTCTCATGTTCCCAATGCTAGCAAATTAAATTTGAAGTCCATCCCTTAAAAAGAAATGGAATCCGTTGGAAACCATGGAACCAATTTGCTTTCTTTCATTAAGTATCGGACCAAGCATGAGGAACTCTCATCAAATGTAACATTGGGCTTTGTTGTAACAATATTTAATTTCTGGCCCAATAATAACATTTGCTTTCCTGATGAAATTTGGATCAAGCATTGGTTTACTAAGCATGGAACATAGTTGGGCTTTGGAGCAATGAGATTCATTCTGGCCCAATAGATAAAACCTTTTTCAGCCAACAATCATATAACAAGAATTACATAGGGCTGAATTTAATTTTTATTGGGCTTGGGATTTCTCTTTCTATTTTGGCCCAAATAAAAACCTGCATCACAAAATTATTAATTAAAATATGTTAAATGAAAATCAAATTAATAATTTTGTAATTAATAATGTTTGTTCATCATCAAAATTAAATTAGAGTTTTCCAAACTCGTCACTCTCTTGTGATGTGCCATCTATGTTCAGTGTCATCTACTCGTGTTCTGGCGGTACCCACTTGATTTGTCTCACTTCCTTGTTCTTGCTTAACCCATTCTCTTGTCTTCTTCGAAAAGCCTCTCCGACTTCCTCAACTTTCTTCAAAATTTTCAGGTGTGGTCTCTGGGGTCTTCTATATTGTTGATTATGCATCTCTTTATTTCTCCAGTTCCACATCTTCCAGCATGCTATCATAAAGATATCCATCCAATTCTAAACCGGGTTGCTCCCTAAACGGTGAGTCATGTTTGTATCCATCCATTCTTCCCTGTTAGCCTGGAAAAAAAAATTGAAGAGCCTCTAGCCGAACTAATTGTGCCCAGGTACTGGAAACCTTAGGACAGTCTCTTAACGCATGCAAAAGGTCTTCTTGTGGGTTTTGGCACAATTGGCATTCTTCGCTGCTTCTAAACATCTTCGCCTTCCTCTGATTGGTAAGGATTCTGTTGCTTGGCTTTCCAGATGAAAATCTTGGCTTTCTGAGGTCCTTGCCATTTTCATATCTTGCTCCAAATGGTTGTGGTGGGTTTTGTCCAATTTGCTAAAACTTTGTATATGCTTGCTACAGAGAATTCTCCATCTTCCGAGTGCATCCAATCATCTCTATCTTCCTCACTGTTCTGATTAGGTGGTGAGAGGGCAAGAATTTGCATTGTGGTGCCTTCAAGTAGGTATTCCATAAATTTATCTCTGTTCCAGTCTCCATCTTCATTTATCCATTCACTAACTCTGCTCTCTATTTTCTTGGCGCTCTTTTTAGCTTGTTCCAGAAGAGGGCTTCTTCTCCTCACCCAATTGTCCCTCCAAAAAAGAGTTGTACTACCATCCCCAATGTATCTTATTGTGCGCTTGATGGTATTTTTGTGGAAAAATGAATTTCCAAAACACCAAAAACTCACCGGCAAGTGTACCGGGTCGTATCAAGTAGTAAAACTCACTTAGAGTGAGGTCGATCCCACAGGGATTGATGGATCAAGCAACTTTAGTGGGTGATTAGTTTAGTCAAGCTAACATTGAGGTGAAATTGGTTGAAATGTAGCCAACAGAAAGTAAATTGACAAGAATTTAAAGTTGTAGAAAGTAAATGAGCGAAATCTTAAAGTGCAAGAAATGTAAATTGCAAGAATCTTAAATGACAAGAAATGTAAATTGCATGAAATATAAAGGGGAGTGGGTGCTGGAAATTAAAATTCAACAGGAAAGTATAGATAGCAATCAAACAGAGAAGTAAAAGATGCAAAATCATGCAACAGATCTAAACAGAAGAGTAAAATGCATTGAAGAATTTTAAGACAGAAAAGCAATGCTTAATTTGCAGCAATTTAAAAGTGGTTCAAGATCTCAGGAGTGGAAGAGACTAGATAACAATTCTAGATCTCAAATCCTTCCTTGATCCAACAAGAACAATTGCAAAATGAAAATGAAAGAGTAAATTGCAGAAGAAGAACAAGAGAAGTTGCAGATGGAGAATGAAAACAGAATTCCTTCCAATCTCAATCCAAAATTTCAAAACAGAAAATAAAACTAAGAGAGAAAGCAAAATAAAAACTAAAGAGTGCACAACTCCCTATTGGAGCTAGCCTCCTTTCTAATCGAGCTCCTCCTGAAAATGAGAATGATGCATTTATATAGGCTTTTTACAAAATAAAAATGAAATTGAAATGAAAAACAAATTAAATGAAAATCCCAATTCTAGCTTGTTCTTGTGCCTTTGAGTGATGATGTGGGCTTGGCTTGCTTTGGATTTGAAGAGAGATGGATCTAGTTGGCCTTGGTTTAATTGATGAAGAATTAAATCCAATTTGATTTTTAATTGAATTTTGGACCATGGTGCAGCTCCCAGGGCAAAGCTCAGTTGGAAAACCCAACTTAGCTTTCAAGTTGTGCTGTCCGTGTCATTTGATGCGCGTCCAGCCTTGGTTGTGTGCCAAAATTGTGCGCCAAAGTTCCTTGGTGCCTTGGGTCCGTGTCAATTTGTGGGGGAGAAGGGGGGAGATAGTGCTCAGTTGGAAAAACCAACTGAGCTTTCCTTTGTGGTGCCTTGCTTTCGGCCTCAAGGTCTTAGGTTCAACACTTGGTGGAAGCACTTTTGTGAGTTTTTTTTCTTGTATTTTCATGAGTGGGAGCCCGATAAAGCTCAGTTGAGAAAGTGAATTGAGCTTTATTTTGCTTTCCTTGTTTTCCTTGTGTCTCCCCCTTCGAGCCTTGGTGGAAGCATTGGCTGATTTTTTTGCTTATTTTTAGCTCTTAAAGATGCATTTCACTCGTACCTCAATTTCATGCCAAATATGGACTATGATATATCGTTGGAAAGCTCTGAATGTCAGCTTTCCAACGCAACTGGAAGCACATCAATTGGACATCTGTAGCTCAAGTTATTGCCCTTTGAAGGAGGCATGGTCATGATGTAAACGCCCACTTTTAACTTAGCGAAATTTCTTGCCTCCAAGCACATTTTTCTTGTACGGCAAAGCTAAGTTCACTTAGTGAACTGAGCTTTGTGTGCTGATTGTTCATGCTTCCTTTATTTGGTCATGGGCCACGCTTTTAAAAGCGTGGCCTAAGGCTCCAAAGTGTGCTCCAATTTCAAAGTGTGCCCCCAAAGCTCTTTTTTTCTCCTTTTTAGCTTATTTTGTGCTTCTTTTTCTTCTTATTTCCTACCAAATTTATAAAATTAAAAGATCAAGGAAATATACCATTTAAGCATAAAAGAATACAATATTTAAGCACTAATCATCAATTTCTTGTATGAAAAAGCATAGAAAAACATGACATATTGACATGTCATCACAACACCAAACTTAAACCTTGCTTGTCCCCAAGCAAGAAAAGAATCATGCAATAAAGTGTGACAATTCAAGGTGAGAAGAATAGCAAGTTAATGTTCATGGCAAGCTAGTTTTCTATGCATGCTACAATCACAAAAGAAATATAAATGATTGATGCTTCTATCTAGCTCAATTTATGAAATCTTTTCCTTATAATTCTTCCTTGAAACAAGCTTTTGATTTTTCTTATTAGCTTCTCCTTTTAGGTGCTTTGCCCCATGAGTTAATAACAAAGCTACGATTCTAAATGCTTTGTTTTCAAGTATTACCACTTGATACATAAGCACCACAAGCATTTGAATTAGAGGACTTCATTAAGCTCATTTTTCTTTTCTTTTCTTGACTCTCTAATCATTGATGCTCAGAACCTTGAGCTTTGAGGGAGTGCTTTTGCACTTGAGCCTAGCCTTGACTTCTAAGTGTTTTGTTTTCAAGCATTTGGCTTGATACATAAACACCACAAGTACTTAACAAATAAATTGCCATTGGTACTCAGAGCCTTCAGCTTTCTCATCCTTTCCCTTTTTCTTTTCTTGCTTTAATTGTATTTGCTTCTTCAAGGTTTTCATGATTTTCAAAAGATTTCACAAAATGTACTAGATGAAAACTTCAATTAAATAAAATCCAATACAATTGAGCAACAATTAATCATACTAGCTTTCCAATACTTGTATGCACATGCTAAAATCTTCTTTAATGCCTTGTTTGTTCATGATCATGATGCTTTATTGCTTTTGAACTCACAAAACTCAAGTTGGTAGTCATAATGCCACAACAGCATATTACAAATCAAGATTCAAATTATGCTTTATTCATACACACATGTAAACAGAGAAGGTGAAGACAATCATGCAATAAATGCTGGAAACAAATGAGAAGAAAAGGAACTTTACAACCTTGTAATTCATCTTCTCTATTGTTGTTCTTTTCCTTCTATTCTTCCTTCCTCCCATACCAATACTCAAAATGCTTGCTCATCCTCAAGCAACAATTAGAACAATGGCTATGGGGCTAAGATGGATCATGAATGTCTTACATAATGAAATGTTAGTAGTACATATGTTCTAAGCAAGCAAAATTAAAGATAATAATCAAGGCACAAGAGACAGAGACATTGTGATTGCAAACTTAAGAAGGTGTGCATAATACTTTGCATAAAAGATAAGTGGCACACCAAACTTAGTGTGACACTTTCACTTGGAATTGATGCAAGTATCTTGTAAGAATTGGAACCAAATTTTGTTGCATAGCAACACCAAACTTAGAATGCAATCCTATGTCCATTTTATTTGAAATAAGACTAAATAAAACTGTGGTATGTTAAATACAATCACCAAGCCAAGAATCTTGTCATGAATAAAGCTCTCTTGATGATGTATTAACAAACACAATTAATAAAAGAAAGCATTAAAAAAAAAAACACGTAAATGAATAAAGAGGAAACTAAAATGTTAAACCAAAAGAGAAAAATAAAATTGCAGAGGCATTATGATTATGCAAACAAGCAGTGTTGCTTGAATAAATTGCATAGAAAAATAAGTAGCACACCAAACTTAGAATCTTGGTGTGTCACTTTCATTTTTAATTTGATGCAATCATCCAAAAAGATTGAAAACAATTTGTTGCAAGACAACACTAAACTTAGAATGTAACCATATGCCAATTTATTGAATTTAAACAAAACAAAGAACGAAGACAAAGCAGAGAAGAAATGTTACCTACGGTTGGGTTACCTCCCAACAAGTGCTCTTTTAGTGTCATTAGCTTGACATGTTGTTCTTCACTTTCTTCCTCTTCTTCCAGTTTGTTAAGAGGAATGACCTTAAGGGGGGAGAACATTCAGCTAGTATCCTTTGTCTTGGCCTTTCCTCAGCAAGCTTCCTTTTGCAAATGGCTTGATTAATCTTGCTTGCTGGATCAGGGACAGAATTGGTGTTCTTGCTAGTTGCCTTCACTTCTTTGGATTCAAGACTTGGTTGCTGTGTGATTATTGGAGTTTTATATTCATCCAGAACCTTTTGAATTGGTGGTTCCATGAACTCTTCCTTCATGTACTTCTCTGCCTCACTTGAGTGTAAATTTTCTGGAATGACTTCCTCATTTTCATGCTCCTCCCCTCCCAACATTTGACTTAATAGCTTTTTCATTGAGGAGGTTTGTTGATCTTCCCAACATTTTTTCATCTCCTCTTCATATTTTTCAATCACAGATTCAATTGTTGAGAGTTTTTGGGTCAGGGACGTTTGTGAGAGTTGTGAGTCTTCATGTTCCCTTGTCATCTCAAGTGCAGTTTCATTTTCAACCACCTCATTCTTCATTGAAAGTTCACTTGATGCAGTAGCCTCCTCATCTTGCTCTTTCACTTTATCCTTCACATCCATCAATTGGTCTTCATTTTTCTTGCTTAGTGATTCTGAGTGTTTCCCTATGTTCTCCAAATGCTCATCCTTCTTCTGAAGAAGGATTTCTTGTTCTCTCCAGGATTGTTGTTGTTCCTCCATGAGTTGTTCTTGTCTTTTCAACAATTCTCTGGATTTTTGAAGGGGATCTTCAACTAGTTCAAGGGTTTCTTCATTTTGCTCTTCCACCTTCTCCCGTGCACTAAACATTTGGTTTACCAGCACTTCTATGTTTTTGAATGAACTCTCTTGCTCGTTCCAGGATATCTGTGCCTCCCTCTCATATTTTTCAAACATGGTCTCAAGCTTTGAGAGGCTTTGGTTCGTGGAGGTTTGTGTTGAAGCATAATCAAGTGATGAAGAACTTTCAAATGAGAAACTGGAACGTGAGGGTGGATGCTCTTTCATTCCTTGGTGATACTCCCAGCCACCATTAGAATAATGACTTGAATCATTTTGTGGTGGTGGGAAGTATCCCATATGATTCTCTTGCTCATCTTGTGTCTTTGAAGCAAATCTCCATGAATTGGAGTGCTCAGAATTGGTATTTTCTTGGTGATATTCCCAGCCACCATTAGAGATTGGTGATGGTGGGTAATATCCCATAAAATTTGTTTGATCATAAGAGGAGTTGAACTCCATTTGAATTTTGGAAAACACAACACCAAGGAAAATTGAAATTACTCATATCAGATATGAGAATTTCTTAGTGAGGCAAAAACTCAAACACCTTGGTTTCAATTTAAAATAGAAAACAAAAATAAAGAAAATGCTTGATCTAGACTTCTCATCCACTTAATCATTGTTGATCTAAATCAATCCCCAGCAACGGCGCCAAAAACTTGATGGTATTTTTGTGGAAAAATGAATTTTCAAAACACCAAAAACTCACCGGCAAGTGTACCGGGTCGTATCAAGTAGTAAAACTCACTTAGAGTGAGGTCGATCCCACAGGGATTGATGGATCAAGCAACTTTAGTGGGTGATTAGTTTAGTCAAGCTAACATTGAGGTGAAATTGGTTGAAATGTAGCCAACAAAAAGTAAATTGACAAGAATTTAAAGTTGCAGAAAGTAAATGAGCGAAATCTTAAAGTGCAAGAAATGTAAATTGCAAGAATCTTAAATGACAAGAAATGTAAATTGCATGAAATATAAAGGGGAGTGGGTGCTGGAAATTAAAATTCAACAGGAAAGTATAGATAGCAATCAAACAGAGAAGTAAAAGATGCAAAATCATGCAACAGATCTAAACAGAAGAGTAAAATGCATTGAAGAATTTTAAGACAGAAAAGCAATGCTTAATTTGCAGCAATTTAAAAGTGGTTCAAGATCTCAGGAGTGGAAGAGACTAGATAACAATTCTAGATCTCAAATCCTTCCTTGATCCAACAAGAACAATTGCAAAATGAAAATGAAAGAGTAAATTGCAGAAGAAGAACAAGAGAAGTTGCAGATGGAGAATGAAAACAGAATTCCTTCCAATCTCAATCCAAAATTTCAAAACAGAAAATAAAACTAAGAGAGAAAGCAAAATAAAAACTAAAGAGTGCACAACTCCCTATTGGAGCTAGCCTCCTTTCTAATCGAGCTCCTCCTGAAAATGAGAGTGATACCTTTATATAGGCTTTTTACAAAATAAAAATGAAATTGAAATGAAAAACAAATTAAATGAAAATCCCAATTCTAGCTTGTTCTTGTGCCTTTGAGTGATGATGTGGGCTTGACTTGCTTTGGATTTGAAGAGAGATGGATCTAGTTGGCCTTGGTTTAATTGATGAAGAATTAAATCCAATTTGATTTTTAATTGAATTTTGGACCATGGTGCAGCTCCCAGGGCAAAGCTCAGTTGGAAAACCCAACTTAGCTTTCAAGTTGTGCTGTCCGTGTCATTTGATGCGCGTCCAGCCTTGGTTGTGTGCCAAAATTGTGTGCCAAAGTTCCTTGGTGCCTTGGGTCCGTGTCAATTTGTGGGGGAGAAGGGGGGAGATAGTGCTCAGTTGGAAAAACCAACTGAGCTTTCCTTTGTGGTGCCTTGCTTTTGGCCTCAAGGTCTTAGGTTCAACACTTGGTGGAAGCACTTTTGTGAGCTTTTTTTCTTGTATTTTCATGAGTGGGAGCCCGATAAAGCTCAGTTGAGAAAGTGAACTGAGCTTTATTTTGCTTTCCTTGTTTTCCTTGTGTCTCCCCCTTCGAGCCTTGGTGGAAGCATTGGCTGATTTTTTTGCTTATTTTTAGCTCTTAAAGATGCATTTCACTCGTGCCTCAATTTCGTGCCAAATATGGACTATGATACATCGTTGGAAAGCTCTGAATGTCAGCTTTCCAACGCAACTAGAAGCACATCAATTGGACATCTGTAGCTCAAGTTATTGCCCTTTGAAGGAGGCATGGTCATGCTGTAAACGCCCACTTTTAACTTAGCGAAATTTCTTGCCTCCAAGCACATTTTTCTTGTACGGCAAAGCTAAGTTCACTAATCACTTAGTGAACTGAGCTTTGTGTGCTGATTGTTCATGCTTCCTTTATTTGGTCATGGGCCACGCTTTTAAAAGCGTGGCCTAAGGCTCCAAAGTGTGCTCCAATTTTAAAGTGTGCCCCAAAGCTCTTTTTTTCTCCTTTTTAGCTTATTTTGTGCTTCTTTTTCTTCTTATTTCCTACCAAATTTATAAAATTAAAAGATCAAGGAAATATACCATTTAAGCATAAAAGAATGCAATATTTAAGCACTAATCATCAATTTCTTGTATGAAAAAGCATAGAAAAACATGACATATTGACATGTCATCAGCGCTATTGGAAAGCTGGCCAAATCTTCACAATTTCTCTCCATAGGTCAGAGTCTCCACTCTTGGCACTAAAATTGCTTATGTTACTCTCTCCCTTGCAATACTTTTGAATTAGAGTTCTAGCCCACAGTGTGTTTTGATTCTCTCTTAGTTGCCAAATAATTTTCATGAGAAAGGCATCGATCATCAAGCTTAGTTTTCTGAATCCCAATCTTCCTTCATGTTTTGGTGTGCAAATGATTTTCCAGTTAATGGCATGTAACTTTCTTCTTTGACCATCATCTCCCCAAATAAATCCTCTTTGAATCTTTTCTATTTCATTACAAACAGTTTTTGGAACTCTTGTATGCTTCATATCAAAGTTTACACTAGGACTTATAGCCGACTACGCTAAAGTGATCCTGTCGGCAAGTGATAAACACTTGGATTTCCATCCCTTCAACTTACCTTGAACCCTTTCAAGAATTTCCTTGTAATTTTATTTTTCTATCCTATTGTTGTTGATCATGGCTCCCAAATATCTTCCAAGAGCCGAATTCTCCCTAATACTAGTTTTTTCCTTAATTCTTTCTTTATCTTGTCCGAGTTGGTGTATTTTTTGAAAAAACTATGGAGGATTTATTTACATTGATCTTTAATCCGGTGGCCTTGCAAAAAATTTTCAAAACGGTGCTAATTATTTCCATTTGGTCCTCTAAAGCTTCTGTGAAGAACAGTAGATCATCTGCGAACATTAAGTGAGATATCTCCATCCTCTCTCATCCAACTCTAAAAGGGTTTCACTTTTCATAATACATCTCATGTTCTATATAATGTGATAGTTTATCCATGCAGATAACGAATAAACAAGGGGACATGGGGTCCCCTTGCCTAATCCCTCTTGTGGGAACAAAAGTCTCTGTCTTGCTTCCGTTCCAAAGAATACTGTAGCTGACTGATCTGACTTCCTCCATAACAATGTCAACAATTTTTGTAAGGAGCTTTAACTCTTGTAGTCTTTCCTGCATGAAATCCCAATTAATTCTATTGTAGGCTTTTTTGAAGTCAACTTTGATAGCCATGAAATTTTTTTCCCTCTCATCTTCTTCATAGAATGCATAATCTCCTTTGCAATCACGATATTATCTTGAATTTTCTTGCCAGGTATAAAACTAGACTGATTGGGGTTGATTCTGTCGTTTAGATGGGGTTTTAGCCTCTGCACAATGATCTTTGTCAAAATTTTCAGCCTTACATTGCAAAGAGCAATTGGCCTAAACTGAGAGATGAACTCTGGGTGTTGTATCTTCGGGATGAGCGCAATAAGGATTGAGTTAGACTCCTTTAAAAAGATAGGGTTCCTCCAATAATCTCTGATGTAGTCACAGACTTTATGTTTTAATAAATCCCAATTATTTTTTAAGAAAACAGATGGGTATCCATCGTCTCCTGGAGCTTTGAAGGATCCTATGCTGAAAAGTGCTTTCTTGATCTCACAGTTTGTCGGCCTTCTCTCCATCATCCTGCAATCCAAAGGATCCAAGTTAGGCACTATAATATTTTCTAAGGTTAGAGGAGTGGTATTTACCTGTTCTTGATAGAGACTTTTGAAATATTCAATAACATGCTCCTTTAAATCTTAGTCTTCTTCAATTCAATTTCTGCTTGCATTTTTTAGCTTGAGAATCTTGTTTTTCCTTCTGCTTATGATAGCCTTAGTGTAGTAGAATTTGGTATCTATATCTCCTTCCACCACCCATTGCTCTTTTGATTTTTGGAGCCAAAAAACTTCTTCTTTATCTAGTATTTCCTCAAGCTCTCTCTTGAGCTTTACTTCCAAGTCATCCAAAAACGGATTTCTTCTGTAACTTTTGCTCCTCTGAATGCCATTGATTCTATTTAACAATCTTCTTTTTTATTTGAAAATATTTTCAAAAATGTCCTTATTCCATTTATTGAGATCTTTCCTTAGACTGTTTAGATTCTGGGTAAGTCTGTTGTCTTCTCTCCAGTGCTCTTCCAAAAAAGGCTTGAAATATGGATGCAAGGACCACATTGCTTCAAATCTAAAAGGCCTTTCATTCCTGCAGTTGCTTTCTTCCTCCTTTTTGATTAGCAAAGGGTGATGGTCCAAATTGATTCTTGGGCGGACTTTGACCACTGCTTCTTGAAACCTAGTTCTCCAGGAAGGATTTGATAAAGCTCTATCTAATCTTTTAAAAACTCTATCATATCCTTCCCACTGAGGTCCTCTCCAAGTGAATCTTGTGCCAACAAAATTCAAATCCACTAAACTACATCTGTCAATCCAATCAGCAAAATTTCTACACATTCTTTGATCAGTGGGGCTACCTCCTTTCTTCTCCGTACAGTCTTTTATTTCATTAAAATTTCCGGTTAAAAGCCATGATTCATTTATATTTCTAGCAATTCTTTCAATATTCGGTCAAAGCAGCCTTCTATGGCTTGGTTGAGGGCTTGCATAAATCGCTGTAAGGCACCAAGGTTCTTCATTTTGCACTTGGATTCTTGTATGAATAAACTGTTGATTAGTTTCCAACGGAGAAGATTACTATCCTTCTAGCAAATCCAAATTCCACCAATGAAGCCTTGCGCCTCTTCTATGATGAAGTTGTTGAATCCCAGACTTTGTATAATTCTTCTCGCATTGTCTCCACTAACTTTGGTCTCCAAAAGTATGATAATATCCAGGTTGTATTGTCTAAAAAACTCTTTTAAGGTACGTCTAAAAGCACAACTAGCCACACCTCTAACATCCCAACATTATAATCATTAAAAAAACAAAGGGATAAAAGGCGGATCTAATTCAGCTGCATGTCTGCAGCTTCAACTCCTTCCAAACCAATAGTCCTGGGGCTTTCGAAGCCTACCCCCCCATTATAAAATCTTCTATATTCTTCTGCATCTCTATATCCCTAGAAGCTTCAATTTTTTGTTTTGTCTCTCCTGGGTCTGGGGGCTCATTCTCTTCATTATGTTGTGTTTCCTCTGCTTCCATAACATTTTCATTTTGTGCTTGGTTTTGTGTTGCATCATCATCTGTATTCCAGTTTTTCCTACAGTTGACTATTTTTTTTTTGTTGTGGTTGCTGCTTTCTCCTTTGTGTGTTTCTTTTTCTTTATTGATTTGGCTTTTTCCTTTTTGTATTTGCCGGTTTTGCTTCTAGTTCTATTCTTTGTTGTTGTTCTTATTGGTTGCTATCAAATTTCTTTCTGTGAGTTCTACTTGGTTGAGCTATCTCTTTTTCTTTTTTTCATCTGTTCTTTTGGCCATGTATATTCTCTATTGTTGTTCTCTTAACTCCCCTCTTCCTCATTATCCCTGCTATTATTTTCTGGTTCTTCTATTTCCAATGCACTATATCTAGATATATTGTTCTTCTTATTTTCCTTCTCTTTTGAATGATTTGGACCAGCTTCATCCTTGTTTGCCTTCTTTCTCTCTCTTCTTTGTTTTTTGACAACCATCCATGGCCCATAGTTATTTTATTCTTTTTTCTTTGTTGCTAAAATTTCTATTGTCTTTGTGTTCTCATTTCTTTTTTCGTTCTCTAGTGTCCCTGCCTTTTTTTCCATGTTGCCTTCTGGTTGTTTTCCTCTTCTCTCTTCTGCCTTTTGTTGTTGATGTTCTGCTTCCCTTAATTCCCTTCATACGGCACAGTATTTTTGTTCATGATCCATTTTTTCACATGTGAAGCATATTTGGTGGATACCTTCATATTCAACTTGATAGGCTTTTCCATTCACCATATACCTCCCTAGCAGCGGCTTGGTTAGATCGACTTCAACGCATAGCCTGACAAACTTACCTCTGTATAACTGAGAAGTATTATAGTCTATCTTGCATGTTCTGCCTATCAAATCTCCAATTTTTCTCAAAATCTTCTCATTATAGGGTTCAATAGGCAGTCCCGAGAGTCTTACCTACGCTCTGATCTTATCAATAATAGTGAGCAGTGGATTAAAATCTGGTTCCCAGAGTCTTACCGCCAAGTAGTGGTCATATATTTTTCAAGGGCCCTCAAGAAGTGCGTGATCTAAATCATCTTTAGCGTAAAACTTAACCAGGTAGAAGTTATTGCCCAGGTCAATAGCGTCTACTCCACCAAGTCTCCCCCACAGAGTTTCTATTTTCTTCTTCATGGCTGCATAAGCAATTTTTCTTCCCATTAGTTTGACTCTTAGGGATTTCCACCACGGTTTCCAGAGTTCTTTTTTGACTGTATCGTTGATGATAATGTTAAACAGTCCTTCTCCCATATCTACCACTGTTACTTATTCTTATTCTTTCTTTTTTCCTTCGCCTCTTGCTTCTGTTGTTTCAGGTATTTTCTTCTAGTCACTCATCATATCTTCTTTTTCTGAATCTGACATGTCATCATCGAACATGGCTCCTACTCTAGTCACTATGTTCGCATAAGATCTCGTTCCATAACTTCCTTCGTTGTCGTCCATCCAGTCTTCATGTCAAGGGATGAGAGCTTGGATCCCAAGTAACCTTCTTCTCCTTTTCTAATCTTCTTGTTGCTACGCAGTGGGTTCTCATGATCTTACAGTAGTCACGGTGGCTCATTGGAGGCCCTTTTCGGCCGCTTATTGCCGGTCATGGACAGAGGAGGCTGGTTGCGTATGGGATGTTGGAGAAAAAATAAAGATACCATTAACGGTTAGTTTCAATTTGTCCACTCGTTTATGCATAACATGCATAACTACTCATTATGACTCTAACAATAAGATGTGCAACTTATTTTGTTTGGGCTTGTGTATCATTCTGAGTGTTTTGGGCTATAGGATATGGTAGGTTTAATATGTCCCCATAAGCTGGAAGATGGAATAAATTAAAATTTTTTAACTTGGAAGAATTTGTATGGAATGCCTGAATTGGAAGAGGCTTAGTAAAGATGTCTGTTAATTGATGGAAGGAAGGAACGGGAAGCAATTTCACTGAGCCTTTTCACGAACAAGGTGGCAGTCAACTTCTAGGTGTTTGGTCCGCTCATAAAAAACATGGTTGACAGCCATATGTAGTGTACTTTGGTTATCACAAACAAAACTGGAGGTCGAACACAAGATACATGAAAAAACGGTAAAAGATTCAATATCCAGAGAAGGTCACAATTAGTGTTTGCCAAAGCACGGTATTTGGCCTCCGTAGAAAAATGACCAACAGTGATTTGCTTTTTAGTCTTCCAAAAAACGGCATTTTTATGGAGTAGGTCAACGACTAACTTGTTACGGATTTGAATTCGCTGCTCAATGGGTTGTTACATGCACAAAGCGGAATTCGAACTTCCGACATTTACCTAAATAAACTAATGAGCTAACCACTCAATCAATACAAATTAGTTGAAAAAAAAACAAATAAATGGTTATATTTTTACAATTCAACTAGGTATTCTTTAAAAGTTGTATAATATTCGGCCTTTTATTACAATAATTTAAAAAAAAAGTAAAATAAACACATCTAAAAATTATAAATAGATTTAGTGTCTTTTTAAAATTAAATACATATTCAAAATAAAAACTAAATCAAACTGAAATTTAAAATTTAAATTTCAATTTTAAATTTTTGTTTCAGATTTAATATATTTAATTATTAATATATTACAATTTAAATACACATCCAAAAATCAAATTAGTTAGAATTTAAAATTTCGAATTTAAAATTCTAAAATAAATCTTAAACCATCTTAAATCACTAGTAAAATTTTCGCTTCGTAAAGATCCAGAGCTGCAGCACCTCCCTCTCCTCATCTGTTGCCGCTTTCGTCTTCTCCCGCGTTGCGTACTCCTCTGTGACGATCTCCTCTTTCGGTGACGCGCACTTCCCCTGTGCACACCCCGCGCCTCTTCCATCGATGGGCTCCTCTTCGTCCCTGGTCTCCTCCCTCGCGCCACGCACAACCGCCCCCTTCTCCCGCGCCTCCCCCTGTCTCCTCCCCCACGTTGCACTCCTTCTGTCTCTGGTATTTCTGTTTGCAAAATTCTAAAAAAATTTGGTTGAGTTCATTCATGAAGATATGTTATTCCTTTTTTTTTTCTGCTTAATAAAAAGTTATATTTTTTTAAAATTTATGTATAATATTGGAAGTGTCTGTATTTTGTTTTTTTAAATGTATTTGTGATTATAATTTTTTTTGCACTCATATATTTGATTTGAGAGTTGTAATGTTAACCTAATTTGGATGTGTCAATACTTAATTTTGGATGTGTTTATGTTGTTCATTATGTTCTTATGTACACACACAAATATATATATATATATATATATATATATATATATATATATATATATATATATATATATATATAAGTTTTTTTACATAAGTTTTGGATGTGTTGATAAAATATTTAGAGTGCATTCTTATAATTTTGGATGTGCGTTTGAGTTTAATTTTTTCTGTGTTCAATATGTAATTTAGAATTACAATGACAATAATTTAGATGTGTTAATAAATAATTTTAAATGTGTTTATGTTGTTTATTTAATTTTAGATGTGTTTTTAACATGAGTTTTGAATGGTTTGAATAAAAAAAATAATTGAATGAGTTTAATTGATTTTGAAAAACTTCACTTATTTTTTTAAAATTAATACACGAAAAGTTGTTACGAGTTTTATGGTTTAGTTTGCAAAAAATAGTGATTACAAATTTTACGGTGATAAATATTCAAAATAAAAGTGGTTCCTTAAAAATAGAAAATATAATTAATTAAAAAATTAAAATAATAAAATATTAAATTTAAAAACTGAATAAAGACTGAATTTTGTTGTACAAGTAGCATTTTCCATATTTTTAATAAGTTCTTTCATATAATAGCTTTTTTTAAATGTGTGCGTGTGTGTGTTTTTTTTTCTTTTTTTATTGGTATTATGTTAAATTCTTTTGACGTCAATAAAGATTTAATGTATTGTCATAAAATTATTTTTTCTACAAATTTAAAGAGATAAAAAGATACGCATAGTAATTGTGTTGAAAATAAATAATAGGAAAAAAAATTCTAAGATAATACATTGGCGGTGATAACAAGCTTAAAATAGGCTATTATTAGACTTGGTTTTAGCGTTGGAAGCAATAGGAGCCATCTTCCTCTACCGCTACGTAGAGAGCAACCATTGTATCATTACAAATATATAATAACAACAACATTATGACTCATGTATATAGAAGCCTAATTTATTTTCTAAGAAGCAAAGTTTAGCACTTTACAACTTTTGTAATATTAAATGTGCCCCGTGCTCAGGCTGAAGTGTAATAATAAAGGATGGAGAATGAGTATAAGATGGAGACAACGTAAAGGAGAAACGTTGCAAGATCATGGACACAGCTATCTTTGCCTCTAACAATCCAAAGTTTTGCCCTATGCAGAGTCGAGGACCCCATCCAAATGGCATGTATGAAACTTTCCCATTTGTTGCCTTTGATACTCCTTCAGCAAACCTCTCTGGCTTGAACTCCTTGGCATCATCTCCCCAAAATTCCTTTTCCTGGTGTAGCATTGATATAGGCACTACAAGTTCCACCCCTGCAGGAATTATGAGGTCTCCAAGTTTTGCATCTTTGCGTAGAAATCGCGCGAACATGACCACCGGTGGATATAGCCTAAGGCTCTCCTGTAGAATCATTGACACCTGATTCATAGAAAAGGTAACAATATCGTATCAGTAAAAATAACTAATTTTTACGTTGACCAATGTAAAATATTTTATAATGTCAATACGTGAAATTCAAACTTACAATCTTTAGTTGACCTATCTTGTCGTAGTCTGGTTTTTCGTTTCCAAACACTTTAAAAACTTCCTCCCTTGCCTTTTCTTGCCAATCAGGATGCTTGCTTAGCAGTAACATGGTCCACACTAGCAATTCTGCATTGGCTTCCTGTCCAGCTAAGTAAAACAGTTTGACCTCTTCCACTACCTCTCTTAAACTCATTCCTGGGCCGTTATTTTTCTCAGATTCCTTGTAATTTGATTCCAAAAGTATCCCCAACAAGTCATTGTTTGTGGCCTCCCCTGCTTTTATTAATTTCAATCTTCGGTTGATGATATTCATTAGCGATCCTCGTATTTCCTTGTCAATAGCTTTCATCCTTCGGTTGGTACGAGTTGGTAGAAATCTACAAAATAAGCACAAATGCGGCAAAAACTGATTAGACTCTCACTTTTTTACTTTAGAGGAACCTGATCCAGTGTGGCCACCCATACCTGTACCCTGGAAGGAAAGCGAATTTAAAGAGTGTCATTGTGAGTTGAAGCATCTCTCTTTGAAGTTGGAAGACTCTCTTTCCTTCTTCGAAGCTACTTCCAAAGCCGGCGCGAGCGAGGACATCGCTCGACACGTTTGTTATGGAAGGCCATACATCCATCTCACATGGTCCATCAGAAGAAGCTAATACATTCTCCCATTTGCTTACCATGTCATCGCAACACTCAACAAATATTGGTACCAAGACCTACAGAAATTTTCCAGATTATTAAACACCATACTTGAACCTGTTTGCTTGTCGAACACTTAACTTTATAGGTTCATGTCAGGTAATCATGTTTGATATTTATAGAGACTATTTTGACATATCAAAATCTAAAGGAACTAAAATGAGGTTATGTTTGTTTATTGCGGGATATAGATGCACATAAATATATGTAGTCTATTTGATAGTGAGAAAATGAGATTATGTTATATAATGAGTTAGGATTATCTTGGATGAGTTTAGAAAAGTAAATTCGATGTCCAATATGATTTAGGTGAATGCTATGGTGCCTAAAAAGTGGTGCCTATTTATTAAAAAAGGTTAAAAAATAATATTAGACGCCTTAATCATATCTCTAATGTCTCCAACCAAAGGTCGGTATGAATTTCCCTTAATGCCCTGCTGCCTTAGACGCCTCTCTATGCTCTTTGGTTTCAGCCACACCCACTTGAGTGCACTCCACAACCACCATATCAGTAGCCCCACACCGATCACGGTGCTCATAGTTGATAATAGTGGCAGCCCCTCCATTATGATCTACTCTAACTCACTCTCACTTACTTCCACACCATATTATAGATTGCCAAAGATTATTGGAAACCAAATTGCAAATAAAGAAAAGATGGGGAAAAAAAGCGTTTCCCACGAGAGCCACGCAAGTTAGTATTAAATTTTTTAAAACTAGTACGTGCGGACCACGGGGGCAGATTACTCATTTTTATAATCATGTCAAATATTTTATTTTTGGAACCGTATGTTTTAGTAATATGACAGAATTAGTAATAAAATGTTTAAATGAAAACATGAAAAAATAACAACATAAATATAATAAGTAAGACTATATGAGTGTCCTCTTGGAATAATTTATAATAAATCATTTTTGAGTAATAATAACAAAATATTATCATTTTCTTCTCAAGAAATATTTTAATATTTACATTGCATATTGTCTATAAAGATACCCAAAAAAAAAAATACATATTGTCTATAAATTAAATAGGTATTTATAATATTATTCGTTTATAAAAAAGGCATTACAACATACGTTTTCCATATTATTACAACACATCTTAATCTATTAATGCTTTGTTGTAAAGAATTATTTTATTTTCAATATTTCTAAAATTATTTATCTTTTAAATTGTGTTTTATGACCCCTGTAGATCCGGGATTATTTCGAAAATCATAATTATTTTATCTTTTAAAGTTCACTTTATGACTCCTCCAATGCAGTGATTGTCTAGAGTCTAGTCCTTCAGGTTTTAGAAAGTTTTTATTTTCTCTATTTTTTAAAACACCTTACTTTATTTTTTAAAATTTATTTTATGACTAGTATAATAACTGCACGCAGCTGTAGAAAGCATCTTTAGTTTTCTATACTTCTAAGAAATCTTATTATATGGCTTATTAATAAAAACCTTACTCTATTTCTTAACATTTATTTCATTTCATGTACTAACTTCATGGGCTTGTAAAGCGATTTTTTATTTTTTATATTTATAAGAGTAAATTTTTAAATAGTATCTGAAAATTTTATATTAATGATAAAAATAATTTTAAAATAATTAAATTTTAAATATTTAAAAACGTGATAAAAATAACCATAATAATATTGCAAAGTGTATGATCACAAAAAAAAAAGCAGCATAATACCAGACACAAATCATGTAGAATCACATCAACCAATAACATATTTATGCATGTGAATGGGTTAGTGCTTAGTGGATTTGGGTTTTTATAATTTAGTACATTTGGAAACATCTTTTTTTTTTTCATAAGTGCAATTATGCATATGAAAATGGGCTAGTGCTTACTGGGTTTGGGTTTTTTTTTGGGTACTTGGTTTGGGTATTTATAAGTAATGAACATTTACACAACCGGGCCCAATATATTTAAACTAAAAGTAATTATGAACTATTTAAACCAAGTTTGATTGGTTTAGTGGTTAGTTTATTAGTAGAATTTTATGTTGTGTATATAGTGACCAACAATAAACTCTTAAATAAAATTTTGATTTATGATGGATTAATACTTAACCCAAAGAATTGAGAGATGCTGTAAAAAAAAATATGAACTATTTATATTTTATACACAAATGTTTTGTATTTTATGTATTTATTTATAATTTGAAATTTTCAGTTAAATCACTATTGAAATTTCTAAATTCGTAAACCGATTTAAATGGTTCGATGTACAATTCAGTTTTTAAAATCTCTGTTTTTAATTTTTATTGATGTATTATTTATTTGTTTATAATTTATTAATTTCGGTTGAATTTTAGTTCAACTGATTTAATATTTCTATATATCCGAGCCAGTAACATAAACAAGTGGATGTACAGTTGGATTCTGATAACCTTTATTCTTACCCCATCCATGAAGTAAACAAAATTGCACGCGCTTACAAATTTTATTAATATAGTTGAACTTGATTCATAATAAGCTCAATGTCAATGAAGGGATGTAAAATAAAGATGAATAAAAAAGAATGGAATAAAAGTGAACCACGTACACCGACTTATGCTGAGTTGTTGACAATGTTCCCAACATGGCCGATACAAACACGCTTGCACACGCGCAATCTAGTACACCTAATCAAATTTAATATGTTTACCTGTAATATTACAGGCTAGAATGTCAATTTTAGGGGTGTTTATAATTTGAATCGAAGGATGATATGTGTTTATAACACGTAGTAAAAAAAATTAATTTTGTGTTAAATTTTATTTAAATAATATTTAAATTAGATCTAAATATTTTAGAACGTTTTAGTAAAAAAATTATTTTTTTTATTGTACGAAGACTTTATGCGTATTTACATCAAAATCAATTTTTTTTGTTAATTTTTTTATCAATGACATTTGATTTAAATTGAAAAATTTCTTTCAACTCTTTTCACATCATAAAATTTTTTTTTAAAAGTTAGGCACATCACATATGTTTATATGCGTAGAGATAAAAGAATAAAACTCTTGTGTATGTGTAATTTGTTCTTTATTCTTTGCATACATATATACATATTATGAGATTTTGTTAATGATTTTAAATTTAAATCTCATTTTAAATTTATAAATCATATCATAACTCAATTTAAAATAGAATCAATTAAGAATAGATCTAATCCAAACTTAAAATTTAAATTTAAAAATAAAATAATTAATTATTCTCAATTCTCATTTAATATTCTCAATAATCATATTATTATATTTTTAGTACTAATAAAAAATATAATAATATTCTATTTAAATTAATATAATTATTTATTTGATCAAATTAAAATAATAATTAAATAATTATTTAGTAAAGATTAAAATCTCATTAGTATGTGACCCTATAGGTTCAACACTAAGTGAGTAGTAAATTAATTATACAAAATTTACTAATTAAAGTTAGTGTCTAGCAACACTCTTTAACGACCCGATAGTCTGAAGTAATATATTTTTTCTAAGAATCCGAAAAGAATAAGGTATAATTCATTCCATCTTTCTAATTCTTGGTTAACCCTTAGAGTATGGTTTGATTGTTAAATCCTAACTTATTACCATTATTATAATGAACTGTGAATGACATAAGAAATTTATTTCTTCATTCATTTAATTTCCTTAGCCAATATTTTATTCATCCCAGTCATTATAATCATAGAGTTTAAACTCTTTATTGAGAGTTGACGGATTCTTTATTGACTAATGACTAATTATTAATTCTACAATTAGATCATACCCAATATTCATTCAACTAGCACCTTAAGGTATTAGGTGTCCAAAATCAAAGTATAATAAATACTTTGTTAATTATTTTGACAGTTCGCAGGTCAAAAGAAACTCTATTACTATATTCATCTTGAGAATATCCTATTGACAAATATGCAGTAATTATAACCATTAAGAATTCTCAAAGCTAAGTGAGTCAGTTCAATGAGATCTATTAATTTTCATCCAATGAATCCCATTCTATATATATTGATCTTTCTGGATTATTAATGTATTTTTTAATAATTCTATGATAAAGAACAATTTATATTAAATTATAAAAGATTTATCTTTTAATATTATGATTACTATCACAATGATAAATTTCTAAATTTAATCAATGATCTTATTATATTAACCCTTTAATATAATAACAATAACAAATTATTTGACATATGATTGATTAGATTGTGGTCATACTACTTATTTTCAATACGGATACTATTTATGTTAGTTATCTAAATTCAATTTGAAAATTGTGGGTATTGATCTAATCCGCAAGATTATCAAATTAAATTGAATTTGATCCACACATTAATAACATCGGATTGCAAATTTTAGCTAAGTATCCATATATCACGGATCTACAAAAATAATAAATAAATAAATAAATATGTTTAAAAGAATAGAAAAATTATTTATTTTTTTAATAAAATAAACTTTTTAAAATATTTTATGTTTTGCGAATATATTCAATATCATATCCAATCCAAATTTAAAAACTGCAGATATTGAATCCAATCCGATAATTTTAGTGCGAATCAGATTGAAATTTTGACAAAATTCGATTCGCGTTCATCTCTACTTGATTTAACTCTTAAAATTTTTTGATATTATAATTTTAAATAAATCAATCGATTTTATAAAATTTACACTAAATTGACAATTTTACGATTTAAATCTTATTATAATTTTACATTTTACGTATTTTATTTATTTATTTGTAAGATCTCGATTTTTTCTACTTTACCTGTGTGTATCGTAATTTCAATACGTATAAATATACACTAATTACTAGTAAGATATGTCCTGTCAATAAAATCATTAATAAATTAAATTAAATAAAACCAAGTTTTTTTATAATATTTAAAAAATATATAAATATAAACACCCTCTAATTGTCCATTTGAATAATGACAACTATTTGGCACTAGAAGAGTATACAACTACATACTCAAGTAATTTTGGATTACTTGTAATGATAATAATTAAATAAAATTCCTAAAACATGATGATTTCATAGTAAAAACTTTTAATCATGAATACAAGTACTATTATATTATAAGAGCCATTTAAATAAAGACATTTAAAATATTTTTAAAATTTTTTTAATAATTAAAATTTAATATATATGATTAATTAAATTATGTTATTTTTGTCATAATTAAATCGGACAAATTAATTTAATCAAAAAAATAATAAACTAAATCTTAAATCGATCTAAATTAATACTTTTTTTATAGAAAATAATTACAATATTTCTATTATAAAAAATGACTAAAATATATACTCTTATATATAGATATATATTAATTTTGAGATCTCTAAATCTTAATTCTATAATGACACAGAAAAAAAAAGAATTATGATTTAGAATTTAAAAATATATATATATATATATAATAAGAATATTTTAGTTATTTTCTATAATAAGAATATTGTAATTATTTTTTATAAAAAAATATTAATTTAAACCGGTTTAAAATTTGTTTTACTAATTTTTTTTATCAAATTAATTTATCTGATATAATTTTGACAAAAATAACACAGTTTAATTAGTTATATATATTAAATTTTAATTACTAAAATATATCTTTAAAAAAAATATTTTAAACGTCTTTATCTAAATAACTCTCTTATATTATACAAATTAATTGTGTTTGAAATTAGGATTCTTCTACGGATTAAGTATCCATAAATAACGTTTTTATTTTAAAAAATTATCTTTTTAGTTAGTGACCTAAAAAAACTATTGATTAATAAAATTTATATTATTTTATTTAATCATGTCATATATATAACAAAAATAATCACTAATTAATAATTATCTGTGTGTAAAAATACGTATTTAATATTTTAAATTTTTTATTATATTACTATAAATAAATTTAATTACTCATTGATTGTACATTTAATTATTTTATTATAATATATTTAATTATTCTAATAATTAATTAAAATTAATAAAAATATAAATTAATAAATATATAATAACTAATTTAATAATTTATTTTAAATGGATATATAATATTTTTGGATTTTATTACTAGCCTGCTACTAGTATAGAGTGTATAACACAAAAAAAAAAATTGTTGTGATGTTTGAAACTCCAAATTAAAATCCACGCATGCATGCAAAGTACACCGACCAGTTGACTGAGTCCTAGTCAGCTACATACCCACACGCCGTTCAAACAAACGACCGTCGTCGTCTTATTAGTACAACTCCATCACCGTAACCTCCATCTCATCAACTACCACTTCTACCTTTTCTCATCAAATTAATCAATTCATAAATCACACGCATCCTTTCAAACATTCAACGTTCAACGTTCAAACAATGCCCATATTACACCGCACATAAAAATACAAACCAAACATTATATTAAGGTGACCCCTTTTTTATTATTATTTATCTCATTCTTTGCATTATTTTGACATATTCCACTCACCTAGCTTTGACCCACCTCTTTCCATTCTCCATATATATAAGCTCCCCTCACATTTATTTCATCTAACACAAAAAAACACACACTCAAACATAGAAAAACAACAACCAACAACAAAAATATTAGAGTTTAATTTGTTGTAACAACAAAAAAACATTATGGTTTTGTCTTGGACAAGAGGGAGGGTGTTCCGGCGCGCTCGGAAGGGGAAGGATCTCCAAGTCAACGATTTAGAGGTCGAGATTTCAGTCCCTTCCCACTTCCGGTGTCCGGTCACCCTCGACCTAATGAAGGATCCAGTAACAGTATCCACGGGGATTACCTACGACAGGGACAGTATAGAGAAATGGATCGAGGAAGGGAACAACACGTGCCCGGTAACAAAAAGGGTCTTGACAACCTTTGACATGATCCCCAACCATGCCCTTCGGAGGATGATCCAAGATTGGTGCGTGGAGCACCGTTCTTTTGGAATCGAGAGGATCCCTACTCCTAGGATCCCCGTTACACCGTACGAAGTTTCGGACACGTGTACGAAGATCGTGAATGCCGCGAAACAAGGCGATGAAAACAAGTGCAGGGAGTTGGTGAGGAAGATCAAGGGTTGGGAGAAGGAGAGTGATAGGAACAAGAGGTGCATAGTTGCAAATGGTGCTTCTCTTGCTCTGGTCAACGCCTTTGACTTTTTCTCATCATGGGGTTTTGAGGAGAATAATAATGTTAGTAGTTTGTTAGAGGAGATCTTGGGTGTATTGGCATGGATGAGACCTATTGGTGAGGAGGGTAAGTCCATGTTGGGTTCAAAGAATTCCATGAGTTGCATGGTTTGGTTCTTGTTGAAGGGTAATATAGACCTTTCCATAAAGCAAAGTGTTGCCATGTTGCTCAAGGAAGTTCCAATTGAAGTGTTGGCAAATACCCAAGGTGTTGCTGAAGGCTTGGTTAAGATGATTAAGGAGCCTATTGGGAGTGCCTCAATTACAAAGGCATGTTTATCAATGATTTTTAAATTGGTAACATATTCCAAGGGTAAAGATGTAATTTCACAAAGATTTGTGGAATTGGGTTTGGTTGAAGTTTTGTTGGAGACAATTGTTGATTGTGATAAAGGGGTGTGTGAGAAGGCGTTAGGAGTATTGGATTCAATTTGTGGGACAAAAGAAGGGAAGGAAATTGCCAAGGCTAATGCTCTTACAATTCCACTTGTGGTTAAGAAACTTCTGAGGGTTTCTGAATTGAGTTCTAGCTTTGCGGTTTCAATTGTTTGGAAGATTTGTGATAAGGCCCAAGAAGAAGAAGGGGTTTTTGTTGAGGCACTTCAAGTTGGGGTGTTCCAGAAGCTTCTTGTTTTGTTGCAAGTTGGGTGTGGTGAGAGCACAAAGGAGAAGGCCACTGAGTTGTTGAAGTTGTTGAATGGTTATAGAAGCAAGGTAGATTGTGTTGATACATCTTTGGAATTTCAGCACCTTAAGAAGCCATTCTAATTAATTTTATTGATCAACAAAAGATGAAAGATTTGATTTCCCTTTTTTCTGTATAGAAATAGGAATCACATACTTTTGTACAAAAACATATAGTTACACATACAAAAGATACAAATTGTATCCCCTAACATTCAAAAGGAAATTTTGAAATTCTTTATTGACAATTTCAGATTTGATGTATTCTTTCTTTTAATTTCTAAGAAGTTTGTAACTTATTGAACACTTACATGAGTTGACAGTTCATCTGACAAACAATTACATAAAGACAATATCAGATTGGATATGGAATGAAACAAGTCTTGAGTGTTTGATTATTTCCAACAATTCATTGATAGGAGAAATATTCCCCTTGATATGTAACCTGCAATCCTTTGTGTATCTTGATTTATCTTTCAACAATTTAGTTGGCATCATCCCATCATGTTTGGGAAGCTTTAGCCGATTTCTTCAATTTTTTATTCTTGCAAGAAACAGATATTTAATTTTTGTTTGAGTAATTATCCAAATTAATCTTTAAAATTTTTAAAATTTGACATTTTGATCCTCCAACTTTTGAAATACATAAAAAACTCTCCAAAATTTAATTCCGCCAAATAAATAAATCTTTGGCCTTGTTTCTTCATCAATAACAAACTAAAAATACTAACATGGAGGCCTAGACTAGCTCGCGTGAGAGTCAGTTATCCACGTGTGGAAACAAGACAAATTAATCTTTGGACTTAAACTACTGCGTCTTTTGGAGAATGCCCTATGTATATCCCTGTCGTTCTCCTCTATTGAAAACAAAAAGACTACAAACCTCACTATGTCTTCTTCAATTTATAGAGAGAAGAATAACCTTCTTCAACGTTAAACTCCCACATCATCACCATCACCCACTTTCATCCATGTCACCTTCAATTCTCATCCCCTACATTTAAATATGTCACTTCTGACATTATCATTCTATTCGTTGCGATTACTGTTAGCACCAACTCAGACATAGCAAACAAGTGGATGTGACAATTAAAGATTCGCATTAAAAAAGGTTAGAAACTCATGGTTTATTTTCAGTTACCATTATAGGGCTCATTTTTTTTATATGGAACAAAGTTTGGTGTTGTTCAATGTAATGGACACATGGACAAATTTTTCCCTGCTATGATGTCAGGTGTAAAACGTTACTTGCGTTTTACTTTTGGCCTGTTTTTGTTTCTTTTTTCAGGAAAGGGAACAAATGTGGGCTGCGTTTTGCTTTTTGTAGGCTTTTCAAAATTTTTTTTATTTGTTTTAACCCAAACGCGGCCTGCATTTTTTGATGGGTTAAATTTTTTTTTTTCGTAATAACAAAATGCAGATTGCGTTTTGTGCTGAGTGTCAGCTTTTTTGTTGGGAAAATGCAAAACTCAGGCTGCGTTTTTTGCGTTGTCAGATTATTTTTTTGAAAAACGAAAAACTCAGGTTGTGTTTTTTGGGAAAAAAAAATATTTTAATGAAGAGGCCTGCCTATAAATACGAAGCACTCCTCACCCAAACGGCCTCACTCCCATTCTACTCATCATACTCTTCTTTTGAATATATATGTTGTTCTTAGTTTTTTTTGGCAGTTAGGTGTGTCAAAAAATTGGAGTAGGTGAGGTTGAAGTTATGAAAAATATTGCAAATTTGCGAGTATATTATAACGGTGAAGTTATACCAAACACACATGAAGGAGTGACTTTTGTTTGTAAATATCCGTTGTCATTTGCTATTCCATGTACCATGAGATTTGTCGAGTTGCAAAATGGGCTTTGTAATAACATTCAAAGCCACATTTTGAAAAGGGTGAGCAGCCTTTTATACAGAAGTCCTGTGTAAGTATTTGGTGGGCTAATACAGTTTCAATTAATGCCCATCACTGACGATGCCAGTATGCAGCAGATGTTCTGTATTTATCAACAAACCCGATTTCACGTGCCGATGATAGAGTTGTACGTTGAGTTTGAACAGCAGTCAGGGTCGGCGTGCGGTCGGCGAGGAGGTCAATGTTGATGAGCTTGGGGATATAGATCGGGAAGAAGATAATAATGACAGTGAAGAGGAGTTCGAAGCTAACTATGAAGTCGACGACTAAAACGATGACGGAGACTTGGTAGGCAATCATGAGGTGCAAAATGAAGCGAATGCGATTGTAAGTCAGCACCCGTTTGGTGTTTCGTTTTTTATGCGGACTCTAGATCTCGAAGCCATGCATGACCCGGAATTTCCTGAGTATGCGAATACGGGTATGTTATGATTATTAACTCAAGTTTCCTACAGTGTTTATTTTATTTGCCTTGTCTGACTGATGGTGGTGCGCATGTCGTAGGTGAAGGCAACACTGCGGCGGAAGATTGCGAGTTTAGTGTTGGAATGGAATTTGGTTCGAGAGAGTCGGTGATATCTGCAATTAAAAGCTACACTATCTCTAGAGGAGTTGATTACACTGTGTATGAGTTTGAGCCGCAGACATTCTATGCAAAATGCAAGGGGTATGGTACAGGGTGCGATTGGCTTATCCGGGCTAACTTGATTCGAAAGAAAGCTTGTTGGGAGATCAGGAGATACAATGGCAAGCACACGTGCACCGTGGGAACGATATCACAAGATCATGCCAAGTTGGATTCGGACACAATTGCAGATGTCATTAGGCCGTTGGTCGAATCAAACCCTCGATAAAGGTGAAGTCTGTAATTGCAGAAGTTTAATCCAGGTTCAACTACACTGTCAGTTACCGCAAAGCTTGGTTGGCAAAGAAGAAAGCTGTTGCCATCCATTTCCTTGCAGTTGTATTGTGAGGCACGACACAACGATCTGTATAGGTGTGCCAGACTGGCTGCCCCCCAACTATACCCTGAAATCCGGTGAAAATCCCGAAGTAGCGGTAGAAACTTCGAGTTCAGTGAAACGATCGACTTATCCGGAAACACAATTGTTCTGAGCACGCAGAAAATGTGCGCCCGGACGTACCACTCGAGAGACTCCTGAGTATCACACAGCTCGGTGTCTCTGCACCGCCGGACCCAAGCAATATTAACCTTCCCGAACACGTGATCGTTCGGACCGGGCTCCCTACTAAAACACACAATGCAGTTCTCCGCCAAAAACTGGTGGCTGCTATCTGATCTATCTGTAACGGCCTCCCCATTAATCGGGAGACCAAGAATATAGTTCACATCTTCCAGCGTCACCGTCACTTCACCGACCAGAAGATGAAATGTGTGAGTCTCCGGCCTCCAGCATTCCACCAAAGCACTCCGTAGTGCAGAATGACTTCTCATTTCGCCTACTCGCGAAACGTGTTGAAACCCAGTCAATGCCAATGTCGCTGCAGCTACCTCATTAAAGGTATCCGACAGATCCAGTTTTTTGGGCAACAAATTTCTGATAGCCTGCAAAAAAAATGATAATTATTAAATTCTAAATAAAATCGGTTAATAATTTATTCAAAAAAAATTAGCAACAACAACTAAATATTATTATTATTATTATTATTATTATCTTAAAACATAATAATAAATTATTAAAAATTAATAAATATTTATCTATTATTTATTAAATAATATTATTAATTATTAAAAACTAATAATAACTTATTCTCACTATCATAACCAGTATTATAAAATAATCATAATAACACTCTACTTATAATAATAATTACTCAAATATAACAATAATAACAATAATAATAACTATTTATTATATTATATATAACCTAAACGGTTTGTTATTAACATACAGTATTAATTATTATTACAAAATATTACTAAAGTATTAAACATAATAATTTTTTTTAATTAAACATTATTAAAAAAACCGTTTACTGTTAACATTATTATTATTATTATTATTATTATTATTATTATTATTATTATTATTATTATTAAATAATAATAATAATAATAATAATAATAATAATAATAATAATAATAACAACGTCACTAACAATACAGAGATTAATTTGCCTAATAATAATAATAATAATAATAATAAAATAATAACAATATTAAAAAATTAAACCGTAATGAGAAATAAATAACAACATAATATTAGTTATAATAATATTAATAATCCCAATACTACTAATTACAATACAAATAAATAAAATTTGAATAAATCTATATATTTATTGTTAAATATTAAAAAAAATTATTTATAAATTGAGGAGGATTCAAATACTCAATAATATGATTTTTTGGTTTGGTATAGTCACGCACCATTTTTTTTTCCTATCCCATGCAGTTGTTCTTCTTCAGCAAGCCAGATCCTTCACACTTAACTATTGCTTCCTCATTCTCCTTCAACTATTTCTCAGTTCTCACTTTGCTTCAGTAACTAGTTTTTAACTTTTCTTCCCTTCCAATCTGCATTTTTCACTTATAAGGACCAAGCTGAACACCTTTCGAGAACACGTGGCGCGCATGCAGCTAGGGAGCCTGCAAAATGCAATCTGCGTTTGGCTATGCTACGCTGACAAATGCATCCTGCGTTTTGCGTTGTTCCAACTTGGTCAACACCTGCTCCTGTCGGCATGCAGGGCACGTTTCGCTTGCTAGTTCCCTTCCCTCACCAATCGCAACCTGCGTTTTGCAGGGCCTGCATTTTTTTTATTCTAACGCCTGCAAAATGTTACCTGCGTTTTGCAGGTTTCTGATCAACGCAGATCCATATTTGTGGACAACACACCATGCATCCATATACAAGTTTATCACTAATCTTTTATCCATAACCAAATTAATTTCTGCCATTATAGTAACAGTGATGAATAGTTTATTATTTGGCCTAGGATTTAAAAATTTGTGATAGAATATTATAATATTTTATTACTTGACTCTGTTCTAGTGATTATTATAACATAAAATGGAAAAAATGAATCAAGAAGTAGAAATTTTTATTAAATTCTATTGTGGTGCTTATTTTTAATAAATTGTTCTTCATTATGTTTAGAGATGGAGAATTTTATGGTCCTTGTGTTTTACTATGGTGATCATTTTATGAAGGATAACAATGGAATATTACTGTATATTGATAGTAAAATAGAGAGATTTTTAAGGATGGACTTTTTTTTTCGAAAGTAAAAGAGCTCAACACATTAGAGTGAAGCAAACAGTATCAAACAAAACAAAACGATAGGCAACTCCCACAAACTCCTTAAGCAAAGAAACAAAATCTCCACGTCATTTCCGGCATAGCCATCAACAACCCTAGGGATGCACACGTCTCCACTCGTCGCAGCTAAGGATGGTCATTGTGATGATATCTTCTACGCCTTTCTTTTGATTCTGAAATATCCTCCTATTTCGCTCCATCCAAATGTGCCAAATGATCGCACAGAAACACCTTAATCGCTGCTTTCGATCTTCTTTTCTTCGCGGCTCATATGTCCAACTCAGGAAATAGTCCTTCACTAACTCCGGAAAAGCCCAAAGCCGGCCAAACATAGATATCCATGCACTCCACACTTGCCAAGCAAAATCACAGCCAAGAAACAAGTGATGGACCTGCTCAACATCCTTATCACATAAGACACAACTCTTATTATTCTGGCTAATAATCCCGAACCGACTTAGCCGTTCTTTAATGTTCACTCTGCCTACCAGGACAAACCAAGCAAACAGCTCTATCCTTGGTGGAACCAAACCTTTTCAGATGGTCTTTGTGAAGCTATAGCTGGTTACGTCCTCGGACAGCATTCCTTCTTGTAGCTCTTGCACAAAGGAGTTAGTCGAAAAGATACCAAGTCTATTATATTTTCACACAACTCTATCCTCCTTATTATTCGCTAGCCTCACACGTCTCAAAGCCTCATATAGCTGACTCAAAATATCTAACTCCCATTAAAAAAGCTCCCGTCTCCATTAAAAGTCGAAAGGATGGACTTTGATCTCATCTGTTCTATTGATCTGTTGACTCTATTCAAAAGTTTAGAATATCTAAATTACGAGATGTATTGATATAATCCTACTACTTGTAATATAGAGTTTGGATCGCATCCTATTAAAAGAGACACGGAAATTAATCAGATGCATGAAGGTAATATGTGGCTTCTTAGCCAAAAAAAAAAAAAAAATCGGATGATATTATAAGGGGATGAAGTATTAGCACCCAATATATATTCATGTATCTCCTCAATTATTGGGCCACACCACCCTCTGTCAGTCCAATCTAGCTAGCACTCCACTTCTTATTCCACCTCCTCGTGCTAATGAAGAGATTTCAACAAAAATACTGGTAGCTTAAGCAAAGCACTTCTTCAAGGATGTTCCAATTCATACCAAATTTAGACTTCAAAGCTCCAAAAAATAAGTGATGACATGAATTGTTTTATTTTTCTTAGGTTGAAATTTCATGATAAAAGATGTAATTTAATAATAATTTAGTTTCTCATTTTTATCATCCAAAAATATCATAAAACTCTATTTTGGCATGTTCATACTCATGCTACTGCATGTAATGATCTATGATTATTAGACACTATTAATTTATATAGTTATCCAATACTAGAAATACTAAAAATATATGACATTATTATTTACTTTTAATGTAGTGCTTGGACCACTAAATATATGGTATCAATTATTATATATGTTTCTGAAATTAAATCAATAGTTTGGGTTCCGTATCATTCAATTAACAGCTGATCACATCTGCTCATAAATAGAAATGGATTTGGATCTTCTAAATTTTAAATTTCACTTTAGAAAGTAAAGTTTGATCTCTCACTCTTGAATGGTCTCTCTCTCATATTTTCTCTTGGTCCCATCTATGAAATAAATAGTGAAAGATTAAATTTTACTCTCTAAAGTGAAATTCAAAATTTAGAGGATCCAAATCCAATAGAAATATATTGAGTCAGACTGATAAGGACTCATATGCTCATAAAGAGGAATATATTGAGTCAAATTGATAAGGACTTCATTCGTTCATAGGTTTTAAATTACATAACTAGATAACTATCATTTTGAAAAAACTAAGATCTAACAATTCACTTAAACACAACAACACAACCTGCAGCACAAAATACAAAATAAATTGCCTTAAACCAAGTCTTCTTGCATTTTTTATTTGCCTTTGTATCTTGACAGTTGACACCTTTTTAGTGCACACACTCTATTTTGCTGGTGCATCAATCTATCTTAGAATCCACCAACTATACTCACTAATTCCTGCAGTTCACTAGCATCTTCCATAGCGGCCTTTTTGTGGCTGAGATAAAAAATAGCGTCAACCCAAGCGAAGAACTTAAAATATGGTTGATTTTCCTGCAATGAACCCAATGCTTAGAACCATTCTACAAATCTAAAAAACTTTTTATGCAATGATTCGATTTCTTACTTTGTACATGGGGTACCCAACAACAATCTTCCATGATTTTCCGCAATAGTCGCCTTGCATATTCTTGCGTGATACCCACAGAAGCAATTCATATATTTTTCCTCTGCAAATTTGATTTTGTTTAACCCTACCTCGCCAATGATGTCCTGGCTTAGTCTCCACTACAAAAAACACGATGAATACCCGCCTATTTAGCGTCGCACATTACTGGTAGATTTATTAACAGTTTTGGTGTAGAATTCGTCAGGTTAAGTAATTACCGGTGGATTTATGCTTCCGACAGTAAATGCGCTGGTAATAATTGGAGAAAAAAAAATAGGCGTAAAATGTAGCGTGGGATTTATCGGCAAATTTTTCCACCGCTAAACCCAATTAGTGGAATGTTGTGTTTTGTTGACCCGCAATGCGTTACTGTCGAATTTATCCGCCAGTAAATATGACAGTAATGAACCCTAAAACTCCAAGCGCAAACCCTTACCCCTTCATTTCGAAATCCCCTTTCTCTCTAACCTCTCTTCTCCCAAACTCTCTCTCCTCTCCCCGCCGCCACTGGCGACTCCTTTTGCCACCTCTTCTCCCCCTCACCGAAACTAGCCCCTTCCTCCTCTCCCCCTCTCTCTCTAACCTCTCTTCTCCCGTTCTCTTTCTAATCCTCTATTCTTTCCGCGGCTCTGTTAGCCCCGTCGCCGTCAGCGCCTCCTTTCTCCACCTCCTCTCCCCCTCACCGAAACCAGCCCCTTCCTCATCTCCCCTTCGTCAGTCACGACTCCTTCTCTCTCTCTCTGCCAGCCGCGACTCCCCTCGATCAAGCAACAAATTAGGTGATCTCTCTCTCTAGCTGCCAATAGTGAGTTTCAATATTCTATTATTCGTTTTATATTTGATCTGTTATTGGATTCTGTACTTGTCAATGTAGTGATTATCTTGTTCTATTTTTGTGTCCTAATCCGTGTTCCATCTACTTTTTTAAATACTTTTTGAGGGATGCATTGAACAATTCAACAATCTAGCTGAAAAAAAATGAAAATAAACCAGTGTTAGGAGAAAAAAGGATATCACCATTGTTGCTGTTAGGGTGAATCTCGCAGATAATATTATTCTTATTCTTGTTATTCGTGTTAATAAGTAGGAAGAAGTAGTAGCAGTAGCTTGAATTTGATGTAAATTAAATTTTATTTCTTTAAGGCTTGAGTTTATATCATTTTGTTGTAGTAATTATTCAGCATATGTTGTTTGTGGTAGTACTTGTATCTTGCAATTTATACAATGTAATAACTTCTATAAATTAATGAGAACATAAAAGATTAGTTCAAATTGAGTATTCATTATATTAATCTATATGAATGCATAGAAAATATGAAACTATTATAAATAAATATGAAGTAATATATTATGAAGTTAATACATTTTATTAAAAATGTTATGAATTTATTAAGTTTTGACTGAAAATATGAAATTATTATAAATAAATATAACTGATGTTCTAAAAATTGAGTCTAGAATCACAATGCCAATAAAAAAACATACTTGTACTCATCCAAAGAAAAGAAAAGCAACAACTAATAAACTATAAAGCACGGACACTTCTTTGATTTCTCATGTCCGATCAGCATGTCAAGCATTTCAATGTGATGGCATGCCAAATATGACTATCAAGATGTTTTGGTTGCTTTATTATTTTTTCTCAGCTTTGAGAGGTCTAACGACTCATTTTTATTTTTCTTGTTTAACACACCTATGAAATATATTATTAATGGATGTATACGTGGTTCTAGATTCAAAGCAGAACTTTTGCTTTCTGGCAATTGGTACACCTGAAGAGAGAAGAATATGGATTTACTAGGCACGGAGGCTAACTTCTCTCGGTTTCTCCATTCTTTCAGAGTTCAGTGAATGCATTTCAAGTGCTCAGAATTTAAACATTGTGACATCACTTGCAATGGGTCTTTGGTCATGTTTACTGATCCAAAAGGATGGAAAGGCATTGTTGATGACAATCCTCAAGATGCAGATTTAGCAGCGAAGGATTTAATTCAGTTCAACGGGAGCAATAAAAGTGGTAGTTATATATCTATTGCTAGATATATAACTGCACTTAGATAATTATTCTTGCCAGACAAAAAATATCATCCCGGCAGATGAACTTTTTTTTATTACTGCAAGGGCGATAACTTTAGCCGTGCGTCCATTTTATCTGACAAACATCGATGTAATTGGGCCTGATATGCTGGATGACAACCATGCCGCTAAGCAGTACATTGTCTATTTACTGACTATTCCTTCGCTTTTACAACATTTACCATCTGTTCTTCAACCTGCTTTAAGACACAAATCAATTTTATTCCCATGCTTGATTCTGGATATGTCTATTTTCTGTGTTCAACTGACCGTATTTTAATAAAAAAAAATTTATTGTATACATTTGAATACACTTAAATACTATCATGTGTAAATATGTCTAACTTTATTTTTAATATATACTCTTGAAATAAGTGTATAAATAATATATATTATTAATTATTAAAATAAAAAATATTTTAAATATTTCGTATAATTAAAAAAATTAATTTATATTTTAATATTAATTAAATATTAAAATATCATTAAAATTTATCTAAAAAATAGGGCAATTTACCCAAATAAATAAAGTAGATGAAATATTTACTCAAATACACAAAACAGAAACATGTTACATGTATGTGCAATTTTTCATTTCTATGTAATCCGTGGGAAGCAACCACGGTTTTTAATTTCTACATAAACCGTGGCTGCTTAGGACGGATTATGATTGTTTTGTGTTGTGTGTAAACCGTGGCAAGTAGTCACGGATTACGAACGGAAGAAGGAAGCCATAAACCGATGGCTAGATAGTGATAAAACGTTGTGGGAGGAAGAGGGAGAGAGACTGATATACTGATCAGTAGTCAGTACTATCCATTAGAAGAGTTTCAGAATTTGAGTGAAAAAAAGAAAAAAAATTAATTTTTTTATATCTTATTCGATAAAAACGTATCTAATATTTCTTATTTTTTTATTAATGGTTTTAAAATGATTAAAATGAATAATTAAGTTAAGTTTTTTAGATCTTATTCAATAAAAATATATCTAACATATTAGTTCAAAATATGATCTCTTGTAGGGTTTTAGATGTGTGGGTTAATAATTAAAACCCTTAAGATTTATTTTTTGGATTTTAAAATTAAAATTTTTAATTTTACTGAATATAATTTTTGGATGTATATTTAAATGATAATCTTTTAATAATTAAAAAATGCTAGAACTAAAACAGAAATTTTAAATTTTAAATTTCAGTTTTATTTAGTTTGTATTTTGAATATGTATTTAATTTTAAAAAGACACTAAATCTATTTAAATGTGTTTATTTCAATTTTTTTTAAATTATTATAATAAAAAACTAAATAAAGGATCACATTTAAAGGATTCCTTAGTCTTCAAAAGTCTCTTTTATCTTAATATTTTACGAATTAAAATGCTTCTGAAAAATCACTAGAGAAGAAAATATATGAATTTAAACTTCTGTAAATATGAAGTTGATATACAATATATTTTATATTCAAGTAATAAAGTTTTAAATCAAGAATCCTTTAAAGATTCATTATTTAGTTACTATTTTTATTTTATACACGAGTTTATATTAAGCAGAATACTCCTCCCAATCCAAAATCAAATCATGTCCCCATTGACAATAAATACGCCATTGGTATTTAAACTTTATAAAAAAAAAATTCCATTCCTCAAGGCTTCTATTCTATGTATGTAAAGAAAGTGTAGTTCAACTCATGCATATAGCATGCTAATGGTGCTAACTGCTAATGCAAATAAACTTCAATCAGAATTATGTTCTTTCACACTATATTAAGCAAACAAAATTTAATAGGAGCCCACTCACTCATCATATGATTGAGATTCTGTCTTTTTTTTTTTTTTCTTTTTTTCTACTCAAATTCTGAAACTCTTCTAATGGATAGTACTGACTACTGATCAGTATATCAGTTCTTCTCCCTCTCCCTCCCACAATGTTTTATCACCATCTAGCCATCTTCATAAACCGTGGGAGCCTGCCACGGTTTATGGCTTCCTTCTTCCCTTCGTAATCCGTGGCTACTTGCCACGGTTTACACACAACACAAAACAATCATAATCCGTCCTAAGCAGCCACGGTTTATGTAAAAATTAGAAACCGTGGTTGCTTCCCACAGGTTACATAAAAATAGAAAATTGCACATACACGTAACATGTTTCTGTTTTGTGTATTTGAATAAAGATTTTATCTACTTTATTTATTTAGATAAATTATCCTAAAAAATATTTTATATTTTATATATATCGTGTCTTATAAAAATTTTAAATTCGCTTATAAACAGTGTCCTGCGTGTCTGTATTTGTCCGTGCATAGTAGCTAATAAGGCTTCCATAGACAAGACGTTCGTAAACTTTACTATAAGAAAGACAAAAATAAAAAAGAATATTGACTCAAAAAAGTTGAGATAGGAAAGAGCTAAAGAGTGATGTATGCGTGATGGTGGTGCTTAAACCAGATGAGAAAGAGGAAAAAAGTAATTTTTTTTAAAGTTTTTAGAAGAAGTTAAAAAAAATTTAAATGATAAGATCTAAATTAAATCTAATTAACAATGTACTTAATTACCTAAAAAGTAGGAGATTGATTCAATTAAAAATAATTAAATAATATTATTAAATTAACCCAATTTATTTTATTTTTTAACAAGTAAATTCATTTGTGTTCGAGTTTTATTCACTTTTCTATGCGTGTTAAAATTTAATATATTATTTGAGTTTTATTTCCATATGAAATATTTGATTGAAAAAAAACGAACTACCTTTTTAGAATAAAACACAAATATTAGAAATTATAGATAAATTATTTATGTGCTATAAAAAGTGGAAGATTTAAGTTGTGTTGATGATAATATTAAAAATAATTAAAAATTTTTATTTTTTTTAGTTTTATTTGTTCTTTGCTCTATTTTATTGTGTTGGATTTTTTTATTAAAAAAAAAAGTCAAAATTTAGTACATAACCCAAACTAATGACTCCCTTTAATTATTATTTTTTACTACTGTTTACATAATTTAATGAGTATCTTTAATAATGGTTTGAGTTGAATTTTATTTTGGATTTTACAAAAAATTATTTTAAGAATAACTTGAGATTAAATGTGAGATTTATTATTCTAATATTTAGTTTTGGTTCATTTTAAAGTTTATACAAGGTAACAAAATTTAATTAATCTTAAAAAAATCTAGGGAATCAACTACATTATAAGCTAACTCAAATTAATTTCTTCTGTTTTTAGTTTTAAAATTTGAAAAATTAAGAGTAGTGAATTTGTTTTCTCTTTCTTGTAACACACCTTTTATTTTAAAACTAGTTGGCTCTAGTTGATTTTCTAGCGAAACCAATTAATTTTCTACTGAAATAATTTTTTTTAATAAAACTGTTAAACTGATCATTTTATCAATCAACTCCAATACAAAATAAAATTTAAAATTATTTTACTTTATGTACACGTAAAAAGAGTTCATTGAAGGAGTTGCTTTAAGTATTTATCCCCAACTTTTTAGTTACTAGTCACTACTTATATAGCAATATTTTGCCCCTTTACTCTTTGTTTTATGATTTCAAATTTTGTTTTTTAATTTTTATAATTTATGTAGCTTACAATACATGAACTTGAAACTAAATTACATGGTATTGTCTCACCTAATACATAAATTAGTATAATTTCGTTGATTAAATTTGTTTGATAAACTATAATAAAAAAATATTTTTTTAAATTAAATTAAATGAGTAATCCAATTAATTCATCCAAATTAATCAAACTCTAATTAGATTGAATTTGATAAAGAAATTAAAATGCGTAGATCTAAATTAATTCGAACCAAAGTGATAAGATTCACTCACTATCAACTAAATTATCCTCTAAAACAAATAGAAATATATATTTAGTAAATATGACGTTTTCAAATCAACGTTAATAAAAAAATTGCTAAAAATAAATTTTCGTAATTAAAAACAAACCAACCAATATTTGTGGATGAAATTAATTTGAAAGAAGTCTGTTAACATGATCAACGGCTTTGAAGCTTCACAAAACCATTATAAAAGCTTTTCACACAACTTTTGCAGAGTAAGATTCATAGTTATTAGTATATTTCAAATAAAGGCTAAAGTCTCCAAAATAAAAAAAAAAAAAACAAAAAACAAAAAACAAAAAAACGATGAAGTCTAGCATCACAACACTTGTTTTATTCATATTACTGGCTACATCTAGTGGTATTGTTCAATCTGCTGATATTCCTATTTCAAAATTTGGTGGGGTACCTAATTCAGATATAACTCAGGTAAGATCCTTCGTACACATCATTTGATGAACTCATAGTTTAATTTGTCAAGAAAAACACACACACACGGATATATATATATTCAACATTTAGAATATACCTAATATATTTTTCAAAGATCACGTTTGGTTTTCATTTTTGGGTATCCTCAAGATTAAATTTGGTGGAATGGAAATGAAAATGTATAGTAAACAATTGTATTATATATTTGGTTTTAATTATTTTATGTTTGTAAAATTATTCTTGTGGAGGTTTTAAAAATTATTTTTGATGAAAACGAAGGTATGAAAATTATTTTCAAATTGTCAAAAATATTTGAGAGATCGATCTTGCAATCAGAACTTGCAACCAGATTGACAGAATTTTAACAAGTTTGGAATGGCTGGAGATGTTTACACGAATATAAGATCAGAAGTATATTATAAAAAAAAGGAGCGCAAAAATAGTTGATGAACTGTTTTGTGATTTTTTCTTTTGTTTTTCTTCTTGTTCTTTTTTTATTTTTCTGTTTACTTGTTATTGTTCTTTCTCCACTTTTTGTGTTGAGCTCTTTTGTTAAAAAAAAACATATATTTTTAATTATCTTTTGACTAAAAAATATTATTCTATCACACCCAAATAAAGATCAGTTTCTTTAACTTACTCTTAACACACTCGAACAAAATACAATTCAATTCTTTTTAAGAGTGTTCATCTACAAGTAATTTTCCGAAAGGATAAACCAAACTTTCTCTAAATATTTTTGATTAATTTTTATTTATTTTCAATTTTTTTAAATAATTATTTTTTTAAAGGCTCTTGCAAATGCTTGGAATGAAGCATGTCAATCAGCAACAGCAAGCAAGATTATAATTCCATCAGGGCAATACAGAATGAAAGCAGTGGCAGTGAAAGGGCCTTGTAAGGCACCAATTGAGTTGTATGTTGATGGCACAATTATAGCTCCACCAAACCCTAAAGACCTTAATAATGAATGGCAATGGGTTAAGTTTGAATATGTTGACTTCCTTACAATATCTGGCTCCGGTGTTTTTGATGGTCAAGGTGCAACTGCTTGGAAACAAAATGATTGCGGAAAGAACCCTAATTGCGCTAGGCTTTCAATGGTAATAAATAATTATTCCCTTTTTTGATTGATTTTTTCTAAAATTATTTGAAGTGATTAATTTTTAAATATTATTAATTTTTTATTTTATTTTTATTTTTTATTTTTTTTTCTAAAAACAAAAATGTGTTATGCTTATCTTTTTTTTAAATTAGTTATACTTATCTTTCTCTAACAAATTATTTAGTTTGTTTTAACTTATTTTAAAATTCAAAATTAGTTTAATAATTAGTATAAATAAATATTATTGTTCTCTCATACAACAATAACATACAATAAAAACTTTTTTATCTTTTATTTTTGTATCTATTGAGTTTTTTTTTCTATAATAAAATACAAAAATACTATATATATATATTAAACATCAAATTAGTTATCGCATATGAATATATGTGTAAATTATTTTCGATATATATTTTGTATTAGTATTTTATACGAATTACTTTAACCGATTTTTTACAATACTTAACATGATTGTAAATATAAAGTATAAACAGTGTATTTTGGCATATTTTTCTGAAGTTGTGTGTTGTAAATTATTTTTACATTTTAAACAAAAATATATGGTAAACATGGTAGAAATTGAGGTGCGTCAGTTTCACCTAGAGTCAGACTGTACCTCAGTTTAGTTTTCACCTGTGAAACATACACTTATGTAACGATTGTTTTCATGTTAAGGCAACTGTTGCAAATTTTCACCAAAAATTATATGTAAATTATATGACGATTCTGAAGTAGTACGTAAAGGCAACTGTTGCAAATTTGCACCAAAAAATATATATCTGATTCCTAATTATTAACGATGTGTTTGTTGGAACAGAATTTCGGTTTCAATTTCGTGAAGCATTCAGTTGTAGGATCAATAACTTCAAAAGACAGCAAAAACTTCAACGTAGACATTTTGGGGTGCCAGAACTTCACATTTGATGGCTTCAAGATCAGCAACCCTGGAAACAGCATCAACACCGACGGAATCCACATGGGAAGATCAACTGACGTCAAGATCCTCAACACTAACATCGCCACCGGCGACGACTGCATCTCGATCGGCGACGGAAGTGTTCAGACCACCATCTCCAATGTGAAATGTGGACCCGGCCATGGCATCAGCGTTGGAAGCCTTGGCAAGTTCACCACTGAGCTTCCCGTGCAAGATCTTACTGTGAAGCAGGTCACTTTCACAAACACTGATAATGGCCTCAGGATCAAGACTTGGCCTAGTGCCCCTGGCACTTCTCCTATTTCTGGTCTTACTTATCAAGATATTACCATGATTAATGTCAAGAATCCTATTATCATTGATCAGGAGTATTGTCCTTGGAATCAGTGCTCTAAACAGGTATTAATAATAATAATAATCATCTTTTAATCAATTCTAATCGATTATATATATTCTTATACAATTTTGTGCTTTGTATATATAGAGTCCATCGAAAATAAAGATAAGCAATGTTACCTTCAAGAACATTAGGGGAACTTCAGGAACACAGGAAGGAGTGAGTCTCATATGCAGCAGTGGTGTACCTTGCGAGGGAGTGGTGCTAAGTGATGTCGACCTCACTTTCAACGGTTCTCCGGCGACCGCCGTGTGCCGTAACGCCAAGCCGATGATTCAGGGAAAATCTCCTAAATGCACTGCTCCAGCAGCTTAATTGCATTGGCTTAACACCACCAACATGGCTCTTCTTTCTTTTTTGTTCTTAATTAATTATTTATCTTTTATTATGGTAATCAAGCTGATAAACTAAGCCATCCTCCTATGGAGAGATGTAGTGCTTTAGGAGAGTAGTATGTTACTGTATAGTACAATAATTGTGATTGTGATGCTATGCTCAGCTATGTTTCAGCATTTTTCATAAATAAAAATAACTTGGTCTAATCTTGGAACTATTTTTAACATTCAATACTCAATAGTTAATGCTAGCTTACGGATTCAATTTTCAAACAACAATAAGGGAAAGTTTAGAGGCTCTGTACTTTTATTAAAATTTAACTAGTATTTAACCAATCAAAGAAGAGTGAGTCATTTTATACTATTAAGTATAATCTAACACTATTATAAATATTAATAATGACTAATTGATGACTACAAATCACAAAATCTATCACGTAAAATTCTTCTGTATGTAATATAACATGTATAAACAAACAAATCCCACTACAATTACACCTTCTCTAATAAACATCGTTTTAATAATAATATTTTTTTAACAATCAAATACACATCCTCTTTATTTTGTTAATTAAAAAATATTTTAAATATAATTAATTAATAATAACTATATTTTTATATAGATGTTAAGAATATTTGGTGTATGAAAAATATTTTTTTCTAAACAAAATATAATTTGATGGTGACAAAAGTGATCGATCACAAAATTCTAAGAAATAATATTAAAATTAACAAAAATTTCAGATCAAATTATACCTTCTGTCTCTTGTTCATTATTTTTCTCTGCTAGGACACCTGAATCCATATATATATATATAGCTACACTCAAATCAAGATCCCCATATTTGAAATCGCCGTAGAAGGCCCTATTGAACCAACAGTTAAGAAGTTCCGTCAAGTCAAAAAGTTTACAACTCTTTGGTTCTTAATATTTGTTTTGATTGAAAATTATATAGTTAAAAATGATAAATTTAAACAAATTTTTACACATTTTTTTACCAAATGAGAAAAACAAAATAGAACAAAATTAGAAAATAACAAAAATATAAATCACATACATACCTTATTGAGACTAAAAATTTATTTAAATCAGAATCTTAAGAATAACTTAAAAAAAAAGAGTGGCTACTAAACCTAGCACAAAAATGATTAGTTTGGAGTTAGGACTATTTTACTATGTATTTTCATCGTAAGTTTTGAGTCTCATTTCAAAAGTTACGTTCTCTCACAGTTACTTGTTATTCTTCATATACAGTTATTCGTGCTTATTTCTTTTTTTTTTTTTCTTTGTTTCTAATGGTGGTTACTCAAGTACTTATGCGCCTTTTTTTTAAATACTGAATTGGGATTTAATATTTAATTTGGTAATGAAATTTATGAGTTTTAATTTTTAAATTAATTTTTAAATTTTTTATTTTTTAATTTAAATTTTAAATATTTTTATTAATATTGTGCTAACATAGTATGCTGACATAAACCGTCAGTGTTACATGTTAGAATATTTAACTATGTATAATAAAATAATAAAATGTCTCTTAATAATACCTAGTATATTAATATGGACAATAGCAGGGGAGAGCCTCATGCATTGAAGGCAGTGACCTCCCAATTTAAAATTTTTTATGTATATAGTTCTTTAATTTTAGATTTATATACCTTTTATTAGATAATTAATTTATTAAAAATTTAAATTTAATTTTTATATAGATATGTTTGTGTATATAATTCTAATTTATTCTTAATAAATATAAATAGTTTTAAATTTAAATTATAAATATATTTATATTAAAATTTTATTTTTATATATTTTTTCTAGTGTAAAGAGATTGTATATATTTACACAATTAAGAATATGTACAATGAAATTATTATAACTTACAACTAGTATGGAAATTTAAGGTGGTGCAAATTTTCTATTAGTATAAAATTGTATCAGAGATCATCTATAATCTCATATCTCTTCACATTAGTTACAGAGGTGTTTATTGGACATATCCAAGAACCAATTCCATAGTGTATGTTTTTTTTCAGATAACATTGTCCTTATAAAATAAAGAAGGGAATATTTAAATAAGAAATTAGAGTTATGGAAATAAACTTTAGAGGAGTACAATTTAATTTACACATTAATATAAGTTTGATAGGCGAGTGGAAAACAGTAATGCAAAAGTAAAAATTGGAAAAACTCTTGTTACATGTAAAGCGTTTTAAGTATCTTGAGTATATTATACAGAATAATAGAGAGATTGAGGAGGATGTAAAACATCATAGGATGCAAACGGATTGGTCAAAATTGCAGAGTGTAACTAGCTTTATACGTGCACTTTTTTAATTTAGATATGGAAGGGGAATGGTGTAGGAAGCAGTTATAGAGTATATAGATGTTTTACGTAATTGTGGTGTCAGGAGCAAAAATCGGACCATCCGATTTTTGGGTACACAATTCAGACCCTCCAATTACCTTCACCAAAATTTAAATTTTTTAGTAGGCTTAATTTTTTTTACAAAGAAATCGGATAGTCAATTTCTTCATCCCTTATTTAAAAAAAAAAAACTGTCTCACATTTATGTCTAGCACCCACATTCTCCGCAACAACGTACAACACACACATGCTTCTCATATCCAAAAGAACGAGCCTTATACGTGACAAAGGAAAAGTATCTTTAAAACTTAAAAAGAAAATTTTATCGTATTACTGTTAGACCCGATTATTTAAATGTGACAGAAATAGGGATGTTAAGATGGATAAGCGATCGCACACGTATGAATAAATAAGGAATAAAAATATAAGAATCATACATGTAAAAAAAGATCGACAAAACATTTGATTAGGATGGTGAATGAGATAAAAGATAGATAAAATATAGTAGACGAATACCTCCAATGATCATACATGATATGGTCAAAAAAAACGTATAAACAGTTTTACAGTAAATATAATATATTATAAAAAGTAATAAGATTATTTAATTTATATAGTTGATCTCATATAATGAGATAAAATTTAATATTAAAAAAAACATTGTTATGTATCAGACTTGCTTGCTAATTTAAGTTAAAATAAAAAAATATATGTGGAATTAGTTTCATTAAATAAACAGTAATCGCATCAAATAACACTTTATCTCTGAAACATACAAAAAATTGTGTTTATTTTGGTGTTTGCACCGTAAAATTTTCCTATTTCACAAAGAAAAACAAAGAAAGAAAAGGCTATTTGGTTCTCTTTTCCTTGGTTCTGTTATTCTCTTTGTTTATTTGTTCGTTACTTTCGCAGTTCCAACTTCCAACTAAGTTCTTGTCTTTTCCTTTTCAAGATTCTAACACTAAAAATAATAAACAACCATGCAGCCAATTTTCCTTCCCCTTTAGTATCTTCCTTTGCTTTTAAATTTACCTATTTTTCCTTCCCTTTATTGTTCTTCAATGATTTTCAGTGACACTGCTGCACCATTGGTTCTTTTTTCATGTAATGATGGTGTTCTCATCAACATGCACTCTCGTTCTCTTAAGGGTAAGTTCTTGAAACATGATTTGCATCGTAAAAAGCTCTGTCTTTAGTTTTTTTTTTTTTTGTTAGTTGAACTTGAATGCACTTGAATGCATGATATTTGTGACATTTCGTTGATTGATTGGCCCATATGAATGTTTCATGGTATACAAGATTAAGAATAACAGCTGAAACATGTGCATTCTTGTAATTTGAACTAATAATTGATACATGGTGAATTTTTAAGGTTTTTTCAAATTGAAAATTTAGAAAATTCGACTGTAATCGTTTGCGATGATCAGAATCATATCTACCTCTTTCAATTCTTTTTTTTGTTGGGGCAATTGTCATAAACGGGCTACATGAAAATGTGTTGTTCCCTTTTTATCCTTGTAATCTAGCTTAGTATATTTTTCACAAATCATTGAAATGGAGCTTGTATTTATTACACTTAATGTGATTTATTATGTACTCCTGTACTCCTATATATATATATATATATATATACTTGTAAACAAATACCAATACAAATACACAATTCTTTCACTTGCATCCCAATAGTATCTTCTAAGGAAGGGTAGTAATTGTGGCTGTAATATGATGAAATGAATTTTAGCTAGTGACGATGTTCATTGAATCATGAGACAGACTACCTCCATTGCTGATTAGACACCTTTTCTAGGCAGTTATCAAATAAGAAAGAGAAAATTCAACAAAAATACCTTTCTTTCATCGGTTTATTCATCTCTGATTCATTTATGTTTCTTCAGAAAGCTTGCATGATTTGGGAATAGTCGCATCCTACCGTAGTCCTTTAACCCTTTTCTCCCTTTTCTTTGTTATCCATCAGTTAAGTTCATCCAATTAGCTGTAACTTCCAGTATAATCCAATTAGCTGTAACTTCCAGTATAAACTTAATTGACATGGTTTACTTTGTAGGATAATCAAAACCCCAAGTGTAAAATCAAGAAGCCCAGCTGGCTTGATGCTTTCCTAAAAGAATCCTTTTCTGACGTGTGTATCGCACATTCGAAGCAAGGAAATGAGTTGAATATATACTGTATAAATTGTCTTCAGTCAGCTTGCAAATATTGTCTGGTCCTCACGTGACCACAAGATACTTTGACTGCTCTGAAATCCGGGTACGAAATGATATTCTATCTTTTACTTTCACCTGGAGAAGTGGTTTATATGCATTATAGTTTTGTTGAATAACCTGAGTAACTCTGTCTTTAGCTCAAGTGACTATCTATTATTAGTTATGAACAAAATATTATTGGATAATGTTGAAATATTGTGCTGATTATATGCATGAAGTTCTAAGCTTATACTCTCTGATGTTAATCATTCCCAACCTCATTGTTTGTCACTGTCCTTTTCTCTTCCCCCATGGCATATCAGTTAATCGAAAATGAGATAGTTGTGATGTTCTGATGTATATATTTTTCTGCAAATGGAAAATCTTATAGACCATCTTGCATTCCTTACTGTTGATTAGACAATGTAGAATGCATTAATCTTCTCAACCAGATACCTTACCTTGTTTGTGGATTTCATCCGTCTTCGGTTGCAGCCCTACGTATGCAATTACAAAAATGTTCTTATTCTGAATCCTATGAAACACTCGGGTTTGGAATCATGCAACATCAACCCTAGAAAGTTGGGTGGTCAAATTACAACATACGCTACTGCTCCATTTCTTGCAAGGTAATGAGTGATGACAGATATTTGAGAATCATAATCATTTATTTTCTCCCCTCTTCATGCTTACTATGAATCTATGATATTAACTTAGTAGCAACTTGCTGTTTTCTGACTTCTGAATCTGAATTTTCAGGTAAAAGATTTGGTTCCTGCTGTCATTTCCGATGAGAACCAAAATCCTCCTCGAAAAAACAGGAGGAAAATGCTAATCCGGAAAGAGAAGTAGAAAGGGAACACCCCATAGAGCTCATTTTTTTTCTAAGAGCCTCCAGTGGGTCACATGACTCACATCCTTGCAGGATTGGAGGCAGTTTGATTCAGTTTATGTTATCACGATAGTAAATTTATTAGTTGTGTTGTACTTAGGTTATAAATTTTTTTTAATTCTTGTAATTTTTGGACTTAAACTTTCTAAAGATTATCTTCTGAAAAATGCTGAACCTGGAATGCGACGACAAAGAAAAAAAGGAAGCAGAAGTTTGTTTTATCAACACTTTTTTTATGATTTGATGGCCGAAACAAGATACATGCACTCTTATTATGGTTAACTATGCTGAAATATTTTTATGATGGAAGACAAGAGTCACTTTACTACATAACATGCTTTATTATCATTTTGTGTTGCCACGTTCCAAATCATGGTCTATGCATATACCCTTTAAGTGAGTTCTATGATGTAGAAATAAAACTTTTTCTATACATGAGGAAGTCAATGTGGCATGGATTTAAGAGTGACACTTATTATTGTTTTGTTCAGATTTGATAGACAAATGCATAAAAGTCCAGATTTTGTCTTTTTCAATTAAATACATTAATTCTAATAAAACATTAATTATAAATATATTTTTGTTGTATTGGGCTAAAAAAAATAATTTTTGGGTTATAATGAATTGTTATTAAAAGAATATATTTTATTGTGTTTACTTTATCAATAAAATTAATTAATTTTTATTAAATATTCTAAGTATGCGATAAATAATGTTAAATACTATAAATAATAAATATTTAAAAAATAAACATTCAAATTCAAATTTTAGTCTCTAAATTATTATGTATAACACAACTTTTTTTACATTTTGTATAAGAAAATAATAGATGTTATTTTTATTTTGTGAGAGTAACTTTAAAAATTTTTGTCATTTGATTTATGAATGGCTGATTTCTGTATATGGAATTATTGTTGTATTATTCTCGGTTATGTAGAAGTGGTATGTTTTAATTTAGTATATATGTAATAACAAATCAGAGAATTTTATGTGTATTTTAAAAAATAAAAAAAATTAAAGTTCATCAATCGGAGGATCGGATTTATGTAAGTTTGTAAGTTCACAAATCCGAGAATCGGTTCTGTGTAAGTAGTTCACAAATCGGAAGGTCGGTTTTGTATTTTAAAAATTTTTAAAAATTAAAATTTACAAATTGAAAGATCAGATTTATCTAAATTCACAAATTAGAGGGTCGATTTTGTATTTTAAAAATTTAAAAAAAAAGTTAAACTCCACAAATTAAAAAGTTAGATTTGTGATCTCCATATAAAAAAACACACCAAATTTCATACGTTATTGAAAAATACTATTATGAATTCAATATCAAAATTAAAAAGTGTTTATAAATTAGTTAAAAAATTTCTTTAATCCATGAATTATTTATTTTTTTTAAATTAATTTATAATATTTTGATTTATAGTATGAATGATAATTTATTTAAAATTACAAATATAACAACAAAGTTAAATTTAGAAAGATGAGGGAAAAAAACATAAAGAACAAACCTGAAGTCTGAAACATAACCCAAATTATTTGGTACATATGAATATTTTTTAAAATGTTCAATATTTAAAATTATTTGATATGTATGAATATTTACTTATGTTCTAGTTTTGTATATGAATATTTTCTCATTTTTTTAAATTTAACTTTATTGTTATATTTGTAATTCTAAATAAATTATCATTCATACTATAAATCAAAATATTATAAATTAATTTTAAAAAATAAATAATTCATGGACTAAAGAATTTTTTTAACTAATTCATAAATCAAATGACAAATTTTTTTGATGGGTACTCTCACAAATAAAAATAACACTTTAATTTCTTATACAAAATATAAGAAAAATTTAGTATTATTGACAAATTTTTTTTAAAGGTACTCTCACAAAATAAAAATAACACTTGTTAATTTCTTATACAAAATGTAAAAAAAATTTATTATTATACACAATAATTTAGAGACTAAATTTTGAATTTAAATGTTTATTTTTTTAATATTTATTATTTGTAGTATTTAATATTATTTATGCATGTTTAAATATTTAATAAAAATTAATTAATTTTATTGATAAAGTAAACACAATAAAATATATTTTTTTAATAGTAATTCATTACAGTCTAAAAATTATTATATTTTTTGGCCCAATTTTTTTGGTCCAATACAACAAAAACATATCTGTAATTAAAGTTTCATTAGTATTAATATTTAATTGAAAAAGACAAAATCTGAACTTTAATTTCCTTATGTGTAGAAAAAAAAATTATTTCTACACCATAAAATTCACCATACTCTTATACTAAATCTTGCTCAGACACTAAGATGGTTTTCTTTTTTATTTTGACTTAGATGTCACTTTTCTTGCTGATCTTGGTTATTCTTTAACTCCTTTGTTTTTTTTCTTTTTTTTTTTTTGACTTATATGTCACTTTTCTTGCTGATCTTGGTTATTCTTTAACTCCTTTGTTTTTTTTCTTAGGGTTACCTACAGTCGTACACACACACAACACAACACAACGGGTTCCTAAATTCCACTTATACCCAGCCAGGTTTTGAACCCTGGTGCAGCTTGATGGAAGACAACAAATCTTCAATATGTGACAAGCCTCACCTTCTCACTCCTTGAGGGTTGAAAGCTAAACCGCTCATGAGGGAATATGTTACACTTCTACCAATCAATGGCCAACTTCAATGTTCACACTTGCTCAATCAATATACGTGCACGGATAAGCTCAAAAAAAAGTCTCATATAGGAAATTATTAACACAGCACAATTTGAGAGCAACATGAATTTCATGAATATTAAAACAGGAAGCAAAAATACATGTTTAAATCACTGCATACCGCGTAGTGCATACTTAATATCCTAGCCCTATCACTATTGAAGCCTCCATTTGTTTTCTTTGTACACAAGGGACCACCAAATAGCATAACGATATATTCATATCATTGTAGTAGAATTAGTAGAATTTGGAGTCTATATGCTTTCCTTCACCAGTAATCCCCACAAGAGCATTTTCCATCCTTGAAATGGTGAAACCTTTTGTTATCTCTAACAATCAATTCCCTCCCTACAATCCTAGACATGATCTTGATGGCATTGTGACAATCACCACACACTCGAAGATTCTTGATGATCCTAAGAGGTGTTCTTGGTGGAGTACTAATGAGGCCATAGGCAATCGCTAAACGTTCACTGTGGTACAACAATGCTTGCTCCTTTGCTTCCTGATCAATGTCATGAAGAACATATCTTGTATCAGGAACATACCCAGCATCCTTCATCCCACTCAAAGCTTTCAGCTTCTCATCATCCTTGTAAAGCGTCGGGTTCTTGTACTCAATAATTCTATTCTTGCCATCAAGCATGTTAATTGCAGTGTACTTCCTCGGCGGTGGCGTGGGGATCTTATTGGCAACAACCTTTGATGGGTCAAGACTCAACACTATCTCTTCTGCATAGTCTTCAAGATCAACATCCCCATGGATTCGAGCATAGTTCTTCAGAGTCTCCCAAACAGTCACTGTAGGCTCGAACGGCAACTCCTTGATGAACTCCCCGGCTTCCTTGAGATATCCAGATTGTCCAAGAACATCCAAAAGCCCCATATAGTGCTCCGAACCAGGTTTAATCCCATACTTGCTTTCCATGGACTCAAAATGAAGGAAAGCATCTTCCACAGCCTCAGCACTAGCACAAGCTGATAACACAGCTAGCAAAGTCTCCGACGAAATTTCCAAACCGGACTCATTCATTTGATCAAACAGCTGCAAGGCATCATCCCCCATTGTGCTGTTGGCATAACCGCGCAACATCAAGTGCCAAGAATCCATATTCCTGTTGGGCATATGATCAAACACCCTTCGTGCATCAGTCATGCTCTTGCAGTTCCCATACATTTCAATGACCTTGTTGTTCAAATTGAGATCACTCCTGCAAGTTGATTGCAGAAAGTAATCGTGTGCCTTCTTGGCATCCTCAAGGGACTTGGATTTGCCACAAAAATCAAAGAGCAAATGAAAGCAAGAAGCATCGGCTTTCACCCCTTTCTCCATCAACTCAATTGCTTCCTTAACCCTCCCCTCCTGGCACACATGTCTCAAATCAACAATTGAAGGGGCTGGCGAAGGAGGAGGAGGAGAAGGAGGAGCTACGGGAACGTGAGCTTGCCCTGGTAGAGAACCTTGCGGGTTGAACTGGTTAGGGTTTCGAAATTGGGGAGGTTGTGGATAGCCTTGATTCCTAGGGTTCCATTGGTTAGGGTTACCCTGGTTCGGATTGTTCCATTGATTTTGGTAATGGGGTGGCTGAAAGTTCTGATTTTGGGATGTGGGTGGTGGTGTTGGTCTCTGTTGAGGATAGTTTTGACTCCACTGATTATGAGTATGGTTTCGACCCTGCTCGGGAAACTGACGAGTCGCATTATGAGGTTGATAGGGGTTCTGATTCTGGTTCTGGCGAGGGAAATTATTGATAGGATGAGGGTTTCCATGGTGATTTTGGGTTTGTGGATTGAAATGTTGAGAGGAATCTCTGAAAGTGGGTTCAACGCCATGGCGGTTATGATCAGAGTTGGGAGGGAATCTGTGAAAGTCATTGGTTGGAAGTGCGGAGGTACTTAGAGACCTGCAAGTGTTAGTGAGGCAGAGGCGTAGCTTGAGGGAGGAAGAAGAAAGAATGGTGGCTCGTGCGCGTTGAAACGAACCCAACATCGCCATTTTCTTCTCTGAGACTGAGGTCGCGTTTGGTAGAAAGACTGAGACTGGGAGACAGAGAACAACATAAAAAATAAAGTAAGAACAAAGAAACACAAATAAAGTAAGAACAAAGAACAACATCAACTTATCATGCCTCAATCTCATCATTTCATAAAAAGAAACACATTGTTTAATAATTTCCGACCGCTCCATTACTTCCTAGCAAAATCATTTCATACAAAATAAGCATAAATATTCAATTTAATCAAATAAAAATTAAATTAGATATAATCATTCAATTCCTTCTGTTCAAATTTCACCAACTCTAGCACCAAAAAGAGAAGTTTTCATAAGTTAAAGAAGAGCATTCAGATGATGATAGCAAATTTTGAATGATGAGCAATTTATTTGTGTAAATACTAAATAGCAAGGTTCTGAGAACCGGACCGGTCATCAAACCGTTTTAGTTACTGGTTCACTGATTTATTGGTCCAATCGGTCTAACCGGTGGTTCAACCGAAAAACCCGTTTTAGAAAAGAATAATAAATAAATTATAAATATGCAAGTATTAAGTTGAAGGTATAAGGTAGTATGAAGTTTTTCTAATGGAATGGTGAATTACTCTTAGGATTTTTCTTTTTTATATTAAATGCAAAAATGCCAGATGAAAGCATGATACCAAGCAAGTACAATTCCTCATCAGTACACAAAATGTTAAAAGAAATATCTGACAAAAATAGGAAGAATATCAAATGAATTATCATAAATCCAACTAAAAAATAAACATAGTAAGGCTTCACCAAATGAAGGTGCATACAGGCTTTTAGAGACAATAGGCTTGGATTTGTGCAGTAGCATTTTGGATGAGTTGCTTTGAAGACCATTTGGTAAAACTAAGCTTTGAATAGGTACAATACAGGCTTCACCAAATGCTCATAACACACAGAAAGACAGTTTCTCAAGATACATAAATAAGTGCTCATCCTCTGAAAATAATCATTTGAATCGGTATAAGGCAGAAAAAAATGACCATAAGTCTCTTTACCCAAGTCAAAATAAATAACCATATCTAAACTCAACAATCAGCATTTAGCACCAAACATTACAAAACATTAACCAATAATCACACTAAACCTACAACCAGCAATTACAAAACAGCAACAAACATTAGTACAATATAAAACATTCCAAAACAGTGATGACACTAAACCTGCATAGTAAATAATCTCAAAGACAATGATCACCAATATCCAGCAAATAAATAATAAATACACAACAACAATTTAGCAAATAAACAAGAACAAGACCTAAATAGAAAATCCAACAAATTAAGTCGCAGCAACCTAACAATTTGACAAATTAAAACAACAGCAGCCCAACAATTTAGCAAATTATCAACTTAACAAATTCAAGAACAGAAAATCACAACAAAACAAAAAAAATTAGAAGTAACAGAAGAACACAAGAACAATTAGCAAATTAACAAGTTCACAATAACAGTTAAAAAATTTACCAGAAGAACACACTAATGCAAGTGGAATCATCATGCTAACATGTTTTCTGCAAAGATGCTATTTGTACAGCTAAAATTTCCTAATTACTATGATCCAATTATTCTAATTTCACATGCAATCAACTTACTAAGTTTCTAAAAGCTAGAAATTATAAAACCAACCAGAAATATGGTTAAAGCATTTCATCAAACATGTTGAGTGCGGTAAAATTAAAACGAAATAAGAGAATTCAAAGCTTAATTTCAATGTGATAGAGAAGAGAACATAACTATGTAACTTTAATTTAGTCTATGAAAAAATCCAAACCACTACCAAATCAGATAATTACTTATTCTAATAGAAATCAGAAGTTGCAGAGTTTGAAGAAGAGTATTGGTGTTGTGTGAGTGTATTGTCTGGTGGCGGGTTTAGGGAACTCACGGCGGGGACAAAAGAGAGCAGTACGACGGCTGAGTGGAGCGCGCGGGTTGGTCGCAGAGTTTGAAGCAGAGCAACGTGGCTTCCAGACGAACGCGAACTCGAACGGTGAACAGCGAGTGAACGCGAACGGTGAACGCCGAGCGAATGCGAATGGCGAAGAACGCGAACGTGAACGGCAAACAAACGGCGACGGAAGCGCGGCTGAGCAGACAAAGACGACGGACGCCGAGCTCGAGGAAGCAACCGCGATCGGTGACAGCGAACAGGGGTTGAAGATTTGGAGCACGAGGGAAGCTAGATGACGGATGGCGAACTTTGAGTGCGACGGACGGCGGCAGTATGCCACTCCTTGTGGCGGTGGTGTAGGCTTACAGTGCTAGGGTTTTGTGGTTGGGTTTGGGTGATTTCTCTGACTGAAAGAAAGAAAGGGTGAAAGGGAGAAAGAAACGAAGGAGCTTCCCTTTTTTGTGTAAACCAGCTGGGTTTCGGTTCGGTTTGACCGGCCGATTCTCGTCCGGTTCAAAAGTTTTTTGCCGGTTTTTTTATTACCGGTTTTACATACTTGACCGGACCGTTAATATTTTATGCAATCTATTTTTTATATTTTTTCTAAAAAATAATAAATTTGTCCTGTGATTATTATTTAATATTTTTTTTTGGTGACTAATTATTATTTAATATTTAATGATATATATTTTATTTCCTAAATAATGGAAATGGTCTTTTATAATTAAAACTTTTACAATAACTATTCACATGTAAAAACAGTAGATAAAGTATTAATAATTTAATCAAATTATCAATGCATCTTGGTTGGTTGAGTTGAGCTGCATTTGTAGGAAGATTGAACCGATTTTTTTATATATATAAATCTTCTTACACAAAACTCATATAAGAATTAATCTTCTTACCCTAAATTTAATCTTGATTTGAATTAATCTTTTCAGATAAGAATTTTTAAAATATCTAAAATTAAGTGATAAAAAGATAACAAAAACGGAATCTTTTAGGCCTCTATATATATTTGCAACCATTGATTAATAAACCTAGGTATAACTCTTAAGTACAAGGTTTCTTCCCTTCAACAAATTTTATTCAAGTGTTGACGAAAGGTTGAATGTAAGTATTTAATTAAACCGATCCTATAATCAAATTTAAATTTAAATGAGTAATGATTGAAAATCTTATTTTTTTTAATATTTAAATGAATAATATATATATTAGATTATTTTTTAAAATATAAAAAACAAAAATAAAAGTTTTATTATTTAAGAATTAAGATGATAATTAACCGAACGAGTTAAGATTTTCAAATTTTTTTAATTTAAATTTATTTGTTATTTTTGTTTTTATCTACTGTCGCCATAAATTCAAAAAAGTGGTTGTGAACTTGTGATCGTGTTAATTCTCAAATCTCAACTAACTTTTTTTAAAAAGAAAAATTGAAATTGTATTCAAAAAGAAAACTAAATAGGACCTTACCCAATCACTAAATCCTAAGTAATTAACAGTTTAACACAGTCTCTTTCAGTGTTACAATTTCTTTTTCACAGAAGAGGGGTTTGGTTTTTTTTTTTCCTTCAGTTTTTTCTTGATTGTGTTCATTTTTGTTAGTTTCTTTCGCGGTTCCAACTAGTCAACTACATTCTTTTTCTTTTTCAAGTCTATAATCTGCTTCTAAACGTTGAACTAAGTTTTTCCCTCCACTTATTCTCGTTCAATGTTTTTCAGTTTCATTGTACCATTGGTTCTTCATCATCATCATCATCAATATCATGGTGTTGCCTCAATCGACATGCAATCTCATGTCAGCAAAGGTAAGTGTTTGAAACACTCTTTTGTTTCATAAAGTTTCTATCTTTACTTAATATTTTGCTAGTTGAGATAGAATGCATGATGTTAGTAATATTTGATTGCCACAGTGAGTGTGTCATTGTAGAACAGCTTAAACCTTCTGCATTGTTGTAATTAGTGCTAATAATAGATAATAGATGCCTTGTTTTAAATTTAGTTCCATTCTATGGATGTTAGGTAATAGTGCAACAGTTTAGTGTTTGCAGCTGGTGATTAAATTATTGAACATTATATTGGAAATTTAAGGTCATGCAATTGCAAATTTGGTTAAATTTGTCATTAAATTTGCAAATTTAGTCTTAGCAAAATGTTTCAGTGATACTTTATTTCCATTATATGCTTTTTCAACAAAGTATGGTGTTTTTGTGCTAGCCTCCGCTGCCATAGTTGGAAATTGCTGAGAATTTCCATTTGAATTACATCGATTTCTGCCGATTTTCAGTTACCGTTACATTGAAATGTGTTGTTCCCTCCTTACCCTTGTACTCTTTGTCTCAATACATTTTTTCACTCATTAGTGACATGGAGCCTTGTGGAATTTCGTGCTATCTCTATATGGAAGATTATGAAACAGATTTCTGCTAGTGACAACTTTCATTGAATCTTGAAAAGGAAAATTCAAAAAGAAATGCTTTGATTTCATCTGTTTCTGATTTTTAATTTCTTTTTTTTTTTTGTATTTCTTCAATGAGTATAAGAACTCACTTTAAGATTTTTTTAAAAAAAAAAAGACCTAGCATCGTATCGGACTGGCCGCTTTCTAGGGTATTGCTTTTACCTTTTCTTTGTGGTCGATTAGTTAGGTTCATCCAATTAATCCTCAAAAGTATTTTCATTCTTGAAACTTAGAGTTTATTTTCCATTTCGATCCACACTTAGGAAATGGTGTTGAGGAGTAATTCTTCCTCTAAAAGAGTGAACAAGGTATGGACCAGAAAATTTTGCTTGGATACTTTGTATATGCTAGTCTTTTAGTAGCAATTGTCTTCTTGATTTGGAACCTTGTTAATCATGTTTAAATATCCCTTTTCATGATTTTCTCTATTTGGAGTCTAGTGAAGAGAATTTGTTATTTTGATAAGGGTAGTCCTGGTCACTCTCTAGGTGAATTCTCTGTTCACAGCAATTCATCTCATTAAAAATTCATAAAGGTCATACTGCTTTTGGTGCCTGGAAAAAAGTGCCGAAAAATATCAATCCTATTTTAGACCCTTTTTTTTAATTGTAATTACATTTAATTAATAGTCAATTAATCGCCTTAGACTGACCAAAATGCTTAAGATTTGATTTCTTTGTTTTGTGTACACTTGCATCAAGTTTTGACTAAAAAAAAAATAAAGACTGAAAAGTGGTTTCTTAACTTACATGGTCTTACTTTGTAGAATAAGCAAGTGGCCCAACCTGAAATCCAGAAGCCTAGATGGCTTGATGCTTTCCTGAGAAACAAGTTTTTTGAGCAGTGCAAGGATCATCCACAGCGCAAGAATGAGTTGAACAAATACTGTATAGACTGTGATCAGGCAGTTTGCCAGTATTGCATTTCATTAGGTCATCAAGACCACATCACACTTAAGGTCTACAGACATGTTTACAAAGATGTTGTCTCCATTGGTACTATGGATAAGTATATTGACTGCTCAGAAATTCAGGTATGATATGATATTACCTTTGTTTAAAAGTGTTTAATAACTATTTTCTGTATGATATCCAAATAATTTTCATGTGTATTTATTTCATCATATTGATGTAAACTAGTCTCTGTTGAGCAGCTTCTACATACGGAATTTATGCAGTCTTTGTCTACTTTCTTTCCTCTCTACATGGCATTTCACGTTCAAATATTATTAGTACTTAATAAAATACTCCATTTCTGTTTCATCGTTTGACCTTGAAAATAACAAACATCAATGATTAATTGTAAAGTGTAAACAAAAAAAATGACAAACTTTTGTCCCACTCCATGTGCTCGGCTGATGGCTGGAACAATTGTAGCGTGCATTTAGTACATTCAATAATTCCTAAATGTGGAACTAATTACGTGTTGGAACTTTTGGGCTTATATTCTCTGTTATTTTATATTCTTCATTGTTTGATTGTTAGTAGTTTGCATGTCTAATACACCTGAACAATTCTTGCTGCATTTTTGTATTCCTGAAACATTGAAATTTTGGATTATATAAATGAATCTTCTGTACCAAATATTATACTGTGTGTGGATTTCATTTGTCTTTGGCTGCAGCGCTACAAATCCAACAAGCGATTGGTTATTTCTCTGAATCCTCTCCCGCACAGTGGTTCGACATCAAACAATGAGGCATCATGCAATACCTGCACAAGAAAGTTGAATGAACCGAATCTATATCGCTACTGCTCCATTTCTTGCAAGGTAATGAGTGGTGACAGTAATTTGATCATCAAAATAATTTTTTTCCTCTCCTCTTCATGCTCCTTCTACCATTAACTTTGTAGCTACTTAACTGTTGTCTAACTATCTAAATCTGAACTTTCAGGTTAAAGCTATTTCGCCAGAACCTAATGATTTGGTTCCTGCCGTAATTCCTGACCAGAACCAGAATGCTCCTCAGGAAGGAATGGATATTCCTACTCAGGAAAGACCAGAGGCAAATGCCGAATTCCCAAGGCCACGAAAGAGAAGAAGAAAGGGAACACCACATCGAGCTCCATTCTTCTAAGAGCCTCCAGTAGATCACATGTCCTTCTTGCATTTGCATAGTCTGAATATGCAGGATTCGAAGCATTTTGATCCAATTTTGTTATCAAGACAATGAAATTATTACTCAAGTTATACTGAAGTTCAGAAATGTTTGAATTCTATTAATTTTTTGGCTTAAACTTCCAGATTATCCTGTGGAAGAAGTAAATTATGGTGTTTTTACTTCTCTTTGGTTCTGATAGTTTGGGGTTAAACTTCCTTTTACCATGTGGCACAATATTATGTTGTTTTATAATATATTTGTTTATTTGTTAGTCTTTCTTTCCCCATATATATAATATATTTGTTGTTTGGATGATTTTATGGCTTACAAGAGAGATGAATTTTTGCATGATGTGAATTAACCAAGTGACTGGCCGTGAGTAGAACTATAAGTCTTCAATTTTCACAGTTTTGAAAGAATTGTTTGAGTTGAAGAATATAAAAAATGGTCTTGCACTAATGCTAGTCTTAGGTTTTGCTGTGTAAATCAGAAACTTGAGGACATGTGTTACTTCCTCTTTAGTGATTTGTTTATTTTAGCCCTGATTCATTACCTATGATAATATAACATTTATTTGCTAATGCTGCTGCTGCTCTATAATAATAATACTCACACACTGAAGATTTTACTGTGGGAAATAAACCTTCTTTGGCTTCTATCATTAATAAATTTTCTTAGGTACGAGCTTACTTAGGGAGATCATATAAAAACTTCTATAAAACAATCAGTTAACCACTAATTCCGTTTGGTTATTCTTCAGAATTATACTTTCCAAATCACCAAAAAATTCTTCAAAAAAGACAGTGGTTTGAAAATCTACTTCACCAAGATTAATGACTCACAAAGAAACAGTTTTTAGGCAACTTAGTGTTTATTAGCTGTGACAGATATCTTTACACTAAAAAAATAGTCAGTTATAAAACTCAATGTTACATCTATAACCAGAAAAGAATGTAAAAAAGAAAGAAACTGGTGTATAACTATCCAATCTAATGGTGAGCAACAACAACAAAAAATAGTGTTGCAGTGTTATTCAACTCACATGTGTATCTCAGTAACCACATTCATATTCCAGAAACAAGGTAGGCTCTGGTGAAACAAGAAAATCATCAACACAATCCATGGCAAAGGGTGACTCCATCTGCCGAGGGGCAAGCGAATCGCAGCAGCCGGAGCACACAAACAAAGGTGGCACTGTCTCAGAATCCTCAATGCCACAACACCTTGTGTGCTGCCAGACCTCACATATGTCGCAGGCCACCATTCTCTCACCATCATCGTCTTGTGCCCCACACTCACACCTCACCTTCCAATTGTCGGATTCACCTTGGAACTTCAATGGAGTGCACAAGTCAATGGAAATCCCCCTCACAGAAAGCTCCACTCCGGATTGGATTAATCCAAATAGCACCTCATTATCACTTGCACCATTCAATTCAGTGATCTCAGTGACTATGAGCCTCTCTGCAATGCAGTAGGTATCCCTCAGTGCTGCCTCTGCAGCTTGCTTCAGGTCTCTAACCGTTGCATGCAGGGGAACCATCACAATCTCCCCACAAGGCTGCTCCCTACTCAAATCAGCTTTAATATCAACGAAATTCGGCTTAAGCCGGCAGATGAATGTCAAAGCCTGCTGCATCTCATCCATGTAATCCCATTCCTTCACAAAATACCGGCTATCAAGGATTGTCTGAATTGCTAAGTCCACTGGTTCTGAATTCGGATATCTCAATAGCACATTTTTGTATAGGTAGAACACATCACAATAAACATCACTACCAGGCATCCTAAATGACTCGTCTTGAGGGTCTACAAGAGCCGCTGCCTCAGGCTCAACCACAGTTTCCGGGGACTTAAACCCATTGCCAACCTCATGAATGGTGTATTCTAGGATCCTTGTTGAGGGGTTAACCATGCGGCGAACAACATAGTTGCCAACAATCACATTGTTGAGTGATTTCAGCACATAATCGAGCAAGCCGGTATCACCAATATGAAGCCTAGATGCATCCCTCACATCCTGCCGCGTCATCCCCTCTGAAGCCGAGTTCATTGCCTTGTGCTCCTTCAGTGCATCAACAATCACCTGTGCAGCAAACTCTAGCCTCCTTGTTGGCCACCTGCTATCCATATTAGCCACTGCAGTGCTGAACTTCTTGTACTTTGCGGACTTCTCCTTTGCCAGATTTGATCTACTTAAGAAGCCTTGTTTGGTTGAATTTCTTGAGATGAAAGCCGAAGAAGGAGGAGCTCCGAGGGTTATTGATATCTTGGACATTGGGACGCGAGACTTGACAGTGAGCATGAACCTTAGAAGATCTCTCAATGTGGTAATCTGAGTTTCACTCATGTCTCTATAGCTGCGAATGATTTGCTTGATCTCTTTATGGCACTTTGTCTTGCTTAAATCTCTCACTATTTCATCAAGCTCTAAGGAACCTAGACCTTCAATTGCTTCATAGTAGGTTTGGCCTGTCACTCCAAAGCTTCCGCGACAAAACTTGTAGCCCCACCTACCAAACCATGAATGGCCATATGCAACACCATGAAGTAGGCGAAGATCCATGGATCGCTTCCTTGAAACATCTTCCACTGAAATTTTCCTATGCATTAAAAGGAGATAGAAGATGGTGAGATATAGAAGATAGTGAGAAAACAAATAAGATTGAATCTGACCAAGACAGAAGATAATGAGAGAATAAATGCAATTAAATCTGTAAATAGTTAATATATAAGGCAGAAGGAAAGAATCAGTTACTGTAATGTAACCAACAGAGATCGAGAGGACTTACTATATGGGGAATTGAGACCAATTAACTCTATACAGTCCTATTAAATACTGTTGTTTATTATTAGCATGGACAATTTCAAATACAACACATTGTACTTATTTGAGAGAAAAAAAAAGGCACATTTCTTATAATGGGGACAGTGGTGTGAATTCAAATGGTTAATGTGTTAATGGAGAACATACAGCTTCTGATCAAATCCTGAATCATATCAATATCATTAACTTTGGCTTAAGTCAAAAGTTAAATTAAGAGAATAAAAGGAGGTTATGCCACAATTTACAAACTATAAGCCATATACAAATCATGAAAGTCAAATGTCTAATGTGTTAAGGAGAAAATATAGCTTCTGATCATATGCTGAACCATATCCACATAAGTAATTTTGGCTTAAGTCAAATTGAAATTAAAACCACAATTTGCAAACACAATATTAACTCTAGCAAGTTTATAACAGCAAACTAGAATACCTTGCTCCAAGGTTTGTGCAGATCCTATCCCATAGATCCATGATCTCTCTACCACTGAGGACCTTGGAGCCACCTTCAATGCCATTAATGCAGACCAAATGGCCATAGCCATTGCAGTGAATCACACCATGCAAGAGGTGGTCCTGATTATCAATAGCATCCTCAGGTAAGGGTTTATTCCACCAATTGTCCATTGGAATTATGAAATGATACCTTCTCTTTGACACAAAGTGACCACTCCAACCTACAAAACCCAGGCAACAAGCAAAAGAAAGCGTCAGAATTTGAAACTAACAGCAATAAATCAAGATTCTTGAAAAACCAAACCTACCCCATTTAACGAATTCAATATCATTTGACAGTAAACTTCACAAAAAATAAATATCACGAACAGAGGAATCTGTTTGAACTTTGAAAACGATAGAAAGCATAACAAGAATCAAAGAAATCGATCAAAGTACCTGCACAGCGGCAATGGTCGCAGAAGGGGTGGGAAGATTGGCAAACTTGTTCTTCGAGGGTGTAGAGAGGTGCCATGACGTTGGTCTTGTCGCTGAGCAAAAGGGTGCACCAGAGTGGGCTGTTCTGAACGACGTACTCCTCGAGCTCCGCGCACTCTCGGAGGAACGATCTGACGTTGTCGCGGAAGGCGGCGGAGGGAGTGACGGGGCACCCGGGATCGGCGAAGGACTGGAAGCTGAAGATCTTTGGGCACCGCCTTCTCTTCTTGCATGCTTCCATCAAAGAGAAAGACATTGTTAACGGCTTCTCTCTCTCTCTCTCTCTCTCTCTCTGTATCTATCTCTCTCCTGTGAGTTTCATGCAATGGCGAAATCAGAGATGGGTTTGGAGAAGAGAGTGAAGAGAGAGAAAGGGGGGTTTAAGGGGTTTAACGGAGTCGGTTACAAAACGAACTCGGAAGAATCTTTCGCGCGCTAAGAACAAAGTTGAAAATGGGAGCAGTACTTGTAATTTCAAACTGGAAAAATATTTCAAACTTCTTTCTTTTCATTTTGAGATGCATTATCAATCTGTTTCCTTCCATTTTACTGAATTTATATTTTTAGAAGTGTATTTAAACAATAATCTGTTAGTCACCAAAAAAATAATAATATGTTAATAATTAAAAATAATAAAATTGAATTAAAAATTTTAAATTTTAAATTTTAATCTTACTTAATTTATATTTTAGATGTGTATTTAATTTTAAAAAAATATTAAATTTTTTTAAATATGTTTATTTTATTTTATTTTATATTGTACAATTTTTAAAAGATAATTAATTGAATTGTTTTCTTTTTCCCATTTTGCAATTTATCAGAATAATGTTAGGTTATATATACATCATTGCCTTCTTTAGTTCTTTACCATTTTTTTTATTTTTTATATTAAAAGTGGCTAATAAAAAATTAATTTTTTGTACCATAAAAATATATAAAGAATAATACAAACACCATTTATCTTATGGTTTAATTACTCTGCAGGTCCCTATAGTTTCACCGAATTTTTAATTAGGTCCTTATACTTTTTTTCTTTTCAATTGGGTCCCTATACGTGAATTTTTTTTTCAATTAAGTCCCTATTAACGTTTAACGTTAAAAAAAACCGTTAGTGAGTTGTGAAATGACTTATTTACCCCTTTCTTCTCCTTATAAACAGATCTGTGTCTGAGTTATTTGAGGTTTCTCTTTTCTGTTTTTCATTTTCAATTTTCATCTTCTCCAAATTTATGGCTCAAAGTCAAGGAACCTCATTCATTCTCTCTTCGGGAAGCTGTGTTTCCAGGAGCTCCAACCCAAAGGAAAGAAGACATCTGTGTTTCTGTGGAGAAGCAGTAACAATCTGCCGTTTCTCAGCCGTTTCTGACCATGGTAGGAGGTATCTTACTTGTGGGAAGATACCAAAATGCAACTTTTTGAGTGAATTGATGATTTTGAGTGGATTGAGGTTGATGACGGTGCAAAGAATGGGTGGCCAAAGAAAAAGAAATTGCGGGTTCACTGTTTTTGTGGTAACACTCTAAGTCTTCAAATTTCAGGAACAACAAAAAATTCTAATAGAAGATTTATTTCTTTCCCTAACAGAAGATGCAAATTTTTTGAGTGGGTTGATGAAGTTGGTGCAAGAAGTAACGTGTCTGCTGCTGCTGTTGGAGTTGTTGGAACACAAAATTCTGCTAAGTTGGAGGGTGAAATGTGGAAATTGGATGCACAAGAAAGAAAGATAGAGAGACTAAACGTGGAGATGGAGAGATTAATTGTTGAAGTCAGAGAAATAGATGCTTGTGTGGGTAGATTATGTGATGAGTTCAATATTCTCCAAGAACAAGTTGGGAGATTGGATGACAATATGAAAATTCAATGTAAAATGCAATATATGCTATTTATGTTTTTGCTAGTCTTAATAATTGAAATGTGGATTGCAAGATTTTAGAGTTATCTGTACTATGAAATTCTATGTAAAAGGATCTATGACTTCAATCCAATTAAAGCTAATTATGTTTAGTTTGAATGAATTTTGCATTTTGATGTATTTTGTGTGTGTATAACAATAAAATGATAGTTGAAAAGAAACTTTATCAATGTGAATATTTAAAGTTTCACAATTGACAACAACTTGCAGAAAAAAGTGGTCAGATAATATGCCACATATATTTTCATTAAATAAGTGTTCATGTACCCCTTACTTACATAAAATATCACAGCATAAGTGGTCATATATGCCACATACCTAGTCCAAAATAAAGGTCCAAGAAGTGCAACAATTAAAAGTGGTCCAACTTAATTCTAAAATATTAAAATAGTGGTCCTATCCACATAATAAACAATGGTCACAGAGACACAATTGAAAACAAAATATACTATATAATAGCAACCCCAACAACCCTAACTATAAATTTAATCATACTTCAGTCATCACTTAGGTCTATATGTAGAGTAAGTGCCCCTTTTTGCTTCCTCACTCCTAACTTTAGCCGCCCATTTCTCCTCACACCAAACACCTTTGTCTTGAGTAAAGATTGAGAAGATGCTTTAGGTGGTTGCTGAGAATTTGCACTTGCCACAACTAGGGAAGGCTGGGAGGCTGGCCCTTCAAGAGGTAAGGCTTGTTGTGAGGTGGCTGTAGTTGGAACCTGAGAATTTATTTATAACACAGCATAATCAATTTATAATCCTGTTATAATCTATTTATAAGGCAGCATAATCTGTTTGTAATCCACATTGATAAAACAGTAATTTATAACACAGCATAATTTATAATCTATTTTCACACACCATATATTATACTATGACAACCTAATCCACTAAACACATCAAACACCCTATAATTTTGATTAGAAAATAGTAAAACAGCAGTTTATATATTTAAATTTGTAAAATATCTGACATAATTGAATTGGGACAATACCTTCTATCATATTCATATTATATGCAGTTTCTATATGTAAACTATTATTGCTTTTTCTATCTTACTTAAAGAAAAGAACAAAAAAGAAAAGTAAACAAAAAATAAGTCCAAAAAGCTTGTTATTAGCACCAATCAATTTAAAAGCAACTATATAAGATGGATCATCCAATGAAAAGAAAACAAACAAGAAATAAAACCCCAAAGAAAAGAGATATAGATATTAGATATCAATACTCCCAAATTAGAGCTTAGGCAGCATATTAGCATTATTGTTAATGAGTGGGTGTGGGGTTTTCAAAGACGAGACCAATATGATCAATATTTTCAATTGACTTAACATGAGCACATAATTCACTTTGACCAAACAATAATATGAACAAACAATTCACTTAATGCACGCGCGCACACACACTTCACTTCAAATTCAATACTTCATCATGATCATCAGCTATATCCATCTATGAATGATCATGACTTTGGAGAGCATGATATATATGGTCAAACCGGTAATGTTTATATGTTCAAAAAAGAATCGTCGAATTATGCATTTCTAGAGCAATTTGCAAATTTGAGAGTAACATTCCAAATCAATTAACGTTGTTAAGAGAAACAAAACTAAATTATTGCAAACCATTAAATCAAAACAATTCCTATACATAAATATTGATACCCTAAATCCTAAATAAACCATTAAATTAAAACAATCCAAAAATTAATTCAACAAATACATAATCAACCAATGCCATAATTTTAAAGAAATAAAATTAGCATAAATATCAAATTTTAAAACTAAAAAAAAAAAGGCTTTTTTTTTGTTACCTATTTACATGCAGGGAGAAGGAGTAGAAGCACAATGCGGAGACGGGAGGCCAAGCGCTACGAGGCTCGGCATGGTGCGGCACGGTGACGCCAGACGAGGGGCTTCACCGCGAGGGACGGTGACGCCTTGGACGGACAAGCACAGAGGAAAGGAGGCAACGGACAGCACACCACCACGCGTTCGTTGCAGTTGATGCCAACACGGACGCCGCCGACGGATCGACGCAGAAGACGCAGGAGACACAGGAGGAGGCGAGAGCAACTTAGGGTTTTTTTTTTTTTCTTTGGGATGAAATGTGAGGGGTGTTTTTGGTATTTGAGAAAAATTCATATTAGTTCACCTGGTCACTCCAGCTAAAAGAGAGGAATATTCTTTTTTTACTAAGAATATTCTGTTATGTTAAACGTAATATTGACGGCAGAGACTTAATTGAAAAAAAAGTTAACATACAGGGACCCAATTAAAAAGAAAAAAAGTATAAAGACCTAATTAAAAATTCGGTGAAACTATAGGGACCGGCAGAATAATTAAACCTTATCTTATTAATTTGGGAATTTAAATTTTCAAAAGTTGAGTCGATATATTTTTGTGTCTAATCTAGTCTTTTTCTTTAATAGTTGTTGGTATATGCATTCCGCCATTTTGGTTATATTATTAATTTATGAAGTGAAGCAATTTATTTTATAATTTTGGGTCTAAGATTTATTTATACTTTATACAATTAAATTCACCCGTTGAAATAAAAAATTTTACACCGTTAAAATTTTAAATAGATAAATTTTGGTTAAGTTGATCTTTAAATCTTAAATTCTAAACCCCAATAAATTGGATCTCAACTTAGTTGTTTTGTTTTATTTTACCTTCTGTAAATAAATAAAAAGCCTAAAGAACTTTGAATAAAATAGTTCAAAGAGATTAAAGTATAAATAAAATTTTTGTAGATATAATACTCATGATTTCAATTAGTTTTTTTTAAAATATTGAGTGGAAGCTTAAGATTGCTTAGTGAATTTCTTGTTACCTTATATTGTATTTATTTGATATTTTTACCGTACTGAAAATTTATGAATTGGAGGTTCTCACTCTATATATATTTACTGTTTTTCAGATGCAGGTTCTGGTGCTCCACGATGAGCTAGAGTTCTTCTAAAAGCTGACGAAGTGATCTTGAGCTCTGTTTTATATTTTGCTTAGATTTCTCTTTTCCTTTATTTTGGAAAATTCTATGATGTAAATGTAAATATTTCTTTTGAAAACTTGCCTATAAAAACTCTGATGTATTTGTGAGAGATAAAAAATATTGTTTTCAATTGCTTGTATTATTTTAATCCTAACCGATCTAAACTTCGTAGGTCGTGACTAGTGATTATTATATTTATCCTAATATATATATATATATATATATATATATATATATATATATATATATTATCTACACTCTATTCTTTCTTTATGTTTTATTTTCATCCTCCTTATCCCAACACTTCTCATTGATACGTGTGTTACGCTCGCAATTTTATTTTAAATATTTTCATACTTCTCGATTAATATTTCTTTATATATATATATTAATTTTTTTTTCTAAACTTGTTAATAAGTTATTTTTTTGTTTCAAAAAGTATAGAAAGCCATCTTCAGAATCAGTCAACGAAGTCAATTCCTTTTTATTTTTGTTTTTAAAATTTGAAAAATTAGAATAGTAGGAATTTTTTTTTATTTGTTTTATAATAAGGGACCTGTTACACATACAAGTAAAAAAGGCTTACAAGTTTTACAAGTTAACTCAGCCCAATAACTTGTCTACGCGCACTCACTCCCTTTGAATGGAGCGTCAACCCACGCGCGTCACTCAAACGGTTACTCTTTGGAATAAGCGCTCGTCATGGCTAACTCTTCCTCTTCTCCTTCAAACAAAACACAAACCATAAAGTTTCGAGCAACATTCCAACCTGAAGAGACATTATTCAAGGTCGAACTCGTCGCGAAGATAGAACTCTCCATCAACAATCTCCAGAAAAAATGAAGAAATATTATTCAAGGTACGTTACTATTTTACTCATCTTGTACATTTTTCACATTTCTGTTTCTGATTTCGAAATCGAAGAACTAGGTTTTACTGTTCTTCTAGGTTTTACTGATCTTCTTGTTCTAAATCTCATATCACTGTTTTTACTGTTCTTCTTATTCTAGGTTTTACTCTTCTTGTAAGTTCCTCTAGGTTTTACTGTTCTTCAAAGTGGTTCTAGGTTTTACTGTTCTTCTTGTTCTAGTTCTTCTCATAACTGATTTTTCGCTGTATATTGCTTAATTTGTTGGGTGTATATGGAGTAATTTGTATGGGTGTATATGGTTGATTGTTGGGTGTATATGGCGTAATGTGTTGGGTGTATATGGTTAATTGTTGGGTGTCTATGGCGTAATTTGTTGGGTGTATATTCCTGAACCCATATCATGTAATATAATCAACTGTTGCAACTGTCCTAATATTGCTTGTCCTTGGGTGTATATTGCTTGACATTGTAATATTGCTTGAGCTTGTATATTTATCCATGTTTCGGTGAATTGAACATAATTTTGAACTGATCTAATTAAATACTTATGAAATTGGTTTGAGTGTATGTGCTTGATCTAAGTTTTTATCGTTCATCTTGTTCTAGCTTTTACAGTTCTTCTTGTTCTAGTTCTTCTCCTAACTGATTTTTATGTGTATATTGCGTAATTTGTTGGGTGTATATGGCGTAATGTGTTGGGTGTATATTTTTGAACTCATATAATTTAATATAGTCAAACTGTTGCAAATGTTCTAATACTGCTTGTCTTTGGCTGTATATTGCTTGACATTGTAATATTGCTTGAACTTGTATATTTATCGATGTTTGAGTCAATTGAACATCATTTTGAACTGATCTCATCAAATACTTATGAAATCGGTTTGTGTTTATCTGGTTGATCTATGAGTGTATCTGACTGATATCTATGAGTGTATTTTTCATTGTAGTAAAAATGGAAGGCAAAAAATAAGCTGTAAAAAATATAAGAACAAATATATGTCTTCTATTCCATGAAATGAATCAAGACAAAGCTGAAGCCATTAGCGGAAGTCATGCAATAAGACTGTCCAGACCATCCTCATTGTTATTGAGTCCATTTTGTCAGATAGATTCTAATGATATTGACACTGATTAATGTAACTGTTATATACTCTTGTAAGAAATTGAACACATACTGTAAATATATTTGATCCAATTATAAGTAAAAAAATTTTCCATAATTAAACTCTCTCTGGTGTATTGAAAATGTCTGATTTACAGGTACTATAATATGAAGGAAAACATTAAACCAAATATATACTCATAACCTGACATTTTACACCCAAAGAATGTTGATTATACACCCAAACATCTATTCCCCTTGATGATTTATGATTTATCCATAAAAATCCTAAACCATAAACCCTAAACACTAAACCTTAAAAACCTAAAACCTAAAACCTAAACCCTAAACCCTAAACCCTAAATCACCCAACCTATTATACACCCAAATCATTGATTTTTACACCCATAAAATCTCATTTTACACCCAAGAAAAGTTAAATATACACCAGACTCTATCCCCTAATGCTTTATCCCTAAATCCTAAGCCCCTAAACCCTTAAACCCTAAACACTAAACCCTATACCAAAATAAAAAAACAAACAATAATTTATAACATAAACAGCAGATTTTGAAATATATGTAAAATGTCAAACACAAGAAAATTCAAAAATACACTCAAGAAAACTATGGTTTACACCCATATTCTGTAACTATACACCCAAAAAACTATACACTGCTGCTGGTTTCCTGAACTGATAATTCATAACACGTCCTTGATATTGGCTGGAATTTGGATGCACCACTGATACAGCATGAAAGAGGTTTAACTGGATATAATAAACCTGCAGCCTTGGCATAGTCCTTGTAAAATTTTGCAGCATCTTCAAGGTTTTTAAAAGTCATTCCTACCTTGGGAACAAGTTGCTCAGCAACAACAGAGAGAGACTGCAAAATACATGTTAAAAACAAGAACATACTATAGAATTTCTGCACCTCATAAAAAAAATAACAATCAAAGTAACATACACCCAAGGACTCCTGATATACACCCGAACGACAACAAGTCAATTAAAAATAATAAGAAAAACCATAAACTGTAAATACACCCAAACCTCCATAAAAATACACCCAAAAAGTTCTGATCTACACCCGAGTGTCTGCTATAAATTGCAGATAATTAATCAAAACTAATACATTAGATTCAATTCACAGATTATGTTCACGCATTAATTTCACAGTCTAGCTTCACGAATTATTCAGCTAGACAATCAAAATTAACTGAAACTAAATCAAACCTCAGGAACTTCGTTCGATTCAAATTCAAAATCTACTTCGCTGTGATTGAGCTGACAATCTGAGATTGATCCACTTTGCCGTGATTGCGCTAATAATTTGAGGTTGAATCATCCATTATTTTCAAAAGGACTTCAAAATTTGATTTTAGAAACCAGAAAATCAAAATAAAACGAAGCTAGCGTTACAGTTCGCAAAACTCAGGCAAATGACGAAAACCAAAGAAGTGATAAACGCAGAAGAAAGAAGGATCCAAAAGACGAGGGAAGAACGCGAGAAGGAGAATGAAGAAACTTGGCAAGAGATTCGAAGAAGGTAAGGAAATCTTTTGAAGATTGGAAGAGAGATATTCGCGCGTTAATTGATTTTGATTGAAACTAAAGTCTGTTATATAGCGCGTGATTTGTACGTATGAATTGGAGCGCGTTTAGGGTTTTAGTAAGTTCCGCACTTGTAAGACTTGTAAATGCTAATAGCTTGTATGTAGGGCTAGCAATTCATACCCTACCCGCGGGTACCCAATCTGGTCCAACCCGTTCGGGTAGGGTAGGGTACGGTCCGGGTATGCCTGCGGGTAGGGTAGGGTACGGGTTTAGGGTGTACCCTACCCTACCCGCACCTCAAATATAACACATATTTTATAAAAATTAGATATATAGTGAAGGAAGTGAGAGTTAAACCCACAACCTCTCTTATGTAATGACTTACAATAAGTAAACAACCACTAAACTAATTAGTTAATTTAGTAATTTAGAGCATTAGTTTGTTATTTTTTTATGTTATTAATATATATAAAATTTGAAATGATTGAATTTTATATTTACTTTGAAAAAATTTGATATTTCTGCGAGTAAAGTAGGGTAGGGTAAGGTTTAGAACTTTAGGGTGCGGGTAGGGTTAGGGTTGAGAGATTCTCAACTCGCAGATAGGGTAGGGTAGGATAGAATTTTAATAGAATTTTCAACCCGCGAGTAGGGTTAGGGCAGGATTTGCCCATTGCCAGCCCTACTTGTATGCTAAGATTAATTCTTATAATAAATATATTTTTCAACTAATTAGTTAAAATTCACTTCACTCCTAGTTAGTTCGTTAGCGAAACCTAATCTGTTCTCTCCCCCCCACCCCCCTCATTTTTTTTTCTTTTAACAGAAAGAGAGAAGATAAGAAAAAGGCAAAAAAAAGAAAACCCCAATAGAAAAAAAGAAAAACAAAAACACACCAAAAGAAGACCAGACAGGATGAGATTAAAATGGCTGATTCAAGGGCGAATTTGTGTGAGTGACTTTCATTTGGACCAATTATTCACCAACTTAGGTAGACTTAGTTATCAACAAAAATTTGTTCATCTACCGTATTTGTATATCTCTTTTCAACATTGTAGGCAATGTAAACTCAGATCATTTTTCCAACACTCAATTTAATGACTACGTATGAGATACAGAATGAGAAGTTTGAACAGCAAATTAAAATCAGCATGAACATAAAATCCATTCAAACTTAGAAGGGATCGGTTCAAAATTGCAAATAACAAATCAGTTAAAACAATATGGGGAAGCAGCTAAGCCATTCATTCCACCAACCCAGCGCATATGAAGTTAAAATGGAGCAAACGACCAATGCTACTCTTGCCCTTCTTATTTCTTCTGAAGAGAGTATATGATCTCCTTTCAGCTTTGTCCTTTATCCCCTGTCTCTGAAACTCCAACGAAAAGCAGAATAAAAAAGTCCCTTTAGATATAGAAGTGTTTCATAAATAGTAATACTCCTCCCTCTCTTCCCTTATATTTGTAACTGTTACTTTTGGTAAGACCATTCAAAGATGAAAATAACCAAGTAAACTAATTTACCTAAAACCGGACTAAGCAGAAAGCTGTGCTTTTAGTTCCGCTGCCACTGCATCGATGAACTCCTCGGTGTTCAGGTAATTCTCCCTTGAAAGCCTATTTTGCAAGAGTCATGCAACAAACATAAGTTTACAAAAATCATTTCAAGAGGAAAAGCAAATGTGTGATCAATGCTGCTATGGTGCAACACACATACTTGGGTCCATGAATAATGAGTGCCAAATCCTTGGTCATCTTCCCAGCCTCCACTACTCCAATGCAAGCTGCTTCTAGTTTTTGAGTGAAATCCAAAAGTCTGGCATTGTTATCCAATTTTGCCCTATCATGTTGAAACATTTTAACTCCCCAATCTTGTGAAATATTGAATGCATAAAGTATCTAGCGATTGAAACTGCAGTGATGTACCTGTGGGCAAGCCCTCTAGTCCAAGCAAAGATGGATGCTATGCTGTTTGTGCTGGTTTCCCCTCCTTTCTGATGAACCCTATAGTGACGCGTTACTGTGCCGTGAGCTGCTTCTGCTTCAATAGTCTTCCCATCAGGGCAAACCTGAAACCATCCCACAAGCTTAGTATCAGTAGGCAGACAGTCCAAGAACACTCAAAGCAATTATTGCAAATAATAATAATAATCTGGGTCTATTGAATAAATAGAAAGTTGTCTTTAAGTAATTGGTTGGACTTAAATTCGTAAGGAATGTCTACAACATCTGGACAGGAAATGATAAGTTCCCTACAAAGTATGAAGGGTTTAGAGTATTACATACCAATACAGATGTCATCAAACCCAATGATCCAAAACCTAAAAAATGTTAATGGGTACATGTTAAAGGGGAAAATAAACCCGAAGTATTAAAATTAACAAAAGAAAATGACAAAGATACAAGCATATCAGACTGACCTTGAGCTAAGAAATCACTCTGGACATCTCCATCATAGTTCTTGCATGCCCATACGTAACCTCCTTCACTCTTGAGTGCATACGCCACCATATCATCAATGAGCCGATGCTCATACCTTCCATGCCAATCAGAAAAAAAATGTAAGCAATAGAATAATATGAATCTATATTTATCTCTGAAAGCGTAAGTGCTCATTCACTCACCATATACCAGCAGCCTCATACTTTGATTTCCAGTTTTTCTCATACACTTCTTGGAATATGTCCTTGAATCTTCAGCCAATAAATGGATAAAATTAAAATGGAATATAAGATGGACATAGCAAAAGCTTCCAAAATAATACTAATAATAATAAGCATACCTTCCATCATATTTCTTAAGAATTGTGTTTTTGGTGCTAAGATAAAGAGGCCATTTTTTCTCAAGAGCAGTTGCCATAGAAGACTCAGCAAAAGCACGGATAGACTGCATCACATGCCAAACAATAAATAGGTCAGAAAATGACAGACATTACTCATCAAATCAAACCAATAAAAAAAACACAGCAGAATTGACCTCATCAGTGTTGTACATAGCCATTGAAACACCTCCTTCACCGGTGAAGTTAAAAACCTCTAGTTCAGTCTTTTCACCACTTTCTGGAACTGCAATGGTAAATCATGAAAGCAATATTTAGTTACCACCAAATATAATAGGTATAGTACGAACTATGAACCCAAGAAGCTGTCTAAAACAAAGTAAGAAGTAATACCGAACACCAGCTTTAATTTCCCAGCTCCTTTAATAACTGTGTCAGTGGCCCTATATTGATCACCAAATGCGTGTCTTCCAATGCATATTGGCTTTGTCCAGCCTGAAATATTTAGATCATTACAATTTACAGCCTCCATTGGCAATGTGCAATTAAAAAGTAAAAATTAAGAGAATCAATTTAAGTACCAGGAACAAGGCGAGGGACGTTTTTGCAAAGAATGGGTTCTCTGAAGACAGTTCCTGAAAGTTTTTCCAAGAGCAACCAGTAAGAACAAAATATATTGTTAGACTCAACTATCATTTAGTAGCCACCAATTCCCTGACCAAAAACCTATGAAGTGATCAGTAGTTCATATTTCATAAACAATAGTCAACAACAAATAAGCTGAATTACCATTCAAAATGTTCCTAATTGTCCCATTTGGACTCTTCCACATTTGCTTGAGGTCAAATTCCTTCACTCGAGCCTCATCTGTCAACATAATAGTACAATACTAATAAAAGTTCTGCAAACATGCACCTCACCATGTAGCAATTCATGCAGTAGAATTCTTAATCAACCAATGCATAATAGTATGTTCCCATACTTCTCAATTATCAAATGTATATATATTCGAAAAAGCACAGATGAGTATTCTAGTAGGAACACACTACCATACCTGGCGTGATGGTTGCACACTTGATTGCTACATTATACCTACATAGCAGTGCAAACATTAAAGAAATAAGGATAACAAGATGGAAAAGGAGCCAACTACATAATAAGCTCTAACCACTCTAAATTCAAAATTATACAAGAAAATAAATATTGAAATATATTGAAAAATATCTATAAGATCAACAACATACTTAAGAGTTGCTTCTGCACTCTCAACTGTAACTTTATCATCAGTCTGATCACGGTAGGGAAGACCAAGGTCAAAATACTTGATGTCCAACTCCATGAAGGGCAAAATGAGCTATCCAAAAAAGGAAGAAAAGAAAAATGTTGTCAGTGTAACAAGCATTTTTTATGAGCAAACAATGTGATGATAACATGATGAGCTAGATCACTAAAAATCACCTTATCCTTGATTGACTTCCAGATAACTCTGGTCATTTCATCACCTGCAATGCAACATCCACAAACAAAACAATGTCAAGAACAACATATACATAATCATGAAGAAAAATACAATGGTAATGAATAAATGTAGCTTTTTTAAGTATTCATCCAGTGAACTGGGTTATACATGTAGTCATACATATAGATTATATGTGTAGTTTTATTATGTTATTAAACCTGAAACAGTTGATTGTCTCACAAACAGTTCAGCTGTTAAAACTTAATTCCTAAAGAGCAATCTGCATTCTAGTGGAGTCAAATCCTTTAAAATTATGATGAGTGCACACTATAGAACCTCATTAAATCCATTAAATGTTCAGTATTCAGTAATTACAAACGAGTATTCAGTTTCCATAGAACAACTATTAGTATCAAATTCAACTATTCAGTATCTTTTCCCTCATTCCATTTTATTTTATTTTATTTTAAAAAATAAATCTTATGATCCGCTTCCACAGAACAACGATTAAGTATCAAATTCAGCAACATTTCAATTATATATATATACTATTCCAAAATAAATTCATATGATTCTTGCCGTATAATGACTGAACTTCACCAAATACTAATTTTTATTTTCAGTAACAAGCTAACAGATCAAATCTACAAGGTAATAAAGAAAACATAGACATCAAGTCATTCAGTGAAACCAGATTTCGATGTGCCTTAAAATAATTACTGATTACTGATATCCTTTCTATAAAAAAAAATAAATTAGCAAAATGAACAGGAAAACAATCTTAAATTTGACGTTACGTGACAGAAATAAATATCAACAAAACATAGAGTGGTCCACAGAAACAAAATCACAGCCAAAAAATATCTAACTCAAGCAAATAATAATAATAATAATAATAATAATAATAATAATAATAATAATAATAATACAATAAAATAAAATAACAACACAAATACATATTACATCAAAATATCCAGAAAAAAAAAAAGAAACATGCAATTAAAAGAAAAATTAGATCGTGAAAATCAGAAGAGAAAGCAACGAGTAAACGAGAACAGATCCGAAGGGATGAAGATTATTGGTTACGAACCGTCCATCTCGACGATGGGGTTGTCGACCTTGATCTTCTCAAATCCCATGGCAGCTTGAACTTTTTCTTTTCCGATCTAAGACTCGTGAAAGGCTTGGTAGGTGAGAGTGTGAGACTTAATGGAGCTGGGAAATGAGAAAGAGACTATATAGAAAACAAAAAGAGAGAGAGAGAGTGGGTGGCACTATTTATTTGAAAAAAAGTAATGGATATTCACCCCACTATATTTATTGTTTTGTGACTTCTACCCCTCTAATATCTTTTATTTACGTCTTTGCCACAAATTCTTTATTCATGTTTTTAACGACATATTTTGGTCTAAAATTTTAGTTATTAAATCCATCTTTAAATAAATTAGTCCCACATTGTAATTTACTCAAGAGTTTGGATAAATCAGTCTTATCATCATTCAATAAAAATTTAAAATCCTTTATATAAATGTAAAATTTTAAAAAAATGTAAATTTTTTATTAATCTCTTTATATGAATGAGTTTTTTTTTTTTTTTTATGTGAGAACTAATTTTTCTATTAACAAAAATTTCTTTAGAGATATTGAGGTATTATTCGTTTTTAAAATAAGAAAAAATCTCAACTTCGAATAATGTTATGTATACCAAAATAAAAACTACCTACTAAATTAAAATTTTGTAATATCCTATGTATTTATTATTTAAGTATTTAGGTATAATTAGTGGTTGTAAATAAATTTAGAACGAATATTTTTGAAAAAAAAATAATTACATTGATTAATTAGAGAAATGGCTTTTGTACGTAAAACATTTTCATATATGATAAACACAAAAATATTATTTTTATATTAAAAATTAGTCACCATATTAATTATTATATATTTATATATAAATATATATTATTTAATTTATTTTTAATATATATTTTTTAATATTATTTTATATAAAAAACTAATTTGATAACTGACTTTTAATAAACACGTAATATAATTATAATAATATTTACTTTATTATCATTAAATTTCAGCGCAACATTTAGTCATTTACTACAATTTCTTAATATTTAGGAATTTTTTAACTAATATGATGTGATTTGCCGAAAATTTATATAGAAAAGATAAAATTTTCTAAACTATAATTTGAGAAAAGATAATTTCTTAATTTTCTCGAAAAACAATTTTCTAAAAGACAAAAAATCTAATCCATTTTTAATCTATCACAAATCAAGTTTTTTTTTTGCTTATTTAAAGACAAACTTCATTTAAGGTGTATATGGAATAAAGTCGGACCGACTTATGATTTAATTATAGTTAAACGAGTTAAACTCCAAAGTGGTCCCTAAGATTCACGATTTGTACCAATTTAATCCCTGACTTACCAATTGCACTATTTATGTCCCCGACTTTGTTAAAATTGCACTAGGGTCGTCCCTCCCCACATTTCCGGCCAAATTGACTGCCGCCGGCAGTGACATGGCGCTGAGATGCCACGCTGGATCACTTTTGGCGCTAAAAGATGGAACGACGTCGTTTGATATACGTTTAGAAACAAAACCCAAATAACACATGATCACTTCATCTTCCTCTTTGTCTTCTGAAAACCAAAACAACGCACCATGAAGTCCTGAGTTCTGGGCACTGTATAAGGGTTTGAAGGTTGCAAAATTTTTGTTCCGTGGAGTTTGCTGCGACTGTGATAGGTTTTTGCGATCGTTGTCGTTGACGGAAGCAGAAGGAGTTCATCGGGAGCATACGAAGGTACGTCTGAACTCGGAAAAAACAATGCTTTTCAAAGAAAAATTATGCATCAATGTCGTTGTTTGTTGAAAACTTGATTTTGGGTTGATGAAAGTTTAAAATTTTTCATTATCTGTTAGGGTTTATGTGGGTAGTGGAGAAATTTTTTTCATGCTCTGTTTTTAATGCAATTTTAGTTGGGTTAGTTGATGGGTGTTTTTGGTGTTTTGTATGTGATTGAATGTCAATTTTTGTTTTTGCATGTGTGAAGTCTGATTGTTAGATTCCTGAATTTGGTTTTTTGCATAATGCAGATGAAGACTTTGATGGATATCATGTTCCATCATGGGGGAACACTTAAAAAAAATGAAGATGGAATATTAGTGTACTCACCAGATAATAGAACTTGCTTAGGAGATTTAGATGAGGACACGTTAGATGTGTTCTTTGTAAGGAACTATTACAAGGAGTTTGGGTATGACAACATAATTCAGTGTTGGTGGCTGCCTCCGGGGAGGAGCTTAGATGGTGGACTGAGGGCTCTTACATGTGATGGTGAGTTAAGAGAGATGTGTTTTGCTGCACAGAATAATGATGGAGTTGTTGATGTGTATTTTGAGCATGGGGTGTCCACACCAGAGGTGATTGCAGGAAAGGAAGTTGTAGTATGGCTTGATGATACTTGTGAGGGAGATTTGATGAGCAAAAAGAACACTAAACAGGGTCTCAAAGCTGATGGCAACAAGCCAAACCCAACTACAGAACCAAATTCCATCCCAAAAGCAAACCCAAGTCCCAAAAACAATCCTATTCCAACCCCCCATGAAACCAACCCTGTCACTAATCCAAATCCCATTGCTGATAACACAACCTCCAATCTAAATCCTGCTAGGGCTCATGACAAACCCATTTTAAAGCCCAATTCTAAATTAAAGCCCAAGCCAAAGTCAAAGCCCAACCCAACATCCATCTCCAAACCCAAACTGACTGAAAAGCCCATTCAGAAACCCAACCCAGGCCTGAAAACCAAACTGAGAGAGACTACCAAGGCATGCTCCACAGCAAAAGGAAAAGACAAATAAAAAATGAAGTCCAAACCTCAGTTATTCCCTAAGAGAATTACAAGATCTCAAGCTGCTGGAACATATAGAAGGTCTGCTAATAAGGGCAAGGAAGCTCTTCATGTTGACTTAACTGTAAATGATGACTCCAGTGAGGATGATAGTTCAGAGGATAGTTCCTTTAAGCCAATCCAAGAAGACAGTTCTAGCAGTGAAGACAATGCAAGTATGTCCAAACTAAGAAATAGGAAACTAAAAGAAGTCAAGAGACGTGCATATGCTGCTGCTAAGACAAAAGAGAACATAATGCAACCAGATGATGCATTGGTTGAGGATGTGTCAGATGGAGAGGTGGACTTGGGGTTTGTGGAAACTCAAGGGATTGTTGATGTGTATGAAGCACTTGACCCAGGTGCAGAGTCTGATGGTGCTAATTCTTGGCACTCAGAGGAGATGAAGACTCTTCCTAATTCAGAGGATGAGCTGCAATCTGATGAGGACTCAGACGAATTCCCAATCTTTAGAAATGGTGCGAGATTCGGTGAGCTTCAACTACAAGTGGGGATGAAATTTAACACCAAGTTTGAGTTCAGAGAGGCTGTAAGAGAGTATACTATCCAAGAAGGGAGGAGAATTAAATTCAAGAAAAATGACAATATTAGATGCAGCGCTGTGTGCAAGGTGAAAGAGTGTGCATGGGTTGTGTATGCCTCAAGGGACTGTGATGACTCATGATGGCAGATCAAAACTTTCAACGGCGATCATACTTGTGCAAGGGAGAACACCAACAGGGCTGCTAATAGGGCTTGGGTTGCTAGTAAATTTGTGAAAAATGTGAGAAAATACCCCAATTTCAAGCAAAGTGAGGCTGCTGTGTACTTCAGGACAAAGTGTGACCTTATGCTGAATAGAAATTCCATTGCAAGGGCACTGGCAGATGCAAGGAATGTAGTATATGGGGATGAGAGGGCACAATATGCAAAGTTAAGGGACTATGCTGAAACTTTACTGAAGACGAATCCTGGATCTACGGTTCAGATCTGTGTCGAACCTCAACCAAACGGAGAGGTCATATTTGATAAGATGTACGTCTGTTTGCATGGTTGCAAGATGGGATTCAAAGCAGGTTGTCGCCCCTTGATTGGGCTTGATGGGGCATTTCTGAAGACACAATTCGGAGGTCAGATCTTGGCTGCTGTGGCACAGGATGCCAATCATCACATTTACGTGATTGCCTGGGCTATAGTTGAAATAGAGAATACGGAAACTTGGAAATGGTTCGTGGAACTGCTTCATGCTGATCTTGGAGACTACAAGACTAACGGATGGTGCTTTATTTCTGATATGTAGAAGGTAATGTTACCTTTCATATGCCTTTAACAATCTATGAGTCTGTGGATTTATAATGAACTGTCTTGGAATATTGGTTGTTACATATGGTTGTATCTTGTATGCATTGGGTTGCTTGTATGCACAGTTAATTATGTAGCTATAGTAGTAGGGACGAATCGTGCATTTTACACCTAAATGAAGGGACTAAATTATATTAAAATGCGAAAGTCAGGGACTATATTAGGGTCATTAATGTAAACTCAGGGACTGTTCTGTGGCACGATAAAAGTGTGTACATCACTTTTTGGTTTTGACACATAGTGTACCAACAATGTTTTGCAGGGTGTAATTCATGCTGTGCAGGAGGTGATGCCAAGAGTTCACCACCGTTTCTGCGTTTGGCACCTCTGGAGGAACTTCAATAAACAATGGAAGGACCTTGAGTTGAGGGGACTGCTTTGGGAATGTGCCAGATCAACAACGTTCCAGGATTTCATTGATAATCTGAACAAGATTAAGAAGGTGAATGAGGAGGCTTGGGCATATCTCAACAAATGGCCTAGAGAGTCATGGACAAAGTCCTAGTTCAGCCATAGGCCAAAACTGAACAACATTTGCAACAACGCCTGTGAGGTTTTCAACGCAAGAATCAAAGAGGCCAGAAGCAAACCCATCATCACATTACTTGAGGAGGTGAGAATGTTTATGATGAGAACTATTGCGAAGAATAAGGTAAAACTGGCAAATCATGTTGGCATACTCCCCCCTGTAATTCAAAGTCGCCTAGATAAAATCAGAAAAGAATCAAAGAACTGGATGCCTATCTGGACCGGTGATGAAGACTATGAAAAATTCGAGGTTCATGGCCATCCAACAAACATGGTAGTGGATCTTGGAAAGAGACTATGCACTTGCCAATTCTGGATGCTGACCAGTGATCTTTTTCAACCTCTTTAACTTAATTATTAATATTTCTGTACTTTGATGACTGTCATTGTCTTACTCTGCATTTGTGTTAATAACTGTAGGCATTCCTTGTGTTCATGCATGTGCTGCCCTTGCAAGGGTAAACAAGAGGCCGGAAGACTTTTGTCATCAACTGTGTACTATGGAGGCATACAACAAGACTTATGCCCATCACATTAATCATCTTTCTGGCCAATCATTGTGGGAGAAATCCATGTACACTCATCCACAGGCCCCTAACATTAGGAGGAGGCCTGGAGCTCTGACAAAGAAAAGGAGAAAAGATGTTGATGAGGGGAACAGTGGTAACAAGAAAGCCAAACCAAGTGGAAGTTTAAAAAGGGTTTTGAAGCCATTCACATGTAGGTATTGTGGGGTAAAAGGGCATACTAAGAGAGGGTGCTCAAAGAAGAGACTGGATGAAGTAGCTGCTGCTGTTGCAGCTGCAAAGGCTGCTGCAGATAAAGCCAAATCAAAGGCTGCTTCAGAGGCTGGCCCTGAACCTCATACTGTTGCTTCTGCTACTCAGGCTGGCCCTCAACCTCAAACTGCTACTTCTGCTTCAAATCTTGGCCCTCAAGCTCATGTTGCTGCTGCACCAGTTGATAAACCTCCTGTTGTGGAGATTGAGATATCACAACCAAACTACGAAGGATCACAGGTAATACAGTTCTTAAGATCTACAACATAGCAAAATATATTTTTGTTGTTTTCTGGGCTCATGTGTTTGAGCTATTTTTCTGCTGTAGGACATAGCAGGATCTACTGCACCTGCACCATCAAGGCCGAAGAAGTTGCCAACCAAAAGGAGGAGCTCACCACCACCTCAATCAATTCGTGTGGATCCAATGCAAGGAGCCAGTGAGGCAACATCTTTCAGATTGGCCAATTTTATGAAGTTTGTTCAAACTCCCGGTTTCAAAGCACCAAGGAAAAAGAACAATTCATGACTTTGACATCAGGATCTTTAGGACAGTACTTGATTGTTTTGTTAAAGGCAGTTAATAGATAGTAGCTTTGTGTAGGTTGCTTGTCAAAACTTTTGTATTGCCAGCCTTCATATATTACTTGTGGCACTTCTTTTGTTTCTTTAATGTTTGCAACTCAGATATGTTAATGTTTGCTACTCAGATATGTTTAACTTTGCTACTCAGATATGATTATCTTTGCTACTCATATGATCTATAATTATTTTTCTTTATGATAACTAGTCTATCAAAAACAGGGCATAATAAAACTGAAGATAAAAAACTGACTCTTACTTTCATTCATCCATCAACTCATTACATAAAACATAACATTGTCAGAACTTCAAAGTCATAACCAATACAACAACTAC